>NW_022987715.1:227500-822500 GCF_902827165.1 Trematomus bernacchii | reverse complement strand
TCAGATTAGAAGAAGCCTCTTGTTTACAAGGACATCGTGACGTTTCTTTTTTAGCTGCAACTGTATCCTCAGCAAAGAGAATATTTTACAGGATTTAAAAAACCTGTATGGAGATGGACAATATCTGTTTAATGTAAGCATATAAAGTGTAATGTTTAATGTAAGCATACACAGTACAGGAGACCTGAAACATATCGACCCTCTGTGTGCTCCATGATATGACCCATCCATGAGGACAGTGAGATGTACATGAGCAGAATACTTTTTTCAAACTTCTACTCACAAGGTCATCCTCACAGGATTATTCATTTACAACCTAATCAAGTTAAGTGAAGTTGATTTTTGTAACTGTGTATGAAGTTCTGTACATTTTGGTTACACACTGGTTAATACCTAAATGATTTGGAGTGTCCTGGTGGAGGTTTAAGGAGCTGCGATGTGATGCGTTCATCTCTGATCTCTGTCTCCACAACACACGGTCCACTATCCTAACAGGAAAAACACTATGCTGTGTATGCCGTGTTGATGTCAAATATCTACAATGTAATAGCAGACAGCAGATTGGGAAAAAACAATGGCGTCAGTAACATAGTTGGAATTCTGAGTCTGGAAAATGTGTAATTTCTGACATTTAAAACAAATAAAAGAAACAGAATTGTATCCAAACATTTGGTAAAATTGCTGCAAGCTGCGTGACCCAGAAGTAAGCAGTGTAAATGAATGACGGAGTGATGCTCTTCTTACTATTCTGAAATGATGGTGTGAATGCAGGAGTAGTATTGAGGATTATCTGGCATTGTTATCATAATTACAAGGAATCATTCATCTAATGCTGGAGATCCAGGAGCTCTCTTGTTGCCCCCCCACCATAGCAGCCAGGATTTGTATCTTGGGGAAATAGAAGAGTCACATTGTTTCTGCACTGTCCACATGCTGGCCTCCTGTCCCAGCCTGGATGCTATTTACATCTCTCAGATACAAGCACAGCTAAGCTCCTCTGCTATTATCAGCACATGAGAGCAGAGAGCGTTCTGCTGCTGAAGCCTGGAGGAAATATACGGATCAGCTCAGTGCTCTGACATCTGTCCATCTGCCACAAGCAGTGTTTTCAGATTCTGATGTAACCCTGTGTTCAATGATTAAGTGAAGACTGACTATAGCCTGCTTTGCTGTACCTGTTGCTCTGGATATATTCACAAAGCAAATCATATGTTGATGTTTCAACAGGCTGTATTACAAAACTGAAGTCTGAATTGTTGATGTAATCCAGCGACCAACTGTTGAACCACACTGAAAAAACCAGAAACATTGACTTTATTAAATGTATTATGTCAACACATTTCACATAACTGTATTAGGTTAGTAGAAAGCAATAATATTAAGTTGAATCAACATTTTGTATTTAAACTTGATATTACTGCTTTCAACTAACCTGATACAGTTATGTGAAATGTGTTGACATAATACATTTAATTAAAGTCAACGTTTCAGTTTTTTCAGTGAATGTCTGTTAATGTGATATCTAATTCAATTATTGTAACCACTCAACAAACAGAGCAAAAACCGAATCTGAAACTATGACCAGGACAAACCACCTGTTGTTTGTGTTCGGTGGGTGAGCAACAGGTCAGGTGCAGTAAGGCTGAATCATCCCCACAATGCCAAGCTGGGGGGCAGCAGGGTGGGTGGGGGGGTCGGGGTCAGATATTCTGTTCTTCTGTCATAGCTTCCCCTGGGACAACAGCCAGGTACACTGTCAAAGTCCACTTCCTCCATCAGAAGTGGAGGGCTTTAGGGGCCTTAGACCCCAGACCCCCTCCGTTCTCTTTCCAGCCGAACCCCCCACCCGCATCTCCTCCTGTTTTTTCAGAGGACTAATCCACCAATCCAGTGTGGCTGGGGGGTTTGAAGTGGGGCGGCCCTCTATAGAGATGGGCCGACATCAGCATGACTAGCTGGCCCCAAGATAGAAGCATGGTCGTAATCATACAAATATGGGGGTCTCAAGGGAACATTTTAACAACTTCGGTCTTCAATTATTTGGGCAATATTTCCCTTATAAAGACGTAGTTCTTAACAAATAGCTGAGATCTGGAAACTAGTTTTGACAGGCAACAACAACCAGCAGTCAGATGTTCAGAGCTCATAAAGGGTAAACCATTTCATTTAGATTAGACTGAAGATACAAGAAGTGTCAGTATCATTCATTGCACACCATGTACCAGCCCAGTATGCATGTATGGAAGGTGTTTGTATACAGGGCTCTAAGTAAAGCAGGTCAAAGTGGATCAGAAAGTGTCCCTGAGGATTTGTGACAACCCCCGGGGAACTAGTACGTTTTAAGAGAGCAAAATGTAACAAATCTAATTTACTGGCCAGTGCATCTGTTTGGAAAGCTTTAAAACTTTTGATTCCTTTCTTGGTTGGACAGTTCTTTGTACAAATCATGACTTTTCCAGTATCACCCATGCTTTAGGTAAACCCTCGATGCAGTCTAATGCAATAGCCTTTCTGCAGTTCCAACCTTCATGTTTTTAATACTTTTTCTATGGCGTTGACAAAATATTTTTTCGGAAAGACCCGGCAAACGGATTATTATAATTTCAATTTTTCCATAAAACAATGAATGTTTGCACACAAAATATCAACCATTGACACCATATTATGATGATCAACTCGTGTGTCCCCCACCAAAAGCCCACATATCTCCAGACTTCAGCATGGCTGCTCAGAGATCAGTACACAGAGTCCTCCCCCATAGCTTGAAGTCTCTTTAGCATTTAGCGCGTTCACACCGGAGTACTTTTCCCACAATAGTTCATCAGAACTACGATATATTTGCGTTCATACCAAAAAGCCCCAGGAACTAAATTAGTTCATCAGAACCATTTTTACCCCGTTTTCGTGGGAGAAAAAAGTTCACACATCTGATTGGCTGTGCGGAATGCAAACCACGCCCCGTTTAACTCTCAATTTCTTTTTGGAGCGGCCATTGTATTTGCTGGCATTATTAGCTCAGCGCACCAACGAGAGTACTTTTATGAAAGCAGTTATTATGGCAACAATAAGAATACTAAAATCATCGGAGCGGTGGAGTGATGAGGATGTGTCGGCACGTCTGGCGATTTACTCGGAGGATGGGATCCAGCAGCTTCTACTGAAGGCAGTTTCCAACTGCAAAATGTATCAGCGTTGTTCGGTAAAGTTAGCCGACATGGGAATCTTCCACAGCGCACACTCATGCCGGGACAAAATAAAGAAACTAAAGCAGGACTACAAACAAATAAAAGACCATAATAACAAGAGTGGTAACGGTCGGAAGACCAGCAAGTGGTACGATCGTTTGGATGCTCTGCTCGGCCACAGACCCTCATTCTCCGGCACAGCAAAGACCATCGATTCTGGCACGATGGGGTGGGAGGATGAAAGGACGACAACGAATTAGGTAAAATATACTACATGCACTGCACTGTTTTAATCTGTACAATACTGGTCACATATGTACTTTTATTGGCTCGGTAGATCGAGCTAGCCATGCTAGGCTGAATTGGCTAACAGCTAGCTAGCTATTCTCGGCCGCTATGTAATTTGCTTCACTAACTCATGGCACTAATCGAAGGTAAAATATACTACATGCACTTTACTGTTTTAATCTGCACAATACTGGTCTCAGATGCTCGGTAGATTGAGTTAGCAATGCTAGGTTGAATTGGGTAACACTGTTAGCAGGCCGGAACCGAGCTAGCTAATAACATCTAGCTAGCTCGCTAGCTATTCTTGGCCGCTATAAAAACGTTTTGACTTGTGAATAAGTGTGCCATGTTCTGTAATTTGCTTCACTAACTCATGGCACTAATCGTGTGTTTCAGGCAACGAGCTGTTTCCCATTGAATTGGAAATCAGTGTGCTTTCCCCTCCGGAAATCCACGGTAGCGCCTCCTCATCTCCCTTTCCAACAACCAAACGCAAAGGTACATATAAACACACTGTAACTACTCTGGCCTTGAAAGAAGGTTACGCATCGAACTGATGTCCACTAATCACGTTTATTTATTTCTTGGTACAATTATGAAACACCGTGAACATACATCGTTTACACTTTTCGCGCCCTTTTCACTCTCTCACAAACGTAAACATCCGGGGCTAGAGGTCACATGACTTCCGGTAAGAAAACTCTTAATCATTTTTTGACAAAATAAAAAAAAGTTCAAGCATACATCAAGCACAAAACAATAAATAAGGGCACTTTGAGTGTCAGCTATTTGATCCTATCTTATCTTCTACTTTACACCTGCATTTTGTACACTGTCCCTGCCTGCACCATGTCCAATGTTGTCTCTGTTGACAACCTGCTAGTAAACACATTCCTAGTATGTTGTAAAACTACTTGGCTTATTTCTCCTCTTAGGAAAGGGGGCACGGGATGACAGCTTCCTGGACACCATCATGGTGATGGATGACCGGCGTGCCATGGCCAGCAAGGACAATGAGGACCGGCATGCCATGGCCAACAAGGAGATGCACGACGAACGGCTGCTGCATGCACACAAGGCCCAGGAATCGCAGGACCAGCTGCTCATGGTGATGGCGCGCCATGCTGACTCGGCGGCGCGCTAGGTGGAGGTGTCGGCGCTCCAGGTGGAGCAACAAAATACCTTTCAGGCTGGGCTTCTGGGAGTGCTAAGCGAGCTGATTAAATCCAACAGGCCTGCAATTAAAAAGAAAAGAAAAACTTGTCTTCGTTAATAAACTATACAATGACTTGTTGGGAGGCATGTGGCGCAGTGGATGAGTGCGTTGGTGTTCGGATCATGGGAGCACAGGTTCAAACCCCACTGCAGTCAGCATGTCGTTGTGTCCCTGGGCAAGAAACTTCACCCCAAATTGCCTACACCTGGGACAGTTAATTTTATATTATTATAATATATATATATGCCACTGTTTAAATACTGACACATAACTTTGCACTAAGGTGTGTCTGCTGCTGAGTCTATCCCCACATCTGGGACAGTCAATGTTGTATTATTATAATATATATATATGCCACTGTTATTAATACTGACGCATTACTTTGCACTAAGGTGTGTCTGCTGCTGAGCCTACCTATTATTGTTATTATATATATATATATTAGGGCTGTCAAGTTAACTCGTTAATAACGCGTTAACGCAAAAAAAAAATTAACGCCACTAATTATTTTAACGCGATTAACGCATGTGTATTTTTTGTCCTCGGCCGCCGTAGTTTCAGAGCGCATCGAGTTTAAAATACCATCTACAAGCTGATGCTGACAGCCCCGCTCCTGCTGCCCGCTTGTGGCAGACCACACTTCCACGCTCACCGGCAGGCCCGGACTGGCCATCGGGAGGACCGGGAGGGTGTGTGTATGTGTGGCGCGAGCGAAACACACCTTACGTGTTGTTGTTAGCATCTGGTGCTAGCTAGCTGAGCTAACGGATATAAGGAGCTGTTTCAATGAAAACAGAGGAGCGACATTTCGCCGACAACTGCGCCGAGCACTTGACTTTATGCAGGTAGCCAGACAGCACACTCAGCACGGATAGTGTGCGCAACACAGCTCATACACACAGGCATATATGCCTTGAGCTGCACATAGCTTCAACGATCCATCACAGTGTCTCCACATTCTCACACACACACACACACACACACACACACACACACACACACACACACACACAGTATTGTATTATTGTATGAGAGAGGTTCTAGATTGAATTGAGGCGAATATTTGTAATGTTCAGAGGTTGTTGTGTTTAATATTCATGAGAATATTTGTCATTGTTCAAATGATAATAAACAAACATATAAAGCATAGTTGTCCACTCATATGTTGATAAGAGTATTAAAAACTTGAAAAATATCCCTCTAAGGTACATTTAGAACAGATAAAAAATGTGCGATTAATTTGCGATTAATCGCGATTAACTATGGACAATCATGCGATTAATCGCGATTAAATATTTTAATCGACTGACAGCCCTAATATATATATATTGCCACTGTTATTATATTGTTTTGATACTACTGACACTTATTGATCTGCTGCTGATAAATAAAAGAGAACCTACATGGCGATTAAACAGATAATGTATCTTGCTTATTTCTCCTCTGACACTTTATCTTTACAGTGACCTGTGTAGCATCCTATACATCACATGTAAGTGATTATTCTGATACCATCATGTTTTCATCGGTTATAAACTGGCGAAGCTTTATTTATTGTGTCCCACCCCAAATATGTCTGGGAAGGAAGCATTTAAAGATTGAAATTGCCAGTGATGTGTGTCAGTCCTTTCAGAAGCTCAGCTAGACTCTGGTCTCACCATGTTTATCCGCTGTGAACTGCTGACACTGATACTCGCGCTGACTCGCGTCCACTCTTGGTGGACAAGGTACGTTTTTCTTTTGTTGCATTATATACACTATAGCTGTGTTTAAGATTGCAGTGGGCAACCTGGGCGACAACACACAGTGAAGATGATCTGCTGCACGGCACTAGCATCATGACTGTCTTTGTTTAAACCAGCAGCAGTGCAGCGGTACACAGACTAACCTGTGTGTGTGTAACGTAGTTCTTCAGGTGTGTATGCTTAACATGTATGTATTTATCACAGTAAAGATGCTGTTCTTTTGGCGTGATAACGCTCATCATCCTGAGCTGTCCTACGGCGAAACATGTCCATAGCGTGTGCTTTTCGTCGTCCAATCCTTTTGTTAAGGCTTCTTAACCGCCTTCGCCTCCGAGTCAGCATTACTATTGCATTTGAATGGTCGATCTGTATTTGTATTTGTGGCTGAGTTATTGGCTTAAATAACTCAGTTACGAAGCTGTATAACACGAGCACCAAAACCACAACTTCAGTCAACTCCATACCGTGTCTGAGGTCGGAAGGTAAACAGAAGCATACAGCGGAAGTTTTTTTTCTTCTTCTTCTCTCGGTTTTTTGGCGGATTGCAACTTTAAGGTGCATACCGCCACCTACTGTACTCGCCGTGAAGTTGTTTGCGGCCTGCCAGTAAACCCAAAGCATAAGAAGAAGAAGTGACGTCAGCGGCTCATTTGCCTAATCCACCCCCAGGAACTCATTTTGGTGTGAACGCGATCTGCTTTAGTTCATCAGAACTAAAAGAGCTCTCATGAACTAAAGTTCTCATGAACTACTGTGGGAAAAGTACTTGGTGTGAACGCCCCTATTGTAGCTGCATATAGCAGCTAAATCCGTGAATGAGGGCTTCTTTGCTGAGGCGGAAATGCGATTGACAAGAGAGGGAGGAGGGGTATTGGTTTTTCAAATCTTTTCTCCTCTTCTCTTTGGTCTGGTCCCAGAGGAACCCTGTCAGCTCTCAGACTGCATCATGTCCCTGCTATGGTCCTCTGCTCTTTGCTTTGACCCGATGAACTACGTCGACTAATGCGTGTTTGTTCAGATATGACCTTGTGTTGGCTTTGCTCCAAAATAATAGTTGGTGGGATGTGTCATTTGGCTCTGACAGAACATTGTTTATGACAGGATGAGGCTGATGTATGTTCACACTCATATATCACTGTATAATGTATACACTGTGTATCCTTTGTGCTGAAACACAACAATGCCTGACCCCCTGCAGAACATCAACACAGCCTCTGTTTATGTGACCATGAGGTATACTTCCTTTAATAGTTACTGTCCAGATCTGGCAGAGCTTATTTAAGCCGCAAATGGTATGTTTACTGTTGTGTAGCAGAAGCACCCATCAAGAGAAGGAATAGCTAACTGAACAAGCTCACTGTCTGTAACCATAACTCTACACCAAAATCGAAATGTTGATGCAGAGAATTTATCTAATTGATCCCAGGATGGAGGATAGAATTAAGATCAACTTCAATTAAAATGTTCTCTGAAATATACATATACGCCCAAAGTACACACAAACAGGACCTATACATGCGCACTAATGAATTATGCATTACATAATTACACTGTATTTGTGTATATGTTATGACAATAAACCTTTGAATGAAAGAGGTGGCAGAGCAGCTACCGGTCCACACTCCATGTTTTTGGTTCGATTGGGACCTGAACCTTTGTATCCATTGTTGGAGGAAATAACTATTTTCTCACGCGTGGTCTTGCTTCTTTTCTCGTACCATAAAGTTTGGAGGACAGAGACTTCGGTTTTAGTTTGAGTGACATTTCTTGTATTCAGTGACAGTAAGACAGTTGTGTAATGTGATCAGTTCAGCAATCTGTCAACTTTGAGTCCTATACTAGGTGCATCCCAATAGTCTGCACCATATACTCAAATATATTTTGTTGAAACAACTTCAGGAAAGTGTGATATGTGGACTCATGTGTGTAAGCAGTGTGAGGGAGCAGCATTATAGAAGTAAGCTGAGCACTGACTGCTAACACACAACCTCTCAGAGCAAAGAGTGTGCTGGGTTACTAGAATATGTCACATGTGAGTGTCACTGCACTCCAGTTGTCTGCCTAACACGGCTCACAGGCTTTGCTCTATTATTATTGTCCTTCAGAACTATCCTGCTCAGACCCTAATAGGGCCATGTGGTGATTGCACATACACAACATACCCAGACTGTTGATATGAGGCTCACTCAGCCATAAGCCATGTGTCTGGTGATTCATCTCCATCCACTCGCAACCACACGTATGTTACACATAGATTCAGGCCTCTTGCTCTGTTTCATGGTCATGATAAACATTTGAAAGACAACAGACTCTGGGGGGCCTTTGAGGCTTCGAGAGTGTCAAACCTATTGCTCTGCTTTTAGCAACTTACAAAGGTCATTTTTCATATGTCATGCTCAGAATAATAAACAGTGACCTTCACATGAAAAGCACAGAGAGAAAACATACTTATCTAAACTCTTGGAACAACACATTACAGGAAGCATAAGCATGCTGAGAAAATGTATTGTAACCATTCTACTATTTATATCATAGGGTGTTCATTCTGTAATAACATTCAATCATATATGTTCTTTGTGGCATCATCTGTTCCCTTTTCTGTGTAATTGAACATGATAAGATGTAGTCTGTAGGGTCATATCTCTGTGTCTGAGCTCCGCCCTCTGTCACCTGCCATTGTCAATAATCCACAGCATGTACTGTTGGTGCTCTAAAGCCTCAGTGAACTGAAGACAGCTATGAGTTAATTAACAGATTAATACACTCTGGCGACCTCTATGGACTTTATCCCCCATCACATAGTCATTCAGTGAGATGGGGTGTGTGCAGGACTGGTATGAAAAGAAGGAATCATCATGGCGAGCACAACCTGTTAAACCCTCCTGTCGTGGTTGGGTCAAATCTGACCGATTTATTATTTTCATCACTCATAAACATTGTGTTTTACTGTTGTTCGGCTCAGGGGTTTATGATATCCTCCACAGTAGGCATTTGAACATATACAATTGCTGATCACTTTCATTGAATTTTGAGGTTTAATCAGCTTTGTTACACCTATGGTTTTCCTGGTCAAAAATGAGCGCCATAGGAAATGAATGGGTAATGGGATTATGTTCTTCCATCCGATAGTGCACACCCAACATCTACAAAATGTTATTCTTGGAATACATTTTCCGTGTCTATTCTTTGTATACTCACTGCAGATATTCATGTTAACCAGTAGTAGGAGTAGTCTGAGACATTGTTTACAGCTTAAAATGGTGTTAAATCAAATGTGGAGATTAATCATGGTTTTGTTTTAATGTAAGAGCAGTTACCGGTCAAGTTTGACCTGAAACACCAAAGTAAGGGCTGAGAAACGAACACGACAGGAGGGTGAATGCAGCAAATGGCCACCTGACTAAAGAGGGACTTTAGAAGTAATGAACCTGTCCTTTAACAGACATGTCTTTTCTATGAAACATCCACTACAGAGAAATAGAACAAAATAAAGAATACACTACTGCTTTCAGGTAATTAGTGAGTTTTGGCACTAACTTCTTCCCCCAGACTCCCATTGAAGCAGTTGTGGGACACAGAAAGTCACAGAAAGCTGTAAAAGTGCGGACCATCTGGCAGCTGGGAGTTGAAAGACTTCCACACCTGCAGCGGCTGGAGAATCTCCTCTGAAGCTGCGAGCACACCCCCCTCTTAACAGGCGTTCACAAGCCTTCTCACAGACACTTACCACCATGTTAAAACACTAACAGACCAATTAGCACTAATGTGTGGTGACTGGGAGCTCCCCCTGTTCTCACAGGCAGACAACACACACCAGAAGATCACCTAAACGGGCCCGTACCCAACATGTGTACCCCTGTATTCAACAAACAACTACAGCTCCAATGAGTATAAGCAGAAGGCATGTTTCCAAACCACACCAGAGCAGAAACTGGTAAATACTAACATGGTATATCATTTTGAAATGATAAACATCATGAGATGTTCACATTTCACCACTCTACAACAGTAAAAACGCAACTCACAAGTTCCAAATGATGAAACAAAATTGTATCGATTTTCCTACATGGTCGGTTAGTTACAAATCATGACTTCATAGACTTCCAGTATATCCCGGGACTGCGTCATAAATGCAGTCTAATGCAATAGCCTTGCTGTAGTTCCAACCTCCATGTTCCTAAAACTGTTTCTATGTGGTTGACAAAATATTAGAAATTACCCTTTGTAATGATCCAGCAAACGGAATATTATAATTTCCATTTGGATTCGTTTTATATAAAGGGTGGTTGTTTTAAACAGAACTAGTTCATTAAATGTCACCTTGCTTAGCTACCTGTGTGTAGCTGGGCTGCATTAATAACAGTCTGCTGTTTCCTCTGATGTGTGTGTGATGGCTAAAATGCATATCCAAGAAACTGATTTAAATTGTTTTATACAACTACAAGAGAAGATTACAATAATTGTAAATAACACTGGTACATTTACATCGATGCTGATCAATGTTCTATGTGGTTAACATTATAAAATAAATTATTTAATGAATCAATAAGACCTCTCGAGTTGTCCGATCCCGTGAGCATTAGAGGCATGGGAATCTTTTCTACCATCTTTATAAATTACGTGAATAAGTGAGCTGCATCAGCTGCATGGGTTTTAGGATGCAAATCCGAAACCATTATTTGAAGTTGCATCTCCTGTAACTCTTTGGCTGGCTAAATTATGAGTGACAAAGGAAATGGATCAAAACTATCTCGGAGGTGAAGCAGTGTGAAGTGCCTGTGCCTCAAACCATGCACCCTCATGTTACAGGCTTGCATTATGACACAAGATGCAACAAAATGGAAACAGCATACAGGCACAGGTGCAGCGAGTCCACCAGCTGCCATGTACACCGTCACACACAGTGAGAGAGAGAGGAACATGTGGATGGGTTGATGGGTGGGGGGGCAGGGTCTTACCTGGGGGGCACAGGCAGCTGTAGGGGGCCTCTCTCACCTCCCGGGTCTTCGGTAGTCGCGCTGCAAGCTTCTGAAGGAGAAGGAACAGAACAATTTTTTTAGAGCATGCTAACATTTCACCTTCATGTTGCACCAACAGGATCCACAGTTCACCTCGCCCACGGGCCCGCACATAAACACGTTACCACATCACAGCAGAAATCAGAGATTCAGAAAACATGTGATGCAGAAACCTCAATGTAGTTTTCTGTAACAGAGATTTCAAAGTGAATGCCTTTAAAGATCGCCATAGATGGCCATTTCTCGCCATATACTTAAAGATATTAAGATGCATTTTCCTAGCTGATATTTTATTGAAAATGATTAATACCAAACTTAATTTATAAAGCACTTTTCATCTCCAAGTGCTTCACAAACCAAACACAAAAAATTAAAACAATACAATCTCCCCCTTCCCAGGTAATAACCAGAGAAAACATAGCTTTGTGATTAAAAAGAACAAATAATACCAACACAGGACTGAATAAAAAGAACAAAATTAGAATAAAATTAGAATACAATTAGAATAAATTAGAATAAAATACAATTCAGTTAAAAGCTAATTAAAAAGGTGGGTCTTGAGTTTGCTCTTAAAATGATGAGTGCTCTGCTGCCTCAGGTCCTCTGGGAGGCTGTGGCACAGTCGTGGGCCGTGATGATAAAAACACGCCTCACCGTGGGTCTTTGTTTTCACTTTGGGTACGATTAAAAGGCCAGTACCAGAATAGGGGTCATAGGTTAAAGCTAACTGATAAATACCTAGGCCCAGGACCATTAAGAGCTTTAAAAACGAATGCAAGTATTTTAAAACTGATTCTACACAGCAGTTTAATTTATAATAAAAAAACATGTTAGTTGTAGCCTTAGTGAGTTGCCTGCATTAGAATAGGAATAGTCCCTACGTAATGTGTTTGGAAATATAAACCTAAAAACGATGTTGTCTATTATTAGACCCTCCAGAAAAACGCGATTATGCGATCGCATAATTTACCGCATAATCAGCAAAATAGCGCATATTTTTAAAAGGCCGCATATTTCTTAAAAGGTCGCATAATCCCCGCATTTTTCCACACAAAATTGAGGAAAAAAAAAGTTAACGTGAAGTAGTGATGTCATCAGCTCGCGCAGGTAAACAACACCGTAGAGTGAATGTGTGGAACTCACACGAGAGAGAAAAGCAACAAGATCAGCGCCATATAGATTATTATATAGCCTACTATTATACTATTATTATTATATACTATTACAATTATACTATTATACGGCTCTGACCAAGATGAACAAATCGAATCCATCCCATTTGCCTACGAACATTTCTGCTAAAGACCGGGCAAAGCAGTACGCAGATGTCTTGCACGAAAGTGGGGGGAAACTATTCTGCACCCCGTGCAACTGTGTGTTGGAACATACAAGATTGAAGCTGGTCAGATAACGAACGGGTAAATGAAAACAGAATGAGGCGGAGGTGTGTGTGTGTGTGTATCATAGGAACTCTTTAAAAGGGCTTCCTTTCATTCAGTAGTAGCCTAGTAACAGGGTGTGGGAGAAGAATCACCTTTTTTCCGCCTCCCGCATATTTCGCAACTTTTCGCATATTTCCGCATATTTCGCAACTTCTCCGCATATTTCGCATAAAAACCCCGCATGTTTAATCGCATAATCAAGGATTTTAGCCCGCATAATCAAGGATTTTAGCCCGCATAATCAAGGATTTTAGCCCGCGTTTTTCTGGAGGGTCTATATTATGGTTTCACTGTTTAGCAGAAGACCTGCCAACACCTTTTAGTCTTTTTTGAGACAGCACAGTTGACAGTTGACCTCAGTGGATAAACAAAAGGCTGCGTGTGGTTTGACCCTGAACAGAATAGGAAAGCATCCGAGGACATTCTCTCAGCATAGCAGTCGCTCCCACTGCTGGTCGTTATTCTCCCCGGAATGTTTAGAGGCAGCAGGTGCAGGAGGGGATGTTATGGAGGCCCTGCTGCACTCTGGGTACAGCCTGTTACATCAGTGTGTGATCCTGGTTTGAGGAAGGACAGTGTGATGGCCGCAACTCTGCCACACAGATCATTTATATGTCGGAAACACGCTTAATAGTTATGTTCTCCTCTAAGTTTGTTGACCTTATGACCTTAGCAAATTGGTCACACATCAGCGAACAGCGAATTTCATACATCAAAATTGGGGGTACATTATTTTCTGTTTGTAGCACACAAACTTAGTAACCTTTGGATCAGCCATCATAGGTTCTCTGTTGTGTTCAGTTTGTTAGTTCAGATTAGTCTGTCCAGTTGTATGCTAATAAGCTAGCATAGAGTTTTACTCGGGGCCCACGACTCTGTATCATTATTTTGCAGGTTGTGTGTTTTTTGTTGCAAAAAAAGCCACACTATTTTTGAACATCCATCTGAGAATCCTCATTGCTGCCACTCGGTGACAGTAGCCATGGGTGAACCTAGGACCATTAAAGGGAAATGCACCACTTTTGCTATAAATGGACAGATGTGTAAAGTAAAGAGAAGTTTAACCCCCTATTTACTTTGTGTTGTTGATGCTGTTTCTAAAAGTTGTTAAAATAGTTGGACGGAGCCTGAACCCTTATTTTCACAGGGTTTCAGATGCTGTGTCCAACAAGCATTAGTCTGAAGCATAAGGCTTTATTGCACATTAAGGCTGAAGAGAAACCAAATGCAGATACAATAACTTAAAATAGATGTATGACCCGCCAGGCCTTGCGTGAGTATTTCATTCATTATGTATGGGGTTGGCTATGAAACCTACTAAAAATCTTTGAATGCCTCAAAATAACTACAGATTCAAAAGTGCAGTGCTTTCATCATTCAGGCCTCATGCTGGATCAATTGTAGGACTGTACTCTCAGGCACGCAATTCCTCTAACCCACTTTATATTATTCATGGATACTTCCAGGAATTTATTTGGTTGATACTGGCAGACCCCGCTCACAACTGGAGAAGTCTTTAGTGAGGCTGATCCCTGCAGCCAGCTCTGTGTGCAGCCTGAAGCAACAGAACACAGATCCTCCTGATGATGCAGAGGAGCTTCAGGTCTAACAGAGAGAGCTGCATCTCCAGTGTAACCACACCAGCCTCACTTTGAACACTGTCTTTAGTCTTTATTGCTTGTCTTCATCTATACATTCCTAAAAATGCATACATTATAAACTGCTTTTGCTCTGTATGTAACAATGATCTCATTATCTGAGGCAAACTTGAATGAGTTCAATTTTTTCAAAATGTCGGTTTTGTTTCATAATGTCACTTGTCATATTGTAATCATGTCACTTTTTCCTTATCAAATGATCTACAGTCAGGACATGACTCAAATGCAAAATGGACAGATACAAATATGTGTTTTCACCTTCCGGTTGCATATCGTCCTTTATAGTAAACGACAATTCCCACTGCGATACTTAGCAATACAGTGGAGATAAACATTTTAAATGTCATATACAAAAGTGTTAAATTGTATAAGCAAGTGCTGTTTTGAGAAGATAATCATTTATGACTGATAAACTCCCCAGAGAGCACTGAGAGCTGGCGAGGATGTGATGTCTCTATGAGCCGTCTCCGGAGACACAGCGCAGGGATCCAGGCCTCCTGCTGTTCTGCTGGGAGATCTGGATCCTTTCTGACTGCCTCTGATTTATGAGGCAGGTACACTATCCACACGTGGGTATGATTAATCACACAGTCCTCCTTAAGCATGTAATACTGTGTCATAAAATGCTATATTTTACACATTTCTACACCTCACCGTAGTGAGGTGTAGAAATGTGTAAAATATAGCCTCCAGTTCCCATCATGCCTCTGCACTCACTATGTGCACCAGGCTTCTAACAGGTCTGCAGAGAGCACTTTGTGGTAAATAGTCAATAGCCACGTTCACACCGGAGTACTTTTCCCCGTACTTTTCGCGTTTAGTTCCGTTAGTACCCCTTATGTCGCGTTCACACCAAAAAGAGTACTTCAAGCCTTTACCCCCATTTTTAGTGCCTGCTGAGAGATGGTACTTTCCTGGGGGAAAAAAGTGCCCCAGTTCTGATTGGCTGGGCGAATTGCAAACCACGCCCCGTACAACTCTGAAATGTTTTGTAGAGCCGCCATATTATTATCCTCGCATTAGCATTATTAGCATTAGCATTAGCCCAGCGCACAAACGCAGAGAGACTAACTTATGGCAACACAAAAGAAAACATGGGAGCGGTGGAGATGAGGTGTCGGCGTTCTGGTGATTTACTCGGAAGGCTTCAGTAGAAGCTGCTGGGAGTCCCAGGAGCTTCTACTGAAGCCAGTCCCCAACTCCGGGGACCTCCGGCCGGGGACTCCGGGTGGCAGTATACACCGTGAAGTGGTTTGCGGCCTACCAGTAAACCCAAAGCAGAAGAAGACGAAGTGACGTCAGCGGCTCATTTGCGTAATCTTCCCTCAGGGAACTTATTCCGGTGTGAACGCGATCTGTACTTAGTGCCCTGGGGTAATAAGTGCCGGGGCACTAAGTGCCGGCACTAAGTACAGCAAAGTACTTGGTGTGAACGCGGCTATTGTTAGAGGGGTCAAGTGTTTAGTTTAGTTTATTTATAGTGTCGTGGACAGTCCCCATCGATGAACTGTCACAAAAACAGTAAATGGAGCAGCTTTCGCCGACATGGCTAATTTCCAGCTGTTGTCCCCGGCCAGATGGTAAATAGACACCCTTCAAATCACAATATATCAACAGCATTAGTTATAAAAAATATATAAAATAAAATAAAAAGGATGAAAGACAAGTAGATACAGGCGAAAGGATAAGAGAGGATAAAAGACAACAATAAACAACACACGTTACTACATACAGTACATGTCACATATAGCACATCACAATTAGAGATGTCCCGATCCGATCCCGTGATCGGGGATCGGAGCCGATCACGTGATTTTCAAAAGATCGGAATCGGGAGAAAAAAATCGGGGATCTGGATTTTTATTTTTATTTTTTTTATTTTTTATAAAATATTTGTATTATTTTATTTAATGTTACAAAACAAAAATGACCATGTTCACGTCTAAAGTCATCCTGAGGCCTTAGTTTTGGTTTAAAATTACACATCATGTATGTGTTGCTTCTTTTGGGCTTGTTTTCATAGACCTGGTTGATTATTTCTCTCAAATCTGGCAACAGAGTGGGCAGGGTGCAGTGTCTAATAGTAACAGTAAGCTAACGAGAGGCTGCGTTCAGCTGGTGCCTCGGGAGTCGGGACAGAGAAAATGTCAGGAGTTTGGAAGTATTATAAAATTGAAAGCGAAGGCAGTGTAACAGCCAGATGCAATGTTTGCAAGGCGGAGGTTCCGCGTGGTGGAAAGAACAGGGCTACGTTCAACACGACCAATCTAATACGCCACCTGAGAAACAAACACCAACAACAACACGACGAGTACACAGCGGCCACTCAGGTAACGGCACTGAAACAACCGACACTTTCAGAGACTTTTAAAAGGAAAGAGAAACTGCCCCAGAACAGTGAAAAGGCCAAAAAAATAACAGCCAAGATAGCTGAATTCATCGCGTTGGATGACCAGCCGTTATCTGTTACCTTTTTTTTCTCTTAATGCATTGCATAAAGATCGGATCGGGAAAAATCGGTATCGGCAGATTGTCAAAATCAAATGATCGGAATCGGATCGGGAGCAAAAAAAGGTGATCGGGACATCCCTAATCACAATCACATAACAGAAACGAGGGGCAACATCCATGATCACAACATGTAACACAACATGTAACACTCACGCCATACTCAACACAGACTAGTGTGTGCAGGTGTAGTTCTCAGTGAACCATGTTTTTAAGTGAGCTGTGAAGGTGGTATGTGTATGTATGTCTTTGATTTGAGTGGGTAGAGAGTTCCAGTTTTGTATTGTTGTGACCGAGAATGATGACTGACCAAAAGTACTCTTCCTGAATGGGACTGATAGGTCGCCACGTGTGGAGCTTCTAGTGGTCAGTCTGGTGTTGTTACGTTGAGTAACCAATGAGTTAAGAGGTGGAGGGGCTGTATTGTGCAGGATTTTGTACACCAGAACGATGTTCCTATACTTTATTAAATCTTCCCAACTCAGGATGTTATGCTTGTTGAGGATGGTACAGTGATGGGAGCTGTTAGGTTTCTGGTCCAGTACTTTGAGGGTTTGTTTGTACAGGGTTGCTAGTGGCTTCAGTGTGGAGCTGTTAGTTTGCCCCCAGCTTGTGAGACAGTATGTTAGATGTGACATGATCATGGCATTCATGTATAACTTGGCAGAATTCAATGTCATTGTGTTTCTTATGTATTTAAAATTTGCTAGGCTAAACTTTACTCTTTGGGTCACTTTTTTGACTTGTGTTTTGAATGTTAAATTAGAGTCAATAATGATTCCAAGGTACTTAACCTGAGGCACAATATTAATATGTTCACCTGAAATGCTTATATTTGACACAATGTTGCATTTTCTTTTTGTGAAAAACATTCCTACTGTTTTATTTACATTAAGCTGAAGACAGGAGCGGTGTAGCCAGCTAGTGATCAGCACTAAAGCTGAGGTCATTTTATCAGCAGCCTTTTGCTTTGTATTGGCATGCACATATATCACAGTGTCATCTGCATATAGCTGTGTTTCCACATCAGGACAGACAGATGGCAGGTCATTAATATATAGGGTAAAAAGAAGTGGACCAAGTATTGAACCTTGTGGTACTCCGGTGCTTAAGGCTGCCTTTACACGGGAACGTTTGCGTTTATGCACAGTATGCGTTTTCAAAAAAGTCTTCCGTTCACATGCATTCGTTTCATTTAACGTGTCTGTTCAAACGAGACCGCTGGAAACGCTGTAGTACATATGCCGGGACTGTAAGTAGCGCTGTAACTTCCGCCACAAAATACACCAAAAGCAGCGAAGAAGACCCCGGAGCAGCCCCGCAGCAATGTTGCCATGGCTACCCTTCTGTTTACGCCCCGCGGTGGATTTAGCAACATGTAGTAGTTCATGTAATTCTCCATGTCCACTTGTAGCTGATGGTTGTGGTAGAGGAGCTGTAGATTTTGCACTAACATCTGTAGCATGGTCGAGCTGTAGATGTTGTACTAACATCTGTAGCATGGTCAGTAGCAGTAGCACTAGCAGTAGCTACTGACAGTAGCTACTGGCCATGCTACAGCAGTGAGCAGCAGAGGCGGGGAGAGGTGGGGCTATCGTTATTTTTTCAGGAAATATTCGTATAGAGGCGATTACACGGACTCGTTTGACCCCCCAGAGCGTTTCGTTTGCAAATCTATCCACCTTGGGACCCGTTATCGTTTGTGGGGTCCGTTTGTTACGGCCTCGTGTAAATAATAGGGCTATACGTAAGAGAAACTATGCAGATACAAGCCGTTTCGTTCTTGTGTAAAGGGCACCTAAGTCTAGAGCTGGAGAGAGTCGATTATTGACGGTAACATGCTGACGCCTACCAGTGAGGTATGATTCAATCCAACTGAGTGTTAATGGAGAGCAGTTAAAAGCCGACAGTTTGGACAGAAGGACCTTATGATTGACTGTATCAAAAGCTTTGCGTAGATCCAGGAATACTGCACCAACAACACCTCCTTTGTCAACCATTGCTTTGACCTTTTCAAAGTGGGGGGTGAGATAACGACATATGTTAAGTTTATGGCAGTTATTTTCATGGAGGTATGATGCAATTCAAGAACCTCACAAACATTATTCTTAACTCTGACACCTGTTGAGAATTTGCTGTCAACCTTTAGGAACATAGGAATACACTTTATGTTGTGCTCAAACAGAGAGATGTCTCACTCTGCTTTAAAGCTGCTAGAAAATCAAGCGTCATGTTATAGTATATATACACAATATCAATACGGCTGTCATGTCTGTGGGTTAGACATGGAGCTAACAGTCTAGCTTAACATAAAGACTGGACACATTCGGCAACTGCTACACTACACCAACCCACACCTCTAAGGACATCATAGATTGTATGTTTAAGAATAAGATGAACCTTTATTGGTGGTACTCGGTTGACCTTCCAATTCCCAAGTCAAGACCCTACGGACTGAGCCACCACCACCCTAAAGTTTCACAATTAATCCACACTTAAACAGAAATTGTGAAATCCTACATAATAAAATGAATCATCTTTTGACCTTAACAATTTTGCATCCGATGAGAAAACTAGAATGGATCTTAACAAGATGTGTTAATGAGGGCCAGGCCAGCTGTTTGTCTTTATGCTAAGCTAACCGCATCCTGACTCCTGACCGAGCATTTCACAAAATGTTTCAAATGTTTCAAATCTAAAATGGATCTACTTTTGATGTTTACTGTTATGTTTACACAATTTAAAGCATTAGGATTCCATTATTCATTATTTTTCTCATTGTCTCCGAATTTAAGGAAAAGACCCAAACCAATAATGTGTCTGCATTTCCTTCGTGTCTGTGGCTCTCAGCATTGCATTACATTGGTTCCTCCTGAAGATTTATTTTTAAAACACTTCAGAATGTACAGGTTCATTTCAAAAAAATAAAAAGGCTAAATTATTTCCTCAAACAGCTGCTCAGTGTATTTCTAACAAACTTTACTCCAAGAGCAGGAAATGGTGTGACTATTATCAGCTGAGGATGAACCCACATTTGGTGTTCTTGTGAGTTCTGTGACAGCAGGACGGTGTTGTGGGATTGAGTCGAAATAGTCTACAGAGTGTGTTCATGGTAATAAAGGAACATGTTATCCAGCGAAGCAAAGTGGTGCATTGATGTCATATTTTGTTTAAAATGTGTCATTTATTTGTAATGGTGCATTAGGGAAACAATCTCTTTGAACATACCTCAATAAGCAAATGGATTTCTGACCTCAATTGTACTGGAATAATAATAATTTAAAAAATATACAACTTTATGCTGCTGGAACAAAAGTGGTCATCACCGAAGGAGAGGAGGATTCTGGGTAGTGCTGGGTGTAACTCTATGTCTACGTAGACATCTCTCTCTTTCAACAACTGGACACATCTGTGCTTGTGTCTCATTAATAATAACTATTTATACACACAGAGCTAAACAGAGAGGCAGGCTGAAGATGGAGCCCCCCTCACATGGAGGAGCCCCAGAGCCAGGCTCACAACACCACTGGTGTAAAGTAACTAAGTACATTTATCAAGTGCTGTACTGAAGTATCATTTTGAGAGACTATACTTTACTTGAGTATTCAAATGTTTTGCTACTCTGTACTTCTAGAATTCAGAGGTAAATGGTGTACTTTTCCTCCACTACATGTATGTAATACCTTTAGTTACTTTACAGATGTGGATGAATGATGTGAAATATAATCAAGTGTTAAATCAGACTTTAGTTCCACCTGGAGTAAATCCACAAGCTACCCTGCAGTATACAAAGTCATTCAAACTAGCTGCACCTTTACCAGCTTTGAGAACACTTTAATGATCAATCATTATAAAACATATCATATATATTATTCTGAAATGGACCAATCTGCACAATCACTATTTTGGTACTTTAAGTATATTTTGATAATACTTTTCTACATTTACTTGAGTAACATTTTGAATGCAGGACTTTTACTGTAACAGAGTTGAATTCTTACCTGAGATATGTTTCCACCTCTGACAAACACCACTGACTGCCCAGAACTGTGTGTTTAGTGCATCAACCCCACTATGTTCTTTTTGTAAACAAATATGGAAAAGTACAATCTCATTTGTTGATCACAAAGAAAGTGACATGGAATGGTTGGTAATGATATCAATTCTGTGTGTTAAGAACAGAGCTCGACATTAAGGTATACCAAAGGGAGTGAGTTATGTTTACAGGGGATCAAATACACCTAGCAACACGTTGAAAGCTTTCTGATCAAAACAAAGTCTGTTCTCACTAACCTGCCGGACTACCCGGGCTACACAGAGTGTTTGCAGGGAAATGCAGATGAATCATTAGTCAAAAGTCATTTACACTTCTGTTGGGGTGGGGGTTTAGGAGACTTGACCTCATGACCTCAGTTCACTTTTAAATCATGCCCATAGCGCTGAACTCATCCATTGATATCGTTCTTCTCACCTCAAAGGAATGCGTAGTGTACACCTCCGAAAATGACAACAATAAATAACCCGTCAGCTCATCATCTCTTTATACCCTCTTCCAGATATAGAGTGCCTTCTTTTTCAGGTATTTGGTCTGATGAAATGTTGACTAACATATGGAGTGCAATAAGGCCATCACCCCAACGTTAGGTTCCCAGTGCCCTCACTTCTCCTGGTCAGTTTATTGTGCTACTCCTAGTGAGAGGGGTCAGGGTGGGGGGGGATAAAAGTTTGGCCAAAGCAAACGGGAGGAAGGTGAAACAGGCCTGACTTCAATCACTTTTGAGAGTTTGTTGGTGTAGCTGTGGAAGTGGTCAATGAAAGGACAGCAGTGTGCCACAGGAGAGCAGCAGATGTGAGGGAGAGATCCTCAGCGTTATCTCAGTGAACCATGATGCTTATAACACATGTACACACTGGCAACATCTCACTCAGAGACAAGCAGGAACCTCTCGGAGTACTTGATAGGCTTGATAAAGCTTCATTATTGATTAAGAAAGCCTTTAGTAATGATTTATACATCAGGTAGAAGCCATAATTAGGCCATTTACATGTGTTGGGTCGCCTAACATTTTCTCTGAATCAGGTGTTTATAAATTGTCAACGATGGCTAACTATTAATTAATGAGCATTTACTAATGCTCTTTAAACCAGTTAGAAGCCATTACAAATAACACGTTTGGGTGTTGCCAAAATAAGCTGTATCAATCAAGTTCGACTTATACAGACACATTTCTCACACGTTTCTGTAGAATGCAATAATTCATTAGCAGAACACCCAGAAAACAGTAAGAAGCAACTAAAAAACATATTTGATGTTAATTTCCATCCAGACTAAAAGCAGTGGCCTCGGTTTATCACCTATGCTTCTTTCTAACTTTATCCATCCTCTGGTCAAAGTGACTGAACCACCGCTCTAAGTCTGGAGTTTCAGCATGAGGCATAATAAGAAACTGAACCCTTTTACCTCATAATAACTTGAATTGATCTATTACTAATGATTTGGGGGGGTTAACTGTTTAGCTGAAGTTGTTGTATTTTAATATCACTAATACAGGACCAGAAAAAGTACCAGGGAGTTTTAGCCCCTTCAACCCTTAAACAGTGCAGACAACAGCCCTAAACCTACATTCAATCCATTTATCCCAAATAAACCAAACCTGACAGAGGAAAATTAGAACTTTGAAATATGGTTATATGGCCTTGACACCATTGATTTGATGAATTGCACTTATTATAATGGGTTTTTCTAAAATGTCGAATTAATAGGCTATGCAAATGAGGTCCGAGTGTTTGGCGTGTTTTAGGTGTGAGTTATACAGACAATGTGTGGAGTGTTTCTACACCAAAGAGAGACAGTTATATCAAGACAAAGCCCAAATATTCATCTATTTTAATAAATGTATTCACATACTGTGAATAAGCTGATATATCCCCCTACAGAACATCCCATGTTGTTTCTCAAACGTTTAGGTTTTGGTTTCAAAGAAAGGGGCTCACCTCCTCCAGGATGCGGTCCAGCCGGCCCATGATAACGGGCTCCACCTGCTCCAGAGACCCAACCCAGGCGGAGAGCTGCGCGTCCCGCTGCTCCAGACTTAATATCCTGGACTGCAGCTCCGAGCTCCTCACAAAAACCACAATGCAAACTCCAAGGCACAGCAGAGACACTGCAATGCAAATTGAAACGCCTGACAAATCCTTCCAGTTCCTCCAGCGGGGCTGCTTGGACTGCGCGCTGCGGGTCCTCTCCTCACCCTGTTTACCCGCGACCCCCCACTTCTGATCCTCACACATTTTAATCTCCTAACTCAGGTTTTATCCACAGGGATCCCTATCTTCATTAGGTGAAGAGCAGCAGAAGAGAGATCCTGTCGACCTGCTGCGCGTGAGGCTACCTCTCTGTTGAGGCAAAAGTTTACTAGATGTCTTTCCTTCCTCTTCAAACTGTCCAAACTTCTCTAATAGACTCAGATGAGCAACTCACTAGAAGTTAGAGTCCAGACATGGTAGCTGGTCATCAGTCAGTGAGTGATGTTTCTGGTTCTCAGGGACGGGCTCTGGTTCCTCTGCGTTCCGCTCCGTTTATCCCATTCGCTGCTCTCCTCTGAGCGATCCGCACCGTGCCGCAGGTCAGCCGTCAGTGCGCGTCTCTGAAACCCGAGCCAGCCTCCTCCTTTCACAGCTCCGGATGCCGCGGGCCCTTTGCTCACGGAGTTTGCTCCTCCTCTGAGAGGCTGTGGGTTAGATGCCGGGGCGGGATTCGTGGCCGTGTTGCTGCCCCCTTTGATCCGCGCTTGGTGAGGGATATTTTTAGGTTGCGCAGAGCTTGGGCGCACAATCTCACAGGCGGTGAACTGACGGCCTGCTGCGGCACGTCTCAGCTCAGGACCGAAGCCCTGCTGTCCTCCTGGGTCCAGCTCAGGACCGAAGCCCTGCTGTCCTGGGTCCGGTCCGGTCTGCAGGAGGGTCTGCTGTGCGCGCGGCGCTGGTGCCTGGAATTAGAATAAATCACGTTGCACATTGAAATGATGTGAACGAAGTACAAGGAAGTTTAAATAATGGCTCATGGTTGCCATGGAGGTGTGTGCTTAATAAATCAGCTTAATTGTGGGTAATCTTTTTTTTAAGTTTGCCATTTTCTTAAAGTATAGTCATTTTTAATTTAATTTAAGTAATTGTTGTTATATCGATTTTGTGTTTGATATAAAGTTGTGCTTTTTAACATTATTTAGGGTAGAGGCTTTACATAAGACAATTTGTTATCTGTCATAGCACATATCATTGTGCCATTAAAACCTTAGTGTTGACTGATTGAATTTGCCTAATTGTTGTTACATAATACCTGGTGGGATTACCCTATGTGTGGCAAAAAAGCATGTTTGTATGTGATACTTGAGTGCATTGATTTGAAAGCTGTATGCATTTAATATCTCTTGAACATTGAAAGGGATATCTAGCAGTTTTATATTACAATTCCATAAAGTTGGCTCAGATTAAAATGAGGAATGATCAAAGTCAAAACAGCACAGGAGATGCATTGAGACTTTTGTTGCAAGTATCATTCAAGTTACAAAACACTGGTTTTGCATTTCCCATAAGGCAAATCCATAGATCCTTAATTGCACCCTCCCTGCAAGGTGAACATCTGTCTGACTTTATAACCCAGGCTTTCTGGTGGCTTCTAGTTTGCAGTCTGAGATAACCCTGACTAACTGTGACATCATCAGTGGCTTTCTCATAAGGACATTATACATCTATTTTAATGTAACCAGATCCATTTTCAAGGAACCTTCACAGACCTGTGGGTACGATGAAATAGTGACTGTGCATCTGGTACATTGACCTGTTTGAACTGAAGAGTAAAGTGAATTATATGAAACATGGTGTACATATCTCTCCTGACAATTGGAAAACCGTCTTAATTCAAAAACTCTGCAGTAACTTGAGAAATATGGTGTTAATTAACATCTACAATAAACCATGATCTTTCACTCACCGTAAACAAAGTGCCTTAGCTTCCTGAAGCCACTGTAACCACAGACAGAATGTGAGGGGCCTCTGGGGCCAAAGTCCCTTACCTTGACCATCCTTACAACTCCTTTCTCTCAAAAAAACATTGCCTTTGAACAATTTAGTAATATATAAAAGTATTTTGTAAAAGACAGGTTTAGGTTTAGTAAATCACTTGTGAAGTAAGGGCTTCACAAACAACATTAGAGATGGGCTCATGTGTAGCTGGTGCAGTCCGGTCCAAACACACTGTTTGTGGTCTGAACATGCATACCATGATGCACAGTTAGTGGTATTTAGCTTATCCTTACTCAAACTTACAGGAAAACATGATATGAAATTATTTAGAGAAATATAGGATGCATAAGCACAAGATGCTTGACTTTTAAATAGCACCTTGAAAGTAGAAGCACTGCTAATGGCCGTGATAAAAAGGTTCTGATGTTCAGTATTTGCATTGAAAGTACTTCTTTGTTAAATGTGGTACAGGTACAAAGGAATTAACAGTCTATAATTTGAATTGGAGGTTTAATTGACTAATGAGAGACAGAATATCAAAAAGAATATCCAGAAATGTACATCATATAAGAGATATAAATTGATTTGCATTTACTTGTGGGAAATAAGTATTTGATCCCCTTGCAACCAACAAGAATTCTGGCTCCCACAGACCGGTTACATAAGACCTCTTCCTTTAAAAAGATATTCCTAATATCAACTTGTTACCTGTATAAAAGACACCTGTCCACAGAATCAATCAATCAGATTCCAACCTCTCCACCATGGGCCAGACTAAAGAGCTGTCTCAGGACCTCAGGGACAAGATTGTAGACCTGCACAAAGCTGGGACTGGCTACAAGACCACCAGAAAGCAGCTTGGTTTGAAGGAGACAACTGTTGGTGCGATCACCAAGAAAACTATTAGTAACACACTACACCATTATGGATCAAATCCTGCAGCTCTACAAGGCCCCCTGCTCAAGAAGAACATGAAAGGCCTTCTGAAGTTTGACAATGAACATCTGAATGATTCAGAGAAGGCTTGGGAGAAGGTGATGTGGTCAGATTGGACCAAAATTGCGATCTTTGGCATCAACTCGAAACGCAGTGTTTGGAGGATGAGAAAGGCTGACTATAACCCCAGAACACCATCCTCACCGGCAAGCATGGAGGTGGAAACATTATCCTTTGGGGGTGTTTCTCTGCTAAGGGGACAGGACCACTTCCTGCATCGAGGAGAGGATGTACGGGGCCATGCACCGTCAAATCTTGGCATGTTCTGCAAGGGGATCAAATACTTATTTCCCACAGTTAAATGCAAATCAATTTTTATCTTTTATATAATGTCAATTTCTGGATTTTCTTTTTGATATTCTTACTCTCACTGTTAAAATAAACCTACCATCAAATCAACTGTTCATTTATTTGTAAGTGGGCAAACTTACAAAATCTGCAAGGGATCAAATAATTATTTAGTTCACTGTATGTATTGATTTTAGTTGACTCCAATGTAAGTAAGTTCTACAACCACTTTTTAATAATGTAGACTTGTCTTTACAAACAATGTATTTGTTGGTTGTTAACACATTATTTATGAATGAGTATGCATTAGTATTAAGCCATTATCAATCAGAAATGATGAGTTGCCAGGTTGTGTGCTGTGAATACTTTACCTGGAGTCTGTATTCAGGACATTTATAGAGCATGACTATACATTTCATAGCTTATCACAACAATAATGAATGCTACATTACCACAGTGAACTAGAAAATGCATTTCCTGCTGTAAACTGTGAACATTTGTGGCTGAATTTAGCAGAAAATGCAGTAAAAGCTGAATATTTTATTAGCTGAATGGTCTCTGTAGCTGCTTTTAGCTACAGAGACCAAGTAAGTGTGTTGCTGAACTTAGCGGAGACATGCAGAAAAGTGAAATGATTTGAATCAAATTGTTACAGCTCAAATGCATTGCAATGACTTTGTTGAAAACTTGAAAGTGAAATGTGGACTGGAAGAAGCTTAATATCTAAAATAAATGGTTTAAAAAAGGTATAAACAACAACAACCCTCCCGCCTGGACTATTGCAACGCACTCCTCTACGGCATCAGCACTACATCCCTCAATAGACTTCAGCGTGTCCAGAACGCAGCCGCCAGACTCCTCACCCACACCAAATCATGGCATCATATCACCCCGGTCCTCAAAGAACTTCACTGGCTCCCCGTTTCACACCGCATCCAACACAAACTCCTGGTACTCACCTACAAAGCCCTCCACCACCTGGTCCCCCCCTACCTCACTGACCTCCTCATCCTCTACCAACCACCCCGGTCCCTCAGATCCACCTCAGCCGGTTTGCTTTCCATCCCCAAGGCCAAACTCCGGAGCTTTGGGGACAGAGCCTTCTCTGTGGCAGCCCCGAAGCTCTGGAACTCCCTCCCCCAAGACCTCCGTGAGTCTGAGTCCCTCACCCTGTTCCAGTCCCGCCTCAAAACCCATCTCTTCAAGTCTGTATACCCATAAGCCCCCCCCCACCCCCCACTTCCTCCTGACTGCTTTCTGTTTTTTTTTTTTTTTTTTGTTTTCTCTGTTTTGTTTTTGTTTTGTTGTTGTTTTGTTGCCTGTCCTTGTCTGTCTACCCTTCCCCAAATGTAAAGCGTCTTTGGGTCTTAGAAAAGCGCTATAGAAATAGAATTTATTATTATTATTAACATGTATAGCCTCAATGTCCTGAAATAGCTGAATAATGTAATAGTTGAATGGTTTCTGTAGCTGAAAGTAGGCTGAAGGAGTTACATATCAGATGTAAGTAGTAGTGAATGAATGTGTATTAAGAAGAGAAAAGAAAGTAAAAAGGCTTGGGAAAGCAGCAGAATATTTTGACTGCAAACTTTAGAACTAAAACTATACGTCACCAATAATGTATAAAATATGTGGAACATGTTGAAGTCAGTATGAAGTCTCCATCAGACAGAAAAGAATAGGCTCAGACAGTCTGTTAAAGTCCAGTCTATTTGTCAGTGTTTGTTTCTGTGCTGAGCACCTAATCATAACAAATAATCATAACACCTGTGTGAGCCCAGAGATCAAACAGCATTCACACTAATTAGCATCACACTCTAATGAAAAGAGAAGGGGTCACTGTTTGAATGTGGCCATCGAATGCACATCTTGTTAATAGTTTGAGTTTGAGTTCATGGTCTACAGGGCCATGCCAATTTGGATGCTTTTCCATTGACCATTAAAAAGCTATATTAAAATGTACGGCCTTAAACTTTTTATGTGGTGACTTCCGACCACCATGTTGATTAATCCCTCCAAATTGAGGGGTGCACAACCCTTAATAAATCCAGAGTTTGCTGCTCTGCTGCAGCTCGGCCATAAGATGATTGAACGGGCAGTCAGATCAAGATGGTCGACCTCACCTCATGCAGTGGCTTGTCTAATTGCATTTATAAAAAAACACACAGTGGTTTCCTTTAATGGTCTCAGGCCACCACAGAAGCCTTTTAAAAAGCCTAATAAAGTATTTCCTGTCTTGTGTCTTTGCACTGTAATTGAAGTTAGACCAAGAGATGTCCCCTCGACTGTCAGCCACATCTGAGCCGCCCTGCAGAGGTTTCTGACGACAGCTTGATGGGCCGAGTCACTACGTAATGACTCCATGTGCTGCCAGGCCTTGTAATTACAGTGAGGCTCGCTGTGGCCAGCTGGCTTTGTGATTCTCTGAGCTGAAAAACACACTTTGAAAATGGCCCTTAAAATTAAAGATACATTTTTTTCCATCATGGGATTCTTTCAAATGAAAAGTGACAAAAGCAAGTCCTGCTGTTATGACAGATGTGACAGAGATTAGAGTTGTACAATGATTTGAAATTAAGTTTTCTACTTTGTTTCAGTGCAAAGATGCTTCATTCTCACTGCATTTATTTGATCTACATTGAACATTTGTGCTACAGAAACAATGGCTGTTCACTGGTTTCATTGGTCTCAGTGTGTGTGTGTGTGTGTGTGTGTGTGTGTGTGTGTGTGTGTGTGTGTGTGTGTGTGTGTGTGTGTGTGTGTGTGTGTGTGTGTGTGTGTGTGTGTGTGTGTGTGTGTGTGTGTGTGTGTGTGTGTGTGTGCTGTTTCCGAACAGTGGAAGAGAAGCAGGATTTGCGGTTAGCGAGGTAACTTCAGGGTTAACTCTGAGTTTTCAGTCCTCTGACTGGTTCACATCTTACCCAGGTAAATCACCATAGTAACCTTGACCTTTGGCCTTAAGTGGTGTTCTGGCCAACACACCGGGGTGAACTTAGTGATAAATACAGAACTAATGCCCACACTGAGCTTATCCGCAGGTCTCCCTTGAAAAAGAGATCGTTGATCTCAATGGGATTTTTTAACCTGGTTAAATAAAGGCTGCAAACAAACAAACATCCCTAACTCTCCTGTACACATGGACTTACCAAATTGAACTTCTTCATATTTGTTTTATTTTATAGTTCACTCTTCCTCCTTCGTAAGTGTGTCCATGATGTGATTGGTCAAATGTTGCTAACCCCGCCCCTCTAATGTGAACGTGCTCTCACTGAGAAACCCTGGGTTAGTTAATAACTGAAACATATCCAGGGTCTGTTGAACTGGCTCCAGAGTTCCGGCCTCAGGTAGCTGAAAGTTACCTACAAAAAACTGAGTTTGTAAAGAAAAATAACAACTGAATATCTCAAAAAGATTAATGAGGTAGTTCTTCATTTTGATGCAATCTCAAAGACTTTGATTTCGAATGTCATGCAAAGTTGTGTCCATGATCACAGCTACAGACAGGGCCTGACATCAGCAGAGGGAGTTCCTCAGTAGTCCTACAGCCAAGTCAGGTTATCTGCACAAACTGCACCTGCTGATGCAACACACTCTCACTCCATAAACGTCCAGGAGCGACGCTTGGTCAGGGTCCCGAGGCGTGCAGTTGGGACGCGCCGAGGCTCCTTCAGCTTCACAAACGGACGCAAATAGCTTTCAACTGATTGCAATGTATTCCCATCTGCGGCGGGATTTGACGCTCATGGAAGCACCGCATCTCTGTATGTCGGCGGCTGTTAAAGGCAATGTGAGCGTCCATTCCCATTGGATAATGGAGAATTGTACACCCGGAAGTAAGTATTCCCCTTACTGTCGATTGATTTGACAGTGATATCTCCACTACTCATCAACTCAAAAACACCAGATTATCCTTGTTAATTAAACGACATTGATAGGTTTTAGTGTGTGTACAATGCTTTTGTCACGTTTTCCCCTTCAATTCTGAGAAACAAGTCGTTTTCTATGAGTTTTGGATGGCCGAAGACATTACATTATCCACAATCCTCTGTAGCAACCATAGACTGTATATTGCAACAGGCAACAGCTTCGGTTCATGTTAATTTACAAACTCTTCAACTACAACCGTAGTTATATTTAAAAACATGTTAGAAGGCCTCACAAAATACTTTAATGTAAATTTAAATTTAAATGTGAAGGAATGTGTGTATAACAAAATACATCGTTCATAAACGAAACCGGAAACAGACGTAGGCAAGATCCTCAGCTCGATTATTGGATGGTTTAGCCGCAATGCACGCTGGGATTTGGGGTTTATGCGATGTGAAATCCGAAAACATTTAAAAAAAATAAATAATACATTATTCCGAGTGTGCTTGCTTTTCTCTTTGAAAGTCATCACATAACGGCATTGTAATACACGTTTCGGCTGCATTAAATATGACATATCTGCCGTAGTTAACTCTATTTATAGAGCCCTGATGACAAGACTTCTAGACAAACAGGAACTGCCGCCAAAACTGAAAACTTGACGTGGATCTTAAATATATAAGCAATTAAACAACATCTTACATTTCTTTTCACACAATACGTCTCCTTGCAGTATCAACACTAATTCGGCTGACTTTTATATTTGATCCAATTGGTAGATAGGCTGTATTTACACCATAACGGTGCACAGCTGATAGAAAGGGACACCTACTGGTTAAAGCACGTTATTGCATTTTATAATTGTATTATTAGATATTAATAGGATCCCTATAAAGTATATTCTTTACTCGTCGTTATTCTCTACTAATAGTTAATTAAAGAATGTATATAATGACTATTTTGCACATCCCATTCAAGATTTCAAGATTTTCTAAGGTTTATTGACATATCATATTATACACAACTACGGTGTAGTTATGCAATGAATGAAAAACTTGGGTCGCAGGTTCCTCAACAGTGCATTACAAGACATCTATCAATATGTGTGTACCTCCACCATTACATTGTCATATTCTGCACATTTCTTATACTATCTACATACATCTTATGAGTATAATACATATGTATAATATCAGTTAAAATAAGTGCTTAAACATATACATTGCAGGAAAGCAATATATTAGACGTTAAGTACTTTGTCAGGTTTAATATTTATCTGTAGATACAAATTTCACTGTGTGTGCTGTGTGCTCTGCATGTGTGACCATCAAAGAGGGTTTCATCCCTCCATATTCATCTTCTCTACCCCCAAAGCTTTTTTCTTATTCAAAAGAAAACCTAAAGTATTCTTTAATGTTTAAATAAAGCCTTATTAGTTTGTCTGTTTTGCACATCCTCCTATTAATATCTAATAATAAAATTATAAAATGCAATAACGTGCTTTAACCAGTAGGTGTCCCTTTCTATCAGCTGTGCACCATTATGGCGTAAATACAGCCTATCTACCAATTGGATCAAATATAAAAGTCAGCCGAATTAGTGTTGATACTGCAAGGAGACGTATTGTGTGAAAAGAAATGTAAGATGTTGTTTAATTGCTTATATATTTAAGATCCACGTCAAGTTTTCAGTTTTGGCGGCAGTTCCTGTTTGTCTAGAAGTCTTGTCATCAGGGCTCTATAAATAGAGTTAACTACGGCAGATATGTAATATTTAATGCAGCCGAAACGTGTATTACAATGCCGTTATGTGATGACTTTCAAAGAGAAAAGCAAGCACACTCGGAATAATGTATTATTATTATTTTTTTAAATGTTTTCGGATTTCACATCGCATAAACACCAAATCCCAGCGTGCATTGCGGCTAAACCATCCAATAGAGAGGCGAAGTCCCTCCCCTTCCGGTGGGACTCATGGGACCTTATTTCGGAAAAAGTTTGTATTGAAGTCAATGGAGACGAGAGAGAAAGATTATCTTTCGATCCCGTTTGAATTGTGCCACGAATTACACACATGATGTTTGTCAATCTTATATAATAATTTCCATGTCAAAAAAGTCACAGTTTGTCGTAAAACTGTTGAAATATAAGACTATGAAAAATACGCAACTAGAAAGACTACAAATCCCAGAATCCCGGTCCCGCATGCTGGCTCTTACGGAACCGACGAACTCCCCTTGTGTGTATGTACAGCTCTCAACATGCCCAGACTTGGAGTGATTTTCACCTCTTTTAATACTTTTCGCCTCATTCTGAAAGAAAGAGGTGAAATGTGCCAACGTGACGGCCGTCTTGGTGTGTGGTGCGAGACGGGAGATGTAGTTCATTGAGCGGTTTCACACAAAAAAAGTGTTACTTCACAGTTTTACGACACATTTTTATTTTTTTTACTTGTAAAATTATCTTTTAAATTGACAAACATCATATGTGTAATTCGTGACTCAATTCAAACGGGTTCGAAAGATAATCTTTCTCTCTCCATTGACTTCAATGCATAACTTTTCCGAAATAAGGTCCCATGGAGCTCAACCGGAAGGGGAGGGACTTTGCCTCTCTATAATCGAGCTGAGGATCTTGCCTACGTCTGTTTCCGGTTTCGTTTATGAACGATGTATTTTGTTATGCACACATTCCTTCACATTTAAATTTAAATTTACATTAAAGTATTTCGTGAGGCCTTCTAACATGTTTTTAAATATAACTACGGTTGTAGTTGAAGAGTTTGTAAATTAACATGAACCGAAGCTGTTGCCTGTTGCAATATACAGTCTATGGTTGCTACAGAGGATTGTGGATAATGTAATGTCTTCGGCCATCCAAAACTCATAGAAAACGACTTGTTTCTCAGAATTGAAGGGGAAAACGTGACAAAAGCATTGTACACACACTAAAACCTATCAATGTCGTTTAATTAACAAGGATAATCTGGTGTTTTTGAGTTGATGAGTAGTGGAGATATCACTGTCAAATCAATCGACAGTAAGGGGAATACTGACTTCAGGGTGTACAATTTTCCGTTATCCAATGGGAATGGACGCTCACATTGCCTTTAACAGCCGCCGACACAAACGAATGCCGTGCTTCCATGAGCGTCAAATCCCGCCGCAGATGGGAATACATTGCAATCAGTTGAAAGCTATTTGCGTCCCTTTATGAAGCTGAAGGAGCCTAGGAGCGTCCCAACTGCACGCCACGGGACCCTGACCAAGCGTCGCTCCTGGACGTTTATGGAGTGAGAGTGTGTTGGCTGATGAGGACTGTGTTATGTGGCAGAACAATCAAGAACAAAGTGTGACCATGAGTTGACACAGCCAATGACAAAGTACTGATTGGATATACAGTAAGAGGTCATTAAGTGTATTAATGAATGAGCCTTGGAGGTGTTGGTTAGCGGTGGACAGAGACAGAATGGTTGTTTCCTGTTGGGGCCCCAGGCAAACACCCTCATGCTATACTTTTCACCCTCTCTAAGTGGACATGTTGGAACTAAACTATTATTTGTGTGTGTGTGTGTGTGTGTGTGTGTGTGTGTGTGTGTGTGTGTGTGTGTGTGTGTGTGTGTGTGTGTGTGTGTGTGTGTGTGTGTGTGTGTGTGTGTGTGTGTGTGTGTGTATTTAAGCATTCAGGATGTGGGATTTGTCTGTTTGCAATTATCTGCCCTACTTAGTGAGATAGAGTTAGAGAGGGGAAGAGGACAGAGGACAATATGTCTTCATCCCGCCTCTCATTGATCACCCCACTCTGAGGCTGTGTTCTCATGCTGCTCCTCAAAGTGTGTGAGAGTAACTTGTGTGTGTTAACACAGATCATCTGAATCTGGAGTGTGAGGTTGTCTCTGCCTCCAGAGACAGAACAGGTCCTCCTCTTTCTTTCATAATAGTCGTCTAAGCCCTGCGATATCAATCCACATTGTGCTAAACCACACATGATGTTGGAACCAGCTCAGCAGGTAGCTCCGTGAAATTATTTTCTTTGGAGCATGGATGGCTTCTGACAGATATAAACTCTGAACTCTCTCCCGTCCCTCCCCCCTGCCCCCAAGATTTAAATGTGTACTTCTGTATTGTAATCTAATGTACAATGTGTTTTGCTCCAGTTAGGTTTTGCTTGAGTTAGGTTTTTGTTTGAATTGAGTTTTGCTGTCTTATATTTACGATTTTAGTGTATTTTACTGTTTGCTCATTTGGACCAACTGGATCATTGTTTCTTCTGCTTTATACTCATTTGTTGTTTCTTTGCCCCTTGTAGTGGAGTTGGAGCCAGCTAGTGGTGGAGGCTAGGCACAGTGGTAGGAGCACTGGGACAGTTTGTAGTGAGTTTAGATTTGCAGTGAGTTTTGGTTTGCAGTGAACACCTGTGGTGGGTAAGTGGGACACAGCCCTGTTAGATCTGCCCACTCCCCTTTTCCCCTCATTGATTTTAGTAATTTTCTATATAAAGTGTTTTTTACCAAAAATAAACAAATACATGTGATTGACATTTTGAAATAAACTGTTAAACCTTTTCATTATAAAGTGAACCACGTCTCTGTCTTGTGTCAGTCACAAACTTGTAGAGCCTTCTTAGTTCTGAGGTGTAAATTAAATATCTCCTGGGGCGAAATTCCCCAGGTGGCGTTGTCAGGCATTTTGGTATTTGGGTGGCTCTGCCTTTAATAAGGACCACCCCGCCACACTTAGTCCCACAGCGGGGAAGTGTACAGTGCTACACCATAAGTGACATAGCATTCAAAAAAGGCATCCAATAATAAAGATTAAAGGTGGGGTAGGTCATTTTGGAGAAACCAGCTCGAGTGCGCTAGAATTTAAAAATACACAGCCGGAACAAATCTGCCACTTCCTTACAGAGCCCCTCCTCCAACACACACGAACGCGCACATGACCAATGAGGGCACAAGATAAGTTTGTGCACAGATAGAAGGCTGACAGGCAGGTAGGCCATCCAGTTATTTTAGCCGGGCCAGCTAAACTGATTGGTCGTGCTTTTTACAGTACTACGGCTTCCATAGATGACATTTTTTTATGGATTTTTTGTCAAAGCACTTCAGATATTCATTGCTATCGGGATGTTAAGAGCATTCCATGGAATATAACAAAAAGTGTATCTCGAGCCTGTTTCTCAAACTTACCTACCCCACCTTTAAGTGAACATGTTAAATATTGAGAAAAACACACATTGGTAATTCAATAAAAATAAAGATAAATAAGTTCTCATTCATGGCTAAACATTTGTATCAGCATTCAGATGGCTAAGTAAAAATATTAAAGTGTTGAGATATTATAAAAATTCCTTTTTGCACGTAAAAAGGATTACGTTTATTGCACACGTTTATATTGCACATTGCAGGTTAATTGCACACAATTCCAACAGTCTGCATTGTGAGTGTCTACCAGGGGCCGTGCTGGTTGTCTGCTGCTGCTGCTCTTACACCGTGCTATAGTATTTCCTCCTCGTGTCTGAGCTCAGCATGGAGATTGGACATGTTACTGATGATTTGGTCATGCTGAGTGGATGGGTGATTTTACTGAAGCAAACGCACAATTGCTGCAATCTGTCTTGAGCTTTTAGGATTTAGGGAAATGTCCCAAGGTCAGAGGGATGTTCAGCCTGGAGGCCAGGTACCACTAATCTCTGGTTAGAGTGGACACATGTGTTCACACAAGGCTCCATGTCTATTAGAGAACACAGAGGACGATATATAACTAACAGATCATTTGTCTTTGGTTGGACCACCGTGATCACTGCACAATAAATCACTGAAAGCTCCGGGTCCTTGGTTGAACACTTTTCCTGTAATTTGGCTCACAACTTAGGTTCAGTAGGGTGGTGACTCGGGATGCATTAGAGTTAGTGTTTAAGCAAATGTAGCTATGTTCTGCTTCAAGTTCTAAGAACTACAAAGAAGCATACCAAGTTTTTTTGCCAACTGGTGGAGGTACAGAAATACAAAAACGTTCAATTATGTGTCATTTGGTAACATCCAGCTGATATGTAACATGATACAGATGACTTCAGTGAGTTAATGCGGGGAGCAACACAAACCGAATGTGAAACACAGTGTCAGACTTTCATCTCTGCGTGAAGTGGATGTTCTTTGCATGACTCTGAGAAGAGGACAGATTAGGCAGCAATCAGTAATAAGTCATGTCAATTATTATTAATACAGATTCCGTCATGGCAACTACATACCTTTTTTCTTTATTGTTTTCTTTCATTTTTTTTTAAATTCATGCTACTTAGGTAACATTAAGCTGTCTTTGGCTCTTTTCTGCTGTAACCATGTGAATGTACCCTCTGTGGGACTAATAAAGGGATTCTGATTCTGATACTTGTTCATGTTTAGCAAAAAGCTACAAACATAATGTATCCAAGACCAAAAAACATTTTAATATGTAAAAAAAAATCTGATGAAAATCTGCAGGTTTTTGTTCATAAAGCACACAGCAGTATTTATTTTCAAAGCAAACACTCACTGTGTGATGCTGATCAAAAACAAGAGGTCAACATCCCTATTATTCCACCTGTCAATAATCTGGTGAGGTCAACAAGCAGGGTTCTCCACAGAGCAGCAGCTGGTTTTGAAATGAACGCTGCTGAATGGCCACAGAAAGAGTCTTTTTTATTAATGTCTTTCATCCGCTTCAGTGACATCAGATGGGATGACATTTTCAAATACTCACAGAATACGAGGCCCCTTCCAGATAACTTCAAGTGTTTTTGATCTTCTCCTCACTAACCACAATATCAAGGAGCTGTGGTTTTTAAATGTCCTAATTACAGCCTCTCTGCCTCAGCTCTGTGTTATTATACAGCAGAGCAGTCTTCACGTGTTCAGAGACAGATCTGCAGGCTGAGAGGAGGACCAGCTTCACCTCTGGCATCAGAAGCAGGGGTGGGAGGGTTACTTTCAAATGTAATCCATTACAAAAACTAGCTGCACGTCAACATATGTAATCAGTAATCTAATCTGAGTATCAAAATATAAAAGTAATGTATCCTGATGACTTTGTTACTTTTGGATTACCTCAATATCAAATGCCATGCAAATAAAAACAAGAGAAGAGTAAACGATCATGTTAGACAAATATGAAGAAGTTAAACTTTAAACATCCATGACTTAAATCCAGGATAAAAGCTGCAAGGTGCAGGAAGAACAGCTGTAAAAATAACTAGTGTGAATTCGTACATTAACAGGTTTATGATATCACTGCCCCGTCTAAGACACCAGTGGATCTGACTTTAAATATGCTTGAGTGTTTTGTCATCTTAATGTTGTTTTAAATAACACGTCTGCATACAGTATGCGACAATTTAAGTATTTAACGGCCAGATACGGCTCGAGAAACTGACACATAAGGAAATGATATACTATGATGTGATATGATGTAATTGATGATGTGATAAGGATAAGTGCGACACGTCGGCGTCTGCACTCACTGTCGTGGATTGTACGCAATGCTCTGAGTTACTTTGCTCTGGTTTCTTATGTTGTAGCAGATATTTATTTATTAGGTCAGATTGCTCTGAAGATGGGCGGTGATATTCTATTCATTTAAAATGTATCCGGTCATCTTTTCTGCATACGGCAGTTAAAACAGTTCCTTTATCCTGTGATATGACTTGATAGAGAGCCGAAGCCCCGCCCCTTCCGGTGGACCTCCATGGGACCTTATTTAGGAAAAAATATGTATTGTAGTCAATGGCGAGAGAGAAATTATCTTTCGATCCCGTTTGAATTGTGCCATGAATTACACAATTGTTTGTCAATTTTTTTAAGATAATTTTGCAAGTCAAGAAAAAAAAAGTTTGCCGTAAAACTGTGAAGTAACCATTATTTTTGTGTGAAACTGCTCAATGAACTACATCTCTGGTCTCACAACACGCGTCACCAACACCCAGATGGCTGTCACCTTAGCACATTTCCCCTCTTTCTTTCAGAATGAGGGGAAAGAAAACAACATGAAGCTAGGCTTAAATTGACACTTTGGCTCTAAACATACACACATTATAGTGATATTCATGTTCTCATCTCAACCACAATGTTTATTATTCCTTTATTAAATTCATGAATTGTGTACAGTTCCCCTCTGTTATGTAAATGTCCCTTCTGTGGGACAAATAAAGGTATTCTGATTCTGATCAACCTTTCTAGATTCAACTTAATTAATCATTGAGTTCTCAGCTCCACTCTACAGGTCCTGTACCCGGGCTGTTTCTTATGGGCTCAGAACAGTCTCATAATACACACATGCACACAGAAGGATTCACACTTGTATTTCCGGATCCACACTTGTGTTTGTCAATGCACACACAAATGTGTTCCGTTTCATATACATAATCCAAATACATAAAAAAGTTTTACATATGTATTTTTGTTCCTCACATATTTGTTTTCCGTTTAAAACCTCTGCACCTGCAAACACAACCCGCTTTCTGTGCATGGATCGCTGTGCATTCGTGTGTGGGTTTTTTGAGACTCCCCTGACGGTCACCCGATTCGTACTTGTAATTTTTTCTATCTATAGCCAATCAGATGTCTCCTCAATTCTAAGCCAATCACATGAGCGCGCCCCCACGAGGGTAGATTTATTGCGTTCATGACGTAGCGCTTCATGTACGCATTTTGCGCTGTCCGGAGCTGACAGGTCCATGGAGCCTGCCTGCAGGCGCTAATCTCAGGACACCTCCACTCTCAGTACATTGCCACTTTCCGAGCAGGAAATGCATGCAAATACAAGCCTTTATATTATTAAGGTACAGCGCCACTCTCCGAACCATTAATGAATGCTTGTGTACACAAAAACGGCAGGCAAAACCGTTTTAAATGTGTGTTTCCTGTATGGCGAATACAGCTGCTTTATTGATGTCTGTATGAAATTGTTGTGAGTGTGGAGGGAGCAGCTACAGGTTAGCTTAGCCTAATCGATCAGTGCACTACGAAGCCAGTGCTAGACAGTGAACTGTCAACGGGGGGGAGCCCCGCCGGTCATTATCGGCCGATATTCACTCTTAATAGTTTGATCGGTGCTCTCTATAAAGGCCGATCAGGAGAGCTGGATCTGATCGATATGGACATAAACGCGAGTGAAGTTTTAGCGAGCTGCATGAGAAACTGACGGGCTGTCAGGAGAGAGGGAGAGAGGAAAAGAGAGTTACTCCCGTGTTATTAGCCATATCCGGTCATAGTCCGGTAATTACCTGCTAACAGAAACTCTGCTACACAATTCTTATTATTATTATTATTATTGAAACATGTCCGGTAAAATAAATTCTGTCCGCGGAAACCCTGCTGCGGACAGCGCAAAATGCGTATATGAAGTGTCATGAACGCAATAAATCATACCCTCGTGGGGACGCGCTCATGTGATTGGCTTAGAACGAAGGAGACCTCTGATTGGCTATAGATAGAAAAAATTACAAATACGAATCGGGTCACCGTCAGGGGAGTCTCAAAAAACCCACACACGAATGCACAGCGATCCATGCACAGAAAGTGGTTTGTGTTTGCAGGTGCAGAGGTTTTAAATGGAAAACAAATATGTGAGGATCAAAAATACTTATGTAAAACTTTTTTCTGTATTTGGATTTTATTTACATGTATATGAAACGGAACACATTTGTGTGTGCATTGACAAACACAAGTGTGGATCCGGAAATACAAGTGTGAATCCTTCTGTGTGCATGTGTGTATTATGAGACTGTTCTGAGCCCATAGTTTCTCCTTATCTAAAGTTGAGAAACACCCTGTAATGTCTCCATCAGCACTAAGTGAGGCTGGTCCCTGCACCATGCTGGGCCTGAGCCCAGGTCTCTGGTGGTTCTGTGGTTTTCTCACTCTTCTATATTAAGTTGCTCACTCCACCCTTCATGTTGTTTTCTTTTCACATATTAAAGTCTTGCTGACATCCTTTTGGAATAAATTATAGGCTTTCGTATGCCATTCTGGTAGGGTCATTTAGCTTTTCTGTGAGCTGGACTGTTGGCCCTGCAGATCCACATCCTGCAGGGAGCCAGACCACATCAGCACAGGGAACCTTCTCAGTCTGCTCAGACATCCAAGAACAGCATAACTGTGGATTTGCAAAGCATTTACCATACATTTGAATTGAATTGTATTTTTTTGTGCAATAAAAACAGTGTCATAATATATATAATATATATAATGTAAAATAATATTCATAAAGATTTTACATTGATAATGAGCAACAGGCCTCTGAACACTCTGCAGATGGACAGCATGACAGCTCCTCTGATTGCTCTTCAAACGAGCCTCAGACACAGTCATGCGGAAATCAAGAGCAAAGTAGCATTCTCCAACACGCAGCAGGGCATGAGGATCTGGGTGCATGCATCTAGAGGCTGGACCAGAACCACGTCCAGAACTCCCCTCTTGACAGGCAAAGACAAGCACACCCTGCCAAATCCTGGAACACTGAGGCAGCTCCTGATGCCTGTCCTCTCCCAGCCAGACCCCCTGAACATCAACACAGCTAAAGCTCTTCATATTAACCACTGGAGCTTCTCAAGCTGTTTTTCAGCACACAAACAAACAAGCTGCTAAAAAAGTTGCAAAAGGCAAGAAATATACATACCTGAGCATCCAGGAACATCTCCGGTCTGGACTGACATTCTTCTTCACACTGGTCAAACTGAAGGACATCCAGGACTACTGGTGAAAGAACAATATTTTCAGTGTGGCAGTTCCAGACATCATCATGTAAGTACCGGGTGATATCCTGGAACGATTATATGAGCGATCCTGAGAAGGATGTTGAGAAAGAAGAAAAGAATGGGACACCAGAACATGACCGCTTGTCCAGACTGAAGCCTCTTCTGGTCACTATTGCAGAACACTGCATTTTGCACCCTTTAAGTTTATTTATTTATTTGTATTATATATACTATTTTGTATGTTCTTTCCCACTATGACTACTGTATGTATGTCATTAAATATGGTATTCCTTTCATGCTATGTTTTTTCTTTATTATTTCTTGTTGGCTGTTCTGTTTGTCTTCTATGTTGAAAAAGGGAAGCATGATTTCCACCCCAAAGAAGTCTGTACTATTGCTTACACTTGTATGCTTCTTCTCAATACAAATATTTGAAACAATAACACTGCATTTATCAGACCAACTCATACAATATTACACAGTACACCACAAGACGACACGCTGGTACAGCTCACTGTTCTTTCACTTTCTGGACATTGCAGCAAAAACATTCTTAAACATGACATTCTTCAGGTGAACTCTGCACACAACAACAGGAGCAGCCTCTGACACACAGGGCCTCTCTGATGGAGCTGCCAGTGGACACCTATCTGTGGCCTCTGCTTTGTACCGGACAGAAACTGCTTTGAGGCATGGCACAACTAACCTTTTGATATAAAAACAGCAGAACTTTTTTTTCTATAAATAATGTAAATGGATTTTGATTTGTGTTCTTTGGAATATTTAGTATGTGTCCCATGGTCACCAAGACTTGAAAGAACTATTTCCTGATGAAAAAGACTTGTAAACTTTTTTTGAATACATTCCTGAGAGATAACATTTTCGTCTTGCTTTTGTATTTATGGTCTCATAACTGTGTTCATTCATGTGACATCCCTGCAGTCTACATATGCTGATAGCTTAGTTTGTCCTGAAAAAAGGATATGCATATTACTTGTGCAGCACAGGGTTCATGTTTTACAAGCATCTAAAAAAAAGACCAAGCAAGCCGAACATTATGTTACATATGGTCATTTACTCAGAAATGTGCTTCTATATTGCCAAGTATCCACAGCAATTCAACATCAATTCAACTTGTTATCAATAGTTGATGCAATATAAATCTATTGCTTTCCATCTTGCAATTGTTCAGAGTTGTGACTAAGCCCTGGCTGAGAGACTAGTTAACCATGGTCTTGTTTTTAAAACTATGTGGGCCAACGATGTCTGGACTCATTCACTTTGTTTTGTGAATGCACCTGAGAGCATGTTCACAAGCAAAGTGGTTATCTTTCCAAACTGCAATTTATGCTGCGTTCCATTTACATTGGAAGTCGGAGGTAGGAACTGGGAGTGACGTCACACCGAGTTGACTGCGTTCCAGTAGCACAGGTCGGAAACAGATGGACGCCCGCAGGAAAGTTGTTCGTCTTGTTTACAGCTTCAGCATCACCTCGGATTAGACAATGTTATCTATACCGGTTGAGAACTATGCCTTATTTAGTATGTTGTGAATAAAAACATGGAAGCAACATATCCACAGAAGATGAGCAGTTGTAACAATGCCACCCTTGAGGGGGAGCCAGAGCCCTAGCAGGGGCACATACAGGGCCCCTAGCTCCATGGCAGGCCCTCTGGTTGCCCCAGGGCCCAAAGCGGGTATACAGTATTGGGTTGCAGAACTTCTGAACTGTGTTACATCATTATTTTTAAAGGTTACATTGTACGATTTTCATTTTACAGTTTTTATTCTTTTCCCCCATTCGTTTTTTTTTGCTGAACATGTTAAATACGAAACACTTGTGCAATCAGTATTTTGATCAGGCTTTGTTTACAGTGTTCTCTGGCCATTTACCCAAACTGGCTCCAAAATAAGTCTCCTATTAATTTGGAAGTGGATAATATTGATAGTACACTACATTCAAATATTGTGGCATACGGCTCGCAGTATGAGAAATTGACCATAGTTAGGTTTTCATTTTAGTTGAAAGAATGATTCTCTCTGATTTTGTGTCTTGGTAAAGTTTTTTGTTCTTTGTTTTGTTCCTTTATCTTAACCCTTTGTCCGGCGATGAACCATATTTGGGTTAGGGTTAGGGTTACCCAAACATGGCGCGACTCAGTGAGGTTGAGAAGCATGTGGTTTTCTCCCAGCCAATCAGCGAAGATCACTCTAGTCTATGCCATTGGGGAATTTGACCAATCAGCAGAGGCCTGACACGGGTCATTACCCGGATGTGAGAGGACGCTGGCGTCGCTTGCTCGCCACTTCTCTGTCTGGATTTTTCTGGATTTTTCTACTCTTTCCTCTACAATCATAGCAGCTTTTTGGCCGACCAGTCCGGTTAATCTACCGCTGTCAGGATCACTGAGATGTGTGAAAGTTTCCGTGTTTTCCTTCCTGAAAACAGCGGCTCCGTTTCGCTGCTCCACCTGCTCTCCTCCTGATCCTCCCGGCTTTACCTGCCTAGATCCTCCAACGCTACCTCCAACCCACTCCTGGACTTAGGAGACAAGGTTCAGTTCTCGGTCCCCTCCTCTTCATCCTCTATCTGCCTCCCCTTGGTCACTTAATCCGCCGTCATGGACTTAAATTCCACTGCTTTGCCGACGACATCCAGCTCCTCATCTCCACCAAGTCCATCTCCGCTGCTACCCACTCCATCCTGACAAACTGCATCACTGAAATAAAATCCTGGCTCCAACTCAACTTCCTCAAACTCAACTGCGATAAATCTGAGATAATCATCATTGGACCTAAAAAGCTCACCACACCTATCCATAACTTCATCCTCAACATAGACGGCTTCCCAGTTCAAACCTCCCCTCACATCCGGAACCTAGGCATCATATTTGACCAAACCCTCTCCTTCAACCGATACATCAAACAGATGTATCGGTTAATAGCATCAGACAGCCTTCTTCCACCTCAAAAACATTGCCTGTCTACGTCCATCCCTCTCCCCCACTGCTGCAGAAACCCTGATCCACGCCTTCATCACCTCCCGTCTGGACTATTGCAACAGCCTCCTCTATGGTTCACCTGCAAAAATCATCAACAAACTTCAATACATCCAGAACTCCGCCGCCCGTCTACTCACCCCCGTCCTCATCAAGCTCCACTGGCTCCCCACCCCCCAGAGAGTTCAGTACAAAATCCTCCTCATGACATACAAAGCCCTCCATAACCTGGCCCCATCCTACCTGACTGACCTGCTCCACAGACACACTCCCACCCGCTCCCTCCGCTCTGCTGCTGCCAACCTCCTGTCCCCCCCCACCCGGACCAACCTCAAGTCCTGGGGCGACAGAGCCTTCTCCGTTGCTGCTCCCACCCTCTGGAACTCACTACCCCAACCCATCAGAGACTCCTCCTCCCTCACTGAATTAAAAAAATCACTCAAATCCCACCTGTTCAATGGTGCAATCCCCCCCCCCCCCCCCCTCTTTTCTGTTTTTGTTTATCTCTTTTTGTATTTTTCTTTGTTTTTTTGTTGTTTTTATTCTCTGTCAAAGCGTCTTTGAGTTTTTAGAAAAGCGCTATATAAGTCTCATGTATTATTATTATTATTACGGGTTAGGGTTAACCTAATAGTGGCCTATAAAGGGTTAACCTGTTTGTACTTTGACCAGTTTTTCCTAACAGAAGATCTCAACGGGATGCTTAAATAAATTATGACTATACATATATATTTAATTTCCCTTTGACAGCTGACCATGACACATACAGTACAAGAAAACGTGTCTTAGTCCTTTAAGGGATGACTCAACAAACATGTGTTCTTTCTAGTAAACACCATATGTAAAGCAAAATAAACCAAGTGCTTATTAAATGCCTTTGGTGTTATCCTCCTCCCAGAAACCTCCTACTTCCACCCCAGTCGTTGTACCAGATCCACTTTGAGGCTGCCTTGGTTAATAATGTGTAAGGGGGGACAAATTAGAACCAGCGAGCCTGAGGTTTTACTGCAGAACGTGGAGAGAGTTGTTAAGGCACGTGTGGAGAACTCTTTAATGAAGAGAAAAACAAGCTGAGGCCGGCAGAGGGAGAAGTACATGTGCACCGGCTGATCACTGGGGCTGGATTTGCAGAGAAAGCTAAAACTGAAGTTTTCAATTTGTTGTAAGCGCGTGTCATTGAATTACTCAGCTTATTGGTCTAATTTTCTTCTAATTCCAAAATACAATTTGAGTTTTGGCTCCATGGCTCTTGAACTGATGACTTTTTAGCCCTTTACTGATGATTACAAAGGCAGTTTGCCACTAGGCTAAGTATTGGATTTCTGTTGATCCATGTCCCATGATGATTGATCTTCCTCTCTTCTGGATGAAGACAGTTTTTCTGTCAATTGTAATTCAGGCTCAGATTTTCATTCACCGAAACAAAATGCTTTAAGTCCGATCCAGGGTCCCAAGGATTAATGTCCGTAGGGGTCTATCCATCATCTCTGTAATTACATCCAACAGTAACTTTCAATGCCAAAGAGGCTTAAGGTGCATAGGTTTTGGCAGACCCGGCCCCATGGGGCCGGGCCCGCCCATCCAGGTTTTGGGCCCGCTGTTTTAATCAGGGCTGAATACAACATTTTAATTGTTTTATTATTATGTTTATTGTTGTTATTTGTAGAGCTTTGTCCTAATATTTATTTTTGTATTAAACTATGTTGAAAGATTAGTTTAATATCATTTTTTTATTTTGCTTGGAAATTCTGAATGAAAGGCTGCGTGCGAGACTGGTTTTTCGCTGGGTTGAGTCGTGTGTGGGTTTTTGAGGGAGATGCGGCACAGCAGCCTGTCAGTTTACTCTTGCTAGGTTATTTTGGCTATTATCATTTATATTTATCTGCAACAATGGATATCAGGAAGTGGTTCACGAACAAAAAGAGCTCACCAAAGGAATATGGTAACTCAGCGCCAGATGCAGGCACATTAGAAGAAATCAGTTACGTTACCATCGAGCTAGCAAGCCAGCCAGGGACAAGGGAGGCTGGCAATCAATTATATTTTGAAGATAAATTGACTCTCAAGCACACGCTCTCTGCCTTGCTCAATCTCTCTCTCTCTCTCTCTCTCTCTCTCCCTTTCTCTCCATCGCTCAACCCAACACCTCACTCCACCTCTCCACCCTGTGTGCGCTCAAGTTTGCACAGCGTTACAAATGTGCCACAAAACCAACCAATGGATGTATAATAAGACCGTCAACAGCGTTATGGCAACCTAAAACCCCTCTCTTTCTGTAACAACAATTCACGAGCGCCTCCCCCCCCGTTGACAAATCTCGAGCGTCTCACAACCCCCCCGGTTGACAATTCAGATTTCCCGGGAAATGTAAATCGGGGTGGGCCCGCCCTGGTAAATCAAATGCCCGCCCAGAGATGTATGTCTGCCGCCGGGTCTGGGTTTTGGTGGTGGTTTAATGTAGCAGACCAGAACAGAGTCTTGTCACTGACCTATAAATAACATGTATACTTTTTGATTCTGTTATTGTCCCTCCTCCCCCCTCTGTTTTCCAGTCTTTCCCGGAATGCCTTCTTTCCCTTCAGATAATTTAAAGAGGACATACTCATGCTCATTCTCAGGTTCATATCAGTATGTAGTGTCTCTACTGTGTACATGTCTCCATGCTTTAATGTTCAGAAAGCTCTTTATTTTTCTCATGCTGCCTTTCCTGCAGCACCTATTTTCACCCTCTGTCTGAAACCAGAGCCCAGTCTGCTCTAATTGGTCAGCTGGCCGGCTCTGATGTGATTAGTCAACCGCCTAGTGATGTCCCGCCCCTTAGCCTATCACGTACAATGTGTTGGGGCGCTAGCCAATAGAAGCATCAGTGTGACATAGTGATGTCCCCATGTTAATGAAGTAAACAAAAGAGACCAATGAAGGCGTTTCAGCCGTGAACTTTGGGATTGCACAGAAACCTATATAACACACTACAGGAAAGGGAACACGCCAAAAAGCATAATGGGGCCTCTTTAACACCATCAACCTTGTTGAGAGGTAGGCTCAGTAATAAGGTTTTCTTCATGTTAGTATATCTGTATTTTTACTGTTGGATCACTTACTTAAATGTTATCTCATACATTATAATGCTTTAAGGCATCAGAGGCAATCCAAGCTTTAATACAGCCAAGCTAATCAAGAGTTATGAGGAAACCCGCAAAGAAAAGTGAAATGAAACAACCCCACCCACCTATTAAATATAATTACCATCATTAATGACAAGTTACTGTGGATTTTATTTCTGAGCTCCCTGCAAGACAGGAATTTTACATAATCCACTGCTGCACTTTTTTATTTGTCTAAACACAACAGTGATTTCATTTATTGGACAGAGGTTTATTTTGGGACATGTGATTGAAAGTGCTGATTTAGGTCCTGCTCGCTAAGGTTGGCAACCACTTGTGTTTGGTCATACCCGCTGGCTGCAGGCTATGGGCTCAGAGCCTAGTCAGCGCACTGATTTAGAAGCTAGGGTTTGGCCTGTTCCGTACCTGGGCCTGAACCAGCACAGCCCAGATCCAAGTGTCACTCACACACACACACTTACCCTGCGGATGGTCAAGATGTCAGGCCTGAGGTCATTGCATGGGATTGAAAGTCATCGGTTTATAAAGCAAGTATTCCTAAATACACTTTGTGTTGTTTTTTTTGTATTTAAGGAGTGTTACAACAATTTGAGAAAAATATTATAAAATGATATCTAAAACACTAAAAGCAATGATATAAAATGGCATTTAAAAACAGTGCAGTGTGAGATACACACATCTGAACGAACCCCCCTTTGGAAAGTTATAATCTGACCCCATGGTACCTTTTAGTTTTCGCCGGAACTATTCCTCTTTTTTATTTTTAAATGCACATTAGACCTTAATTCCTTGAAAGGCATGCATATAACTGATGGAGGTTTCCTCACCTTTGTAACTGCTTTGCCCATTCTCATCCGTTCCGGCTGAATATATTTATTCAGAATACAATGTTATTCTCATTACTAAAACTCTCAGCCTCATGCTCCACTAGTGGGGCCTTAGAATCCCACTCCCTCACGTCCCATTGTCAGATCTTTAACGGGTCGCCGGACCTCACTCATTCATTTAATCCTAACACACTGTCCTGGAGTTTACACTCCCTCAGGCAGGCATCAGCAGCTTGGTTGGCCGGAGACTGTATTTCTCTCAGAGTACATCATAGCACGATTGGCCTAGAGTTTACGCTCCGTGTAGTCAGCAGCATCTTACGGCCGGAGAGAACACACTTCCTCACGCATCGCCATACAAAAAATCGTTGTTGAGAAGGTCAGGGAACTCCTTTCTCAGATTTAGCGTCCGGCACTCACCCTCCAGTTCCTTATTCTTATTATTCATTTATTTGCTTTATCTATTGTTCACACAGTTTTCATCTTCACTCGTCAGTCAGACTCTTCTTGCATCATTACCACCCTCTCTGTTCCGCTAATACTCCAATCTACTGTAGGTCACCTTCCTACCTAAATAAAGCTATTTAATCATAATTGTTCAATTGGTGCCTAGTTTAGAAATACATTTTGGTGGAATAATCCTGATTTACAATCACAGCTGTCATGTGTGGGCGTCTCCACTAGCCTCTCACATTGCAGGATGACTTTATGCTTCTTCTGGAGCAACTATTCGAGCAGCCCGGCTTTGGTTGTGATCACCTATTATCCCTCTGATCATATTCCAGAAGTTTCAAATGTTTTGACATTTAAATGTCTGGTTTCTACATCAAAACAATGCCTAATGCCACACAGCCAGGTAAGTGGAGGGGTGGATAGAGGACCACCAGATCATGACCCTGTCATTGTTACCCCAATCTTGAGATCGGAACCTGATCTGAATTAAAAACTGAACCTGATCTGAATTAAAAACTGAACCTCATCTGAATTAAAAACTGAACCTCATCTGAATTAAAAACTGAACCTCATCTGAATTAAAAACTGAACCTCATCTGAATAAAAAACTGAACCTCATCTGAATTAAAAACCTGTTGAATTATCAATACAGTATAAAGATGGTCCTGCCGAGCTGAACCCTTGCAACAGGACTGGTATAAATTCAGCCAGCAGCAATGTGAGAGACTGGAGGAGAGAATGCCAAGACACAGGGTGACCCGACGGGTGACCCGCAAAAAAAGTGATTCGCGGGTGGTATTTTTTCAAACGCATTTTTCCGGGTTCGGTTCTGGGTGAAACAAAGATGATGCGGGTCGGGTCGCGGGTGTTGCATAATAAATATATTAAAATAATAATAATTTAGTTTAATGTTTAAATCCTCAGACCTCTCCCCCGCGGGACCGCGCATAATCATAACCTCTGCAGCGCATCAATCTGCTGCTGAGCGCGCCACATTCGAAATGGCTGAGGTGAAGCTCTCTAGCGGAGGATACAGCATTGTCAATAACTCTTCCTCAAGAGCGAAATCCAACGTCTGGGAGGCTTTTGGTGTTATCCTAGATGGAGAACATAACCAACATCCCACACTTTTTGAGCCAAATATGCAACTGCGTGTGTTAATAATTGCACGTTTTCACTGCTCATATATATGCGGGTTCAGGTCAGGTTGCGGATCTTGTGCCGACGGGTCGGGTCGGGTTGCGGAACTAATTGCCAATATGTGCGGGTAGCGGGGCGGGTTCAGTATTGCACGTCGCGGGTGCGGGGCGGGAGGGGGTCTTGAAAATCAGACCCGTGCAGGACTCTGATTGGTAGTCAGGATTATTCTGCCTAATTCAGATTTTTTATTTCTCCCTATGTAGTAATTACATAAACATTTTTTATAAATACAAAGTTCTAAAAACCGTGCATTTCTTTTTGCATCACCAGTTGGAATTTTCTGAAAACACATTCTCTGTTCAATAATATTTGTATCTGGAATTCTGGAGAAACATTGTCATTAATTTATAGTATCAAACAAACCCAAAGTTTAATTTGACTCAAACAAATGCCTATAAATTGAACCAATCAGAGAAACTGTTAATTTTACGTGAAATTACGTTTTTGACACGCCTCGACCACCCACTGATGATGCCCCCTAATGTTCGAACAAAGTATGCACCCTGGAGACCTGTAGTGGAGGGGGAGTCTTCGGAAAAGAGGTCATACCCTGGAACTTGAGAGAAAGAGGATACATAACCACCAACTCGAAGGGTGTGGTGAAGTTTTCAAGCACGGCAATCGATGTTCCACCCCAGCTATCTGTCAGGAGCTGTCCCTTACGCAAAGAAAATATATTTCCCCATATATTAACTGTCAATATATTGCATTATTTTGTTTTCTGATTTACTGGTTAATTGAAAATATTTAATAAAGGAAATCTTGCTGTTGGCTACACCAAGTGATACTGATTAATAATCAACATGAAAAACATATTTATTCATATCTACAAAATATATTGAAAATATATTGAAGATATATAGAATAATATATTGTGTTAATATATTACAATATATATATATTGAATAATATATTGTGATAATATATTGTAATATATGTGATAATACATCAGTAATTGCCGCTTTCCATATATTGAGTAATATATGTAAATATATATAATATATTGGTTGTGTATATATGTGAACATACATTTACTATATATTAACATTTATATGGGGACATGTACTATATATATTCACAAATATATGGGGACATGTATGTACTATATATTCAGTTTTATATGGGGACATGTATGTAGAATATATTCACAATTATATGGGGACATGTACTATATATATGCACAAATATATGGGGACATGTATGTACTATATATTCAGATTTATATGGGGACATGTATGTAGAATATATTCACAATTATATGGGGACATGTACTATATATATATTCACAAATATATGGGGACATGTACTATATATATTCAGATTTATATGGGGACATGTATGCACTATATATATTCAGATTTATAAAAGACCATGTACGTACCATATATTCTGAACATGAGTGCAATATATGTTCACAATGAGGAGAAATGCATGTTCTGATAAAAAAAATCTTTCATTTAATTTCAAACCTTTATTTATGCAGGTGAATCCCATTGAGATCATTGATCTCTTTTTCAAGGGTGACCTGCTGCAAGTAGGTTCCACATGAATACATAAACATAACAGAAAAACAAAAAAGGACATCATACAGCATATTTACAGTGACTACAGTTTACATAGCTAGTAACATTTACAGGTTCCAACAGTTTCCGATTGGATAGCATCTATCCTTGCTTTAAAAACATTTAGTGGAACCAAATTGCTCAGACTGTTCCAAGTTAGCGGAGCTGCGCATCTAAATGCTATCTTCCCTAAGACAGTCCTAGCAGTTGGCACATTTAATAAAATCACAACATTCGATCTCAGGCAGTAGCCACTTACATTTCACCGTGAGATCAGGGAGCAGATGTAGGAAGGAAGTTTCCCTAACATGGCTTTGTATATAAAAATGTACCAGTGACTGAGCCTCCGTACAGTTAGTGAAGGCAAACCTGCCCTTGCATACAGGGTACAGTGACGGGTTAATACTTTACAGTTTGTCACAAATCTCAGTGCACTGTGATAGGCGGCATCTAACTTGACCAGGCAATTGGCAGGTGCATTCATATAGATCAGATCACCATAGTCCAGTACAGGTAAAAAGGTCACAGTGACTAGCCTTTTCCTGGCCTCAAGTGAGAAACAGGACTTGTTCCTGGAAAAGAAACCTAGCCTAACACTCAGTTTTTTAAGCAGGTTATTGACATGAAGTTTAAAAGTGAGACAATCATCAAGCCAGATACCAAGGTATTTGTAACAGGTAACCACTTCAAGTTTTATTCCTTGTGTAATTACAATATCTAAAACAGGCTCTGGTGTCTTTTTTAGCTTTTGAAAAGAGCATTACCTTGGTTTTATCAACATTTAAAAGAAGCTTAAGCGCTGAGAGCTGAGTCTGAATAATGAGAAGCTTAATTTGTTTTTTTCTATCAATGTGTAACAGTTATCAAAATACTCATTAAAAGAAGGACAAGGAACGAATAAAAGAAAAGGCCTATAAACAACACATTATGTAATGACTCAAGAACATTTTTATGTAATTATGTAATAAAACCCACATTTTGTAATAATCTGCTGCATTCTGTAACAGCCTGAACGCAATATAAAATACATTTCCCTGCATTTTGTAATAAATTATTACATTTTGCAATGGTTATTACAAAATGCGTGAGTTGCCCTTTTAAAAAACTGTAATATTCATTATGTAACCATAACCAAACTGTAAATATATCCCAAAATTGATGTTGATATACATGTTGGCTAATGAATATGGTAACACTTGATCTAGTTTTGGCCAATGAAAGATATTCTACTGAAGTATTTTTAAATTATGAGTAAGGATGATTCATGGTTGAATAAATAAATAAACAGTTGTAATGTTATTGTTTGCAACTCATTTTGTAATAACCACAGCAATATGTAATAATATATTTCAAAATGTGGCGACATGTATTACATATTTGCATTGAACTTGTTTACTACATAATGGGCAAATTATTACAAAAGGAGGTGTTATTACATAATGAAGGGAAAATGTGTTACATTTTGTATAGGTATAGTTAATAAATGATGCATTGTTATTTCATACAGGGCCAAAAAGAGCAGTCTGTTATCCTATTTAACAATCTTGTTTTTTGTTTCACCTGGTGACAACTTTAAACATGAGCTGATCACTCATTAAAACAAGGTCCGGAACAGGGCCAAAAAAACAGTCTTGTACCCTATTTGATCGTCAATCTTGTTTTTTTCGTGCCTTTACTCACAAATTCTTGTGTTAATGGATGTTCTTATATCTGATGTCTTGGTCCCTGGATGGTGGTTTACTACAGCATCTGTGGAACAGAACAATTACAAATAATTAGAAGTTCACAAAAGACAGCAGGAATTATAACAATATCCATAATATCTATATTAAAGCATGGGCTGGCTTGGTGAATAATGTGGGAATACAAATAGTGGAAGAATAGGCTTTGTACATTTTCGTCTGAGTGTGGCGCTACTGGTTGGTATATTTTTATGGAATTTGGACCAAGCATCTGCATCTGTAACAGTTCTGTTTAAAACTTTTTTAAATGTAATTGCATTCATCTTTAAAGGTGGGGTAGGTAAGTTTGAGAAACCGGCTCGAGATACACTTTTTGTTATATTCCATGGAATGCTCTTAACATCCCGATAGCAATGAATATCTGAAGTGCTTTGACAAAAAATCCATAAAAGAATATCATCTGTGGAAGCTGTAGTACTGTAAAAAGCACATCCAATCATTTTAGCCGGCCCGGCTGAAATGACTGGATGGCCTACCTGCCTGTCAGCCTTCCATCTGTGCACAAACTTATCTCGTGCCCTCATTGGTCATGTGCGCGTTTGTGTGTGTTGGAGGAGGGGCTCTGTAAGGAAGTGGCAGATTTTTTCCGGCTGTGTATTTTCAAATTCTAGCGCACTCGAGCTGGTTTCTCCAAAATTACCTACCCCACCTTTAAAAGACTACTTTTATTGAATGAGAATTTTCCAGAACCCAGGAGACAACACAATGACACAGAGCAGAGATGACAGGCATAGCAGTTAAACATATAAAATCTCTAAAACAATATTGCTGTGGTTCAATCTGTCATTAAAATAATATAGAACATTCATCCATTCAATCATTCATTCCTTCATGGCAAGGATAACTAAGCTGAATAGTGAATAAAGTGATATGTGAAAAGTAAAATTACAGTGAAATTAAATGACAGTGCGTTCCTCACCACTGCGATCTGGCTCCTCTGTCCTCGTGTCTTTTGGGTCTGATTCCTCACTACTGATGTCTGCCTCTGCATGGGCCCTCTCTCCTTATTTATTCTGTTTCAGTCACCACTGCTATCTGGCTCCTCTGTTCTCTTGACTTGTGGTTCTGCAGGCTTAGTTCGACCTATGAATTTCAACAATGCTCCTGTAAAATATATAGATATATAGTATTATGGGTCAACATTAAAATAACATACACTGGAGAGCAAAATGTGAAATGCCATTGACTGTAGGCTACATATTATCCACACAATTGTCAGCAGGGGCAATAACAACTAAAATGTGAACTAACTTGAATGCATTAGTCCACAACACATAGCCTAACTAATGTTAGCCTACATAGTTACTAACATCAGAACACATAGTATTGGGGAATCTTATGTGTTTTGTGATGTTTGTGCTGGAGCAGCTTTATCCAAAACAGCACTCCGGTTAGAGAGTTGACACGGAGACAGGAAGTACAGTCTTTGGACTTTATATTAGCTTGGTTCTGATCATCAACACAGAATACATCATGCTTGATGTGGAATCACATACAGGATGTTGAATGGGTTGATGAGTATGATGATAATGATAACGTAGAGTAGAGAATGAATGAATGGTTTCTGCAAAATACACAGAAATAGAAATAAGGTTCAAATTACAATAACTAACCAGACGATGGTTATTAATAATAAGCAACAGCAATACTAATTGTTGCTAAAACACATTAGACACGTTGCAAACACACGGCTAATAAAAGCTAAGTTAGCATCTCATCCACACACTATCACTGAATAGCTTAACTTAGCTAACTAGCTAGCATTAGCTCAATTCCTGAACAACATAGCAGCTAAAAACGGGACATCAATAGACTCATTAACACACTGACTCAGCAGGACACTATGCATACAATCTTATAACATTACCAACACTAAAGATCTGCATATATGCTCACATTCTTCACGAACACATTCTCTCTGTGACGATGGTAATTATGCATGTGACGATGCGACTGCAATAATGTCCTGTCATGAACGCACATGTGTAACCAGCTCGAGGACCCGTAGCTGCACTACTTTAGCTGTCCCTAAATCTGCCTGACTAAAACACGAACGATATAATGCAGATCAAGGAGAACAAGGGGAATTTACAACACATAGACTAACTGTGGTTACATTACTTAACTCATCGTCACCAGTCAGAAAATGTCCGTTAGCCGTGGGGCTAGTTTTCGCTATGTTAAACTCCATTGACTTATGCTAAAATGTTAGCGATCTAAAGGTCCGCTATTTTTGGCTGTTTTGGGTCGACTTCAGTTGACTGTAACATCGAAAATCTTCGAAATTGAATGTTCACAAAGCTGCGGACCGGTTATACACTCATACACGAGGGAACTAACATAGCTAATTTAACTAACGTTAGCTAACGTAGCTGGTGTAGTGCCGAGAGACGGGACATACGGATTAAGCAACTAGACTACTTGTAGTGTACATACAGAATTATTTCAATTTAAAATAGTTTTAAATGCTCACACACATACCTGACTCTGGTGCTGTATTTTCCTCTCGTTTCTTTTTAATTTTCCGTTTCGAAGCACCTGATGAATGCTTTCTCTTTGACACTCAGCGACAGAATCAACAGACAGAGGCAGCAACGCAGATTTGAATCTGCCAATCAGATCAATCTATTGCTGGAGAGGGGGGGGGGGCTCCCCGAAATCAGCCGGAAGTGGAGCATTCGAATACTGTTTGGGCTGTCTGCCGTGGATGGGCTGCGTTCCACTCCAAATAGCCGGTCGGCCGTAATATATGCATAGATATATATGCGTGCATATATGCATATATATATGCGTGCATATATGGATATATATATGCGTGCATATATGCATATATATATATATATATGTGAATATATATATGCATATTTATATATATGCATATATATATATATATATATATATGCGTGCATATATGCATATTTATATATATGCATATATATATATATATATATGCGTGCATATATGCATATATATATGCGTGCATATATGTGTGTGTCTATATATATTTATAAACTGTATATTATTTTCCATCATTCAATGGACAATTTGTACTTTTTTTATATATAGGCTACCATCAAACATATGTTCATATATAAAGTGGGTAACTATACAAAACGAAGTGAGATAACTGTTTATGAATATCTGTTCAATTTTATGTAAACTTGTGTAACTCATGAAAGATAAATGAGTGTTTCAATAAAACTATTACATATAAATGTATAGTGCAGTTTTTGTTTTCATTGCAATATATTTTTTTTATATGTATCAATATATAGCCATACATGGTCCATGCATATATTGCAATATATTTAAAAATATAAGGACTACTTTCCCATATATGGAAATGTATGATCCAGTATATTGTATTATATTTACCAATATATTACAATATATTTTTGTTTCATAAGGGGTGAGTCCTGCAGGAAGCTGTCTGCTCCAGCTCCCAACAGATGACTGCTGCCTCCCCTGTGCTGAGGGTCCTTCTGGAGAAGAAAATAGGGAATGCTTTGATGCTCCTGTGGGTGCTGTCCATCTCATCACCACCCCAACCCCCTCTGCTCCCTCATCTGCTGACATAGCTCATGTGTAGCGTCTGACTACTTTAAAGGGATTAGTTCTGAAACATGAAATCTGTCAAACGTGCTTTTTTCATTTTGGTCCGTGAGGAAGCAGAAGAAGGTTCATTTTCAGAATAGTGAAGAGTAATATATTTCAACTCATGGTGAACAATATCAGTTTGACGTACTCCTAATTGGCAGTTTACAGCTAGCAATAAGTATATTTTGGAATAGGATGCATTGGCACCCTTCAACCAAACCACTCACTCTTACCTCGCACCATTTTCACGTTTAGGGAGACAGAGGTCTCTTTGGTATGACGAGGTGCCATAAGTGGGGGTAATGCACTCTGTCATGATGATGGTTCTGGACATTTGTAGGGTTGTCCTGTATCCCCAGGGAGTCCTGTGGGGGGGTTCTGTCGGAATATTGGATACAAGTGTTGTTACTAGAGGTCATCCAGTGCTTGTCTATCCAAAGTGAGAGCTGTTTCCCTCTACCTGGTAAGTCAGGCATGTGATTTTCGGGAAGAGGATCTCACCACACAGCGGGGGGTGGGAGAGTGTGCAGTTTTGGGACTGTAGAAATGTCTCTCTTCTCTTTGCAGATATTGCTGTTCTTTTGGCTTCAAGAGAATGTGACCTCCAGCACACACAGCCAGGAGGACATGTTCTAAGATTGATCTCTCCTAACCTAAACAAAAGAGTAATTTTAACCCAAACCAAAATGTTTCCCAAAACCTAACCAAATCATTTTGTTCCTAAACCTTGCCAGAAATCAACCATAAAAGTTTTTTTTCAAACAGTGATTTTTTGAACAGCACATATGTCATCCTGCTGATCAAGATCATGAACACAAGTTTAATCTGGAAAATGTGTTCTTTCACAGGCTCTCCCTCATGCTGCTCTCTCACGCACACAGATAATTCAATGGTTGCACTCAAGGGCGCAGTGGCTATAGGGAGTACGGGGACGTTTCCCTGCATCCCAAATGGTGCATAAAAAAAGAAAACTCCCGAGACAGAGAGGTAGAGAGTGCTGACATACATGGCCAAGTATGGTTATTTCATCTGCCTCACAACTGTCTCTCTGCCTCCCTTACCCAGCCAAAAACATCTGGTTGAGTTAGGTGCCACAGGTTTACCACAATGCAATCACAGCAACAAGAAGTGGACTCTTTTTGCTCTAATCTTACCCGAATAACAATTTAAAAATCATAAAGATGTGGCTCAAAAGCTCAGTAAAAATCCACCAAAATGGAAGCATCCAATTGCAAAAATGAACAGCTCTTCATTCAGCAGGCCCACAGACCACAGCCAGAGAAAGAAGAGTGATTTGTCCCAAAGTTTTCATACATTTAACTGAAGCTCTCCTCATTCCTTAGCTAATAAATGACCCAAACCACCCCCCCTGGCCTTTTAGAAGGTGGATATTTGGTGACTGGTACTATGTAGTCAACGTTGGATAAAGCCAAGAATTGTGTTTGTTTCGAAAACAGTGATATTGTTCATGTTGATAGTCTTGTTTGAAGTTGCTACTCCTATGCGTGCATAAAAACACCCACTGTCTTCTCTCTGGAGCACCAGCAGTGTTCAACAACAGTGGGATGCCTACTGCAACCTTCTGAATGGCAGGTGTTTTCATGAGGGGGAAAGCAGAAACTGATTGTACAAACCATAAGGCTGAGTGTGGCTTTGCAGATGTGTGAACAGTGCCCATGGTTGGAGCTCTTTAATGCATTGTTGCACTCCACCCAGATGCTGATGTATGACCCTACTTCTCCATCTGTGGGAGGATGGCTTCTGACATAGAAGCAACATCTTGTTTGGTAAGAAGTCTCCACATTTCTTGTCTCACTTGTCATGATTCACTGTGAAACTCACTCACTGGCATCATGATGGATGGCCACTGTTTCTCCCAGATGTACACAAGATACTCAGATTAGGATTAAGGCCATAAATCAGGGGTATTCAACAAAAATTCAACGAGGTCCAGTTAGAGAAAATCTCCCCATGCAAAGGTCCGGAACATCAAAATGTCTAAGTTGCTTTATGAATTAGTGTGATATATATTGAAGTAGCCTGTAGCTGTATCAACGTCTCCATGTAATCAACAACTGACTGCCAATCAAATAAAGAAAGTACAATTAAAAAACAACAATATTTATTGTCAATTAACATTGAACTATACAGATATACAGTAAATACTGTGGATATGTGTAATGTTCCTCTCGGGCTGCATTTAAAAATAAAATAGAGAAAATAAATAAAATAGCTTTTGAAAATATGTGCATCTTAAAAGTGCTTAATTTTAGATAAATAAAATAAAGTGTAGCAGCAGCTTGCGTTTCCCTTTTTCTTTGTTAACCGTTTCACATCATGACTTAACAGTTTCAGACGATTATAGAACAATATCAGTCTTTACACATCATAACAATTGAACAGTTTTAAAGTTTCTCTTTCTTTCCCTCTTATATTGCAGTCCCTCACTCACTTCTTTTTAATTCAGTGCGAGAATTGAGCTCGAGCTTGTCCTGCCAGGAGTTTAAATCTGGGCTGAAATTGTGTCAGGGCCATTCTCATACACACATGCAGGTGCTCATTGGTTAGCCTCGGTTAGCCTGACCTGGAACGATATTTAGTTTTAATTTTGATCCTGGTGGAGTGATCATATTGGGCTCTGAGACTGCTTATTTTTTGTGACCTCAGTTCTGACTTGAGAGGGAATGTTTGGTCAAACATTTTGTGTTTTGTCTCATAGTGGCGTTTTGGCACTTTTAATGAGCGCCACGGTCTCTGAACAAATGAGACACACTGGCTCTGTGCTCCCAGTGGGCAGGATGAACATGAATGAGTCCACTCAGGGTTAAAAGCTCTGTTCTCACTTTCCTCTTCTTGGAGAGCGCCATGTGTAATTATTTGTCTCTCCCTGTCTGCCGCTAACACGCCTGTTCACTCTCCTCTCCGTCTTCTCTCCCTGTATCGCTAATTATTCTCTTCACTCACTTTCCTCTCCTCTTCTATCTGCCACTCTCTCGTCTCTTCTTCTGTGTTTCTCTCCCTGTATCGCTCACTCGTCTCTTTCGCCCCCTGTCGGCGGCGGTTAAAATAGAATCGCCCCGTCAAAATTGAAATCCCCTATTAATGTATTGATTATAGGTCCGGGTCCGTATAGGTCGGCGTCTGGGTCCGGATCCGGACCGCGGTCCGCCTGTTGCCGACCCCTGCCATAAGTGATTTTTTAAAAGTACTGACCAAAAGTAAAACATTTTGTTGTTCTGAGATTAAAGTCAGAGTTCTTTGAAAAACGTCACCAATTATTTACCGGCTTATGTCCCTGTGTGAGCCTTATGGTCCTCAACAGCAAATATTCTAAAGTCCCCCAAAATAAAAGTGGACAAGCACCTTTTATCCACTATGCTTCCAAAATGTGGACCCCTCCCCCAACAAGAAATATTAGAAAGTAAAACTCAGTATGTTTTAAAAAACAGCTGAAAAAATGCTTTTTCAACTAACATTTGAATTAGCAATATCCATCTTCTATTGATATTTATTTCTCAATGTTTTATTTATTTTTCATTATTATTTAACTTTATTTATTAATTTTTTTTTTTTCTGCCTTGCTTTAACTGAGTATGTTACCACTTCATCATGTATGTATAAATCATTCATGCAGTAGCGTAACTATCGACGGTGCAGCCGTTTTTTTTTTTTGGGGCCCCAATGGCATTGACCGGTTCACGCAGTCTTCAAAGTAACCCAATGACCTTGCTCCCTTTCATGTCATGTGATACCTTGCGTGACGAGCGAACCGTTTAATCAACCTGTACTGTACTGTAGCTAGCAGCAGCAAGTTCGGCAGCATTATAAAAAATGTAATAGCTTGCATTTATAATGTGGAGCAAACCAAAGCACAAGAGCAGCACTCAAAAGAGAAAGGACAAGAGAGAACAAGGAGATGTAACAGCTAAATTGACGAAATTAGACCGTTTTTTTGGTCATACAACGTCCTCGAAATCGAGCGCTAACGTTAGCAATGTTGACGTGCAGCGGCAGCCGGAGCCCAAAACAATATTTGCACCGCGGCCAATCACAACCTTGTTACGCCAATGCATTCATGTATGATGTACACTGTACATGCTGCATTTGTGCTAATATAGTAGCAGCAGTAGTAGTAGTAGTAGTAGTAGTAGAAGTAGTAGTAGTAGTAGTAGTAGTAGTAGAAGTAGTAGTAGTAGTAGTAGTAGTAGAAGTAGTAGTAGTAGTAGTAGTAGTAGTAGTAGTAGTAGTAGTAGTAGTAGTCAGGTATGGCAAGCCATTTGAGTATTTATTCCATATCCTTGATATCAGACGGCAGCTGCCTACACTAGTTGGCTCTTTGATTTAACTTGTTAGATATATGGTCAAACTAGTTTGGCACTCTGCTTTACTAGTTAAATAAAACATTACACTAGTCACTCTTTTACAGCAACTAGTGGCACTTTTGTCCGACTAGTTAGCACATAAGCCTTACTAGTTACGCCAGGAGCAGCACTTGTAGCACCAAAGTCCCAACTTGTAAGCTTTTTGATGAACTAGTGACCCTCTGACCGTACTAGTGACGCTAAAAGTCTTACAAGTTAACTAGTGCGCTGCAAAAGCTCTGACATGTTAACTAATTACAAAAAAGAAGCACAACTAGTTAACTAGTGGCATACATTTGTCTCCACTAAAAAAAAAAAAAAAAAAAAAAAAAAGTTTGAAAGATTCCCAGATTTTAGAGTTAAGTTCGGATGACATAGGATATTTTATATCAAGAACGAAGGTGCTATTCAGTAGATTAGTAATTCATCTTTGATACATTTAATAACCATATCCAACTACTTAAGAAATATGTCACCAAAATACACTAAGTTAGGAGCACCCGCAGAGCCAGGGTCAACTGCAGACATCAAGGAAAAGGTACACATCAGATCAGATGCTACAACACATGCATCAGATAGACAAAGGATCTGGAAACAGATACAGGAATTGTTTGATCAATGGCAGACGAGAGGATTGATTCCAGCAGATGATCAACCTGGACCAACAAGAGCCCATAGAAAAGCTGTAGTTGACTATGAAAATGGAGAATACCTACATCAGCAAGAAGCTTGGGAGAAAGCCGGACGAACTTCTTGGCATAAGCCTGGAAAAAGCGCTATCAAAAAAGCTGAAAACAGGAAAACAACCGTTACAATTCTGATACTCCATCTGAAATATGTCAGCCAAGAATCGACAAACAGCATGTATGTGGTTCAAGAAGCAGATCTGCCAGCTAAGGAAGACACAGCAGAAAAAACAGAAGAGGTTCCAGTTATCCAAACTCCAAAGCTCTATCCAAGCCTGACTGAGCCACCTCCTCCTTACATGACAGAAACAGACCTTTTCTCTCAAACCTCAATACAAGCCCCAACTTTTAATGTTTCAGGAGGAATATTGAAGTTGGACGAAGTCCCCACGGAAAGAAGTGTCAAAGAATTAGACTATGAAGTAAGAATGCTAAACAGTAAATCTGACCAGCTGCGGGACAGTTTCGAACACAACATGCAAGAATTGAAGGACATGACTAGAGATCACCGAGATCAGCAAAACACATTACGAACACCCATGTCATTCCAGCCCAACAAGAAACCTCTCGGTGCTGAGGCATTATCAACGGCAGGTTCAGACATGCCGACTTTCTCTACTCTACTACCAACAACAGCAGGAAAGGACGCACAGGAAAAGTTCAGAAAGCAACAGGAACACAAACAAGCTACAGAAGCAGAAGAAAGACGAAAGCAAGAGGAGGCATATAATGACATGATGGCAGAAAGAAGAAGAACAGAAGATGATTACCAAGAACGTCAGGTGCAAAGACGACAAGAAGATGAAAGATCCCAAGAAATGATGGAAGAAAGACAAAACAAACATAGGCAAGACAGAGAAAAGAAAGAAAGAAAACAGCAAATAACAAAAAAATGGGGAGAATCTCAAACAACACGCCGAACAAACTACTCTCCTGACAAAGACTATTCCAAAGGACAGGGAGAAGAAGATGACGACGGCGGTACACAGTCTGTAACCGGTAGACACTCCCCATACCAAGAACAGTCACAGCAACGACGCAGTTTTGTATCTTCCCCAGAGAACAATAGTAGTGACGAAAACGAGCAACATTACCCTGACACATGCCCCAAAGCTGGAAGAACCAAGACCAGTGCACATACCTCCATGCCATTGATAGCGGCTGGAAGAGGAGGATTTGACTACCAACCATGGGCTCACAGGGACATGGAATCATTAGTGGCAAAGCTACCGCTACTCACCCAAGGAGGTCAGAAGTGGGTGAATGATCTGGAGAAATACACTGTCCAAGACCACCTGTGCTTGGGAGACATGAGGGCACTGCTTGGATGGATAGAAGGAAGACTAGAGGCAAGAACAGTAGATTCCAAGGCCAAATGCACCAACTCTCCAGATGACATTTCGTTCAACAAAATCAGGTCGAGGTATTGGGCTGCTATTCGTCACATCTACCCAACAACACGCAGTTTACACGCCCTCAACAGCCTGAGAAAAGAACCGGGGGAAGACATGCATGCTTTCCTGAAGAGATGTGAAGGAGTGTGGGAGGACTGCACTGGAGAACGACATGACGCTTCTCCGGCTGTCGTAATGTTGTGGAAGAACGCGGTCATTAAAGCCCTTCCCCAATCAGTGCAGGCACGCCTGGGAGATGTGGTGGGACTAGAAGCTAAACTCCCAGAAGAATGGAGACTACATCTCATTCACCACAACATCAAATACCAGGAAATAAAGATGGAAGATGATGAAGATACAAAAAGACTAGCAAAAAGACTTTTGAAGATACAAATAGCTGAGAAAGATACCGAAGCTAATAAAAACAAGAAAGTGACAAGGCAGATGATAGCTACGACAGAAATGGCCAAACCAACGGAGAATGCAGTGCAGGCACCTTTACCAGTTCAAATTCAGGAAGTCCCAGAGAATCACCAGCAGAACCAACAAAGAGGAAGAGGAGGAGGAGGTTTCTGGGTAAGAGGCAGAGGAAGAGGAAGAGGTGTCCAGACTAGTGGTTGCTTCATATGTGGACAGATGTCACACTGGCACAATGAATGTCCGCAAAACCAATTCCAGCAACCACAAGCACCACATTACGTCCAGCCCCAGACAGAACAGTATTATCCCCAAGTACAGCAACAGCATGCACCTGTGTATACTCCTGTCCAGCTACAGCCACAAGCACCCATGTACATGCCTACACAGTATCAACAGAGGGGAGGTCCCAGTGGTGGCAGAGGATTTCAAGGACAACCAAGAGGAGGAGGGGTGCCAAACATGAACCAAATGCCTCTGACAGCTTGGAGTGGTCCATACCAATGAGGAGGCCCAGAGGATCCAATCACAGGTGAAGCAATTCCAGCCCAAGATGAACCAATGGTCACCTGTGAGATTGAGGGGGAGAAGGTGGAAATGATGGTGGATACAGGAGCCACAGCTTCCTGCTTAACTAGTTTGAAAGGAAAACCACCTCCACTCTCAAAACACACCCTCAAAACAGTCAGATACTCGGGAAAAATGGATGTACAAACATATACATTACCATTGGTCACAAAAATTGGAAAGCAACTTCTCCAACATCCATTCCTCTATGCCCCAAACTGTCCCATAAATCTGATGGGAAGAGACCTCCTCGTAAAATCAGGAGCAAGAATTGTGTGCACCCCAGATGGACTCATAATCCAATTTCCAGGACAAATACCACTCTACCAAACGTATGCCGGCCAACAAAGAATCATGATGATGGCAGCAAATCCAGAAAACGATGAAGAAAATGACACAACCACAGTGTACTGGAGCCGCCTGATCACCACTGAAATCGATACTCCACATGTGCAAAGAACCTACATGGCCTGGAAGCCATGGATAAATACACTGGGACCCTATGGGCCCCCACAAGATCCCCTTCATTGTACGTACAATTATCTAAGAAGACCGGATGAAGAATATCAAGACGCTTGGTTGGAAGATAAAGAGGGAATGATGGAAGATTTGACTGTGGCGGACATCTATGTAGGACCGCAGGGTATAGCAGCAGCGGTAAAACTCACATCAGAACAAAGACAATGGTACAATTTATCTGAAGAAGCTGTTCCTCATGTCACACTTGCCATGACCATAGGAGCGGAATCCAGATCATTGGGTCCAATGATAAAGACTGCCTTGAACACAGATTGGTTGCCAACAGAATCACCTTTCCTGTGGCAATCAACAGACCACACGATGTGGAGAATTGGAAACAATAGCAAGGAAAAAGGACTATTGGAAAAACAGGAATTGGACAGAGATCATGGAAGAGAACACACAAACCATCCAGACACAGAAGACATGCTGTCACAAGTGCCAACATATATTTGGACCACTGGAGACTATGATGTTGGTTTAGTCGATCATGAAGTCTCAGTGGAGCTATTGGACGATTACAGACCATGTTGGCGCCCTCAATACAAATTGAAGCAAGAACAGGTTGATGGGATCGGGAATACCATTCAAGGATTGTTGCAAGCTGGAGTAATTAGACACACCTGCTCAAAATGGAATACTCCCATCTTGCCAGTACCAAAAGCTGGGAACAAGGGTTGGAGGATGGTCCATGATCTAAGAGAAGTCAACAATGTTACTAAAACTGCAAATATCCCAGTCCCAGATCCACATGTGGCATTACAAAGTCTTAATCCAGGTCACAAATATTTCACAGTAATAGATCTAGCTAATGCATTATTTTGCTTGCCATTAGATCCAAATGTCCAGGACATATTTGCTTTCACCTACGAGGGACAGAGATACACTTACAATCGGATGCCGCAGGGATACAAAGATAGTCCGGGATTATTTAACCGTGCGTTAAAACAAGATCTCAGTGCATTACGACCAGTGTTGGGACTAACACGTTACAAACTAACGCGTTACTGTAACGCAACTACCTTTTGCGGTAACTAATAACGTTACTAGTTACCTATTCCCATTCAGTAACGCCGTTATAGTTACTGTGATTTAAATGGGTGCGTTACTGCGTTACATTATGTGATCCAACTGAACCGAATCTCCCTGCGGATATAATTTACAGGCGAATACAGTGATGTCCTCTCACAGTACCATGGAAAAGTGAAAGTGACCAGAGAGGAGTGATGATTGGTTAACGCGGGGTAACATTTCAGAGTAAGCCAATCAGAGACAGAGTTGGGCGGGTCTTGCCTTATGGGGAAAATACACAGACACACAAACACTTGCTAACACACACACATACACGGCAACGCCCACCACCAGCACACACACACACAATGGCAGATGCAAGTATCAGCGAGAGCAGCAGCGCATTTACAACTTGGAGATATAACCACTATTTTCAATTTGTGGGGATAAAGGACGCAAAAAATATTACGGTCAAATGTAAACTGTATGCAGGACAGAAAGCATTGTCCACATCGAATAACAGCAATGCCAATCTCCTGAAGCACCTAACTAATGTACATGGGGCTATAAAACTAGTCTTACTGTGCCACAGAACAACACAAAAACTTGTATTTTTATTGTTATTATTTTTAAAGTAAAGTAAAGTAACTTGTTACTAGTTACTTTTATAATTTAGTAACTAATAAAGTAACTAGTTACTTTTTTGAGAGCAGTAACTATAACTATTACTAGTTACTAAAGTAACTTGCCCAACACTGATTACGACTACCAGAAGGAGTGACCAGTGGCGTCGCCTGGCCTGGGCATCCGGGGCTTTAACCCCGAATGTTTTTTCTGTAGCCCCGGACAATTCTCCCTCAATAATATAATACATTAACCGTGCTTTACGTACGTGAACCTCATCATGACACAAGAGAGGACGGCAGCACTGTAATTTCCCGTGTTCAGTGAATGCAACAGAGGCATGACACCAGACCAATCAGAGAGTTGCATGGAAATAAATGTGTGCTTGTGTCATTCAAGCTCGGCTCTGTGTGTGTGTGGCAATAGCGCATTTAGTGTGATAGAGAGAGAGAGAGGGAGAGAGGGGGAGGGAGGGACCGGTGCCAGCATGGACCATGTTGTTAGCATCTGGTTAGCTAGCTGCACTAACGGACATAAGGAGCTGTTTGTTCCACAACAAGCTGGAGGAGAGTCCTCTCCTCTCAGACTGAGAGACTCAGGTGAGCTAAAGCAGGGGTTCCCAACCCCCGGTCCGCGGACCGGTACCGGGCCGCGGAGGTGTTACTGCCGGGCCGCGAAATAGCTGTGAGTTTATCGTAATATTTGCAGAATTATAAATATATAAAAATATTTTATCATAATATTTTTTTCAAAAAGTGTTTAATTCTCGCACCTATGCCACCAGTCATATTATTTCATCCAGTAGCTAGTTAATCTTTCACCAGAAAACCGTTGAAAATGGCTTTTATGATGTTCCGAGGGATTCGGCGGCTCAGTCTAAGGTCTCAGCCTCTTGTGCGCACGAGCATGTTACCGGTGCGCCAAGTAGGAAGAGGAGCGCACAGGAGACAACCGTTTGATTGCAGACTGTTATGTTTATGTGGGGAAATGGTGGTGCATACATTATTTGAGATATATTTCAAACTCGGACTTCATTTTAAGGACATGTCGGCCAGGGGTGTAGAGCTATTTGTTTAAGCACCGGATTGGCAAAACAGGAGAGTAAATCAGTCTGCCTTGATCTATGAATTCATGTCCGGGACTCTCACGATCTGCTGCCCGCAGCTGTTTTATAGAAGGAAACCCTCCTTCATGAAATGGCTGCAGCATCAGGAGGCAGCGGGACGTATACTCGGTAAAGAGCTGTGCCTTTTTACGCACCGCCTTCGCTGTGTTTAACTTAATCAGAACAGCTTAAGAGTGACTGCAGGCTGCTACGTGTTAACCACACACACATCTACACACATCGAACTGCCCGATTACTCCCCCTTTTATTAGTTTTATGAAGGAGATGTCCAGTCAGTCACCAAGGCGCATGATGTGTGTGTGTATGTGCTCTGCTCAGCTCAGCTCTGTGTGTTCGGTGTGTTTGTGTCTGTCCGACACCGGCATATATGCGGCTGTTCCCAAAATAAATTAGTTTAATCTTAATCTCGATGTAGTGCTATGCTGTCGGGAGTGCACCGGAACGAACGACACTATCATAATATCTTCTGAAAACAAATGCCAGTGACACACACACACACACACACACACACACACACACACACACACACACACACACACACACCACACACACACACACACACACACACACACACACACACACACACACACACACACACACACCACACACACACACACACACACACACACACACACACACACACACACACACACACACACACACACACACACACACACACACACACACACACACACACACACACACACACACACACTCTGGCGACCGGACCGCTCCTTCATAATGCGCCTTCTCCTCGTTTTCCCAGCATTCACTGGATTATCCGTAAATCATACAAACAAAACCAAAACGTTGATTTATCTGTTTTCCCGTTTTGGTTTAAAAACTGAATAACGTCGGTTTTTTGGTTTTCCGAAAAACCAAAAAACAACACCGGTTCTTTTTTAAACTTTGTTAATATGTTTTGGATGCATATTGTTCTAGTATTTGTTCAGGCTGTTACATACACAGTAAATATTAAAATCAGTTAAAATTGACAACCGGTCCGCGATTTTTTTTTAATGTATCTACCGGTCCTTGGCACAATAAAGGTTGGGAACCCCTGAGCTAAAGGACTCTCTGAGTGTTTAGATACTTAACTTTAGTCTAAGTTATCTCAGTGGGTCTCAAACGGTTTGGTCACAAATTATTCAAAAGATTATTTCCGCGGCACACCTTCATATGATCATTATAGTTATAAAAAAAATAAGAGAATAAAGGAAAAACAGTTATGAAATACTATATGGCAGTAAAACAAGAATAGAGTTTAAAAGGGGAGTGATTAGTAAAATATCCATAAAGAAAAAGTACATCTGTTTACAGTTCTGCTTCATATGGGTGTTGAGAGAGGTATCCATAGATCTCTTCATTTTGCTCTCAAAGTGCACCAGATTTATGCATTTAACTTCAATATTTAAAAAAAATCTTCCCGGGGGAGCATCCCCCCGGACCCCCCTAGAGGAGGTGAGCCCCCCACTCATAAAAAATACCACTTTACCCCTGCCTATATGCCGTGAGCTGATTATCGAGCCTTCATTATAACAGTCACGGGTGTACTGTGTGTGTGCGTGTGGGGAGTGTTGCAGTGAAAAATGCCACTGTAGTGCCGCCGCCACTGTGGGCTAAGCCCCGAATGTTTTCAGGTCCAGGCGACGCCCCTGGGAGTGACTCTAATACAGTATGTCGATGATTTGCTCCTAACCGGACCGGATGCAATAACATGTCTGGCTGTGACACAGAAATTGCTAATCCTACTGGCCAATGTTGGATACAAGGTGAAGAGAGAGAAGACTCAAATTGCAAGGAGAACGGTTACATACCTGGGAAGAATGATTTCCTCCAACAGTCTGACTCTGACACCAGCACAAAGATCTTCCATCCTCTCCCAACCAAAGCCTAAAACAGTGCAACAGATGCTAGCATTTTTGGGCTTAACAGGTTACAGCAGGACCTACATACCTGACTATGTGGATTTGACACAACCACTGAGACACATAATTGCAGAAGCAGGAAACAGAAATCTTAAAGCCACTCTCAAGTGGACAACGTTAGCCGAAGAAGCTTTCACGAAGACGAAGCAAGCCCTGAGTCAAGCGGCACACCTTTCCACTCCTGATTATGACAATGATTTTTTCCTTGATGTTTCTGAATCAGGTGGGATAGTCAATGGAGTCCTGTTTCAGAAAAAAGGGGGAGTGAGACAGGTACTGATGTACCATAGCTCAAAGTTGGACAATATAGAACTAGGCCAGACAGGATGTGCAAGACATCTAGCTGCACTAGCGAAAGTCATCGAGAAAACTGCACACGTGGTAATGTGCCACCCATTGAAAGTCAACACGGCACATGGAGTAGTAGCATTTATAAATTCACAGGCATTTACATTTTCTCCAATCAGGAAAATCAAGATTCAGAGCAGTCTGTTGAAACCACACATAACTTACCAAGTAGGGTTAACAAACATGTCTACAGGACTGAGTACAAATGAACACACACCCCATGACTGTGAATTTGTCTCCCAAAAAGATCTCAAGATAAGATCTGATTTAGAGACAGACCCTCTGGACCAGCCAGATCTCACTTTCTACAGTGATGATTGACTTTGACCTTGTGAAAACCTTAGAATCTCACGTTCTGGTCAGAACTCTGATTTGCTGTATTGAACCCGACCAGAAGTGAATCCAACCAGTAAAAACACCTGGGGGATGTGAGCAGCTCACACAGCTCCTCCTCACGGACTCTCTAATTCGCTTTGGAGTAAAAGGGGAAGGGAAAAGTCAACACATCTCCGCCCCAAAATATGAATATGAATACTGTTGTTTTTGTATGTAAAATGCTTTTTTGTTTGGTGAGTTGGCTGGTCCCGATATCTGTGTCCGCATCGCATCACAAACCTGAAGTCAATTTCTTCTTGTTTGATGAGTTGGCGGGTCCCGACACCTTTATCCGCATCGCATCACAAACCTGAAGTCCGGAGTACTCTGTATAACTTGTATACGTGTTCTATTCCCTACCAGTAAACTCAGATAATTGTTATAACTTTTGATTCCGGTGTTTTCAATTCCTTTCTTAATTAAATAGAGATCAGCCTCATTCAACGAACGGCGCGGAGGGGGGGCTATCAGCCACCAGATAGGTGTTCTGCTCCAACAGGTCCCACTCATGTAGGCAAAGCAAGAAAACAAAAGACGTTGAACAACAGTGGTGGCATCCTTACATGAAAGACATGGTTGAAAACTTCGTAAACGACTGTGACACTTGCAATGCATTTAATGTAAGAAAGCCATACAAGTGCCCACTGGGAAGATATCCAGTCCCAGAAGCCCCATTCAAAGACATTTGTATTGATTACACAGACATGGGAGCAGAGAACGTAGTCAGAGGGTTTAGGTATATGTTGGTAATGATTGATCGTTATACCAGATGGATTGAAGCCATTCCCAGTAAGAAAGAAGATGCAAAGACAGTCATTAAGTGGCTCAAAACAGAACTTATACCCCGCTATGGAGTGCCAAAGATAATAAGGTCAGAAAATGGCTCACATTTCACAAGCAAACATTTGGAGGAAGTAGAGTTATATTTTGGTATAATTCATAAGTTTGGGTCAGCATACCACCCACAATCTCAGGGTATTGTAGAAAGAGCAAACCGAACATTAAAAGGAAAAATTGCAAAGGTCACTTTTGGTACAAAAATCAAATGGGTTGATGCTTTGCCTTTGGCACTCATGTCAATGAGATCATCTCAGGGTGCTAAAACACATCTTTCACCCCATGAGTTGTTGACTGGTAGGCCAATGCCTGGTCCTCCTAGAGAAGGAGGGAGTGGCCCAGCCTTAGATATCAGACAAATTGAAGTTGATGAATATGTCAGGGCTCTGAGTAACATTATCCAAGTCTTGTCTACACAGGTTCAAAGAACTGCAGAGAAACCAGACGAAGCACCAGAAGAGACTCCTCTACAGCCAGGTGATTGGGTGTGGTTGAAAGTTCACAAAAGAAAGTGGGCTGAACCCAGGTGGACGGGACCGTGGGAAGTTGTTGAAAGAACTTCACACGCGCTCCGGATAAAAGATAAAAAAGGAGCAAATTGGCACCACCTGACACATTGTCGCCCTGCACCGGCACCTTCCAGAAAGCTCTCGGAAGTTAGGACTGATTTGGCAGAGCTGGAACAAAACGATAAATAAAAATCAGATCAAGAGATAGAAACAGCTCAAAAGACGAATTGTCTTTAGATTATAGATTGATCACTAAACCAGAATACCTATTTCTGTTTTTTCATCTGAAACCTATTTTTGTTGTGCACCAAAAAGAGTCCAAGATTTTGTTTTTTATTTCTGTGTATGTTATTTTTGAACTCATCATTTTAGAACTCTGTAACTGATATAACCATGGATAAAATTGATGAAATACCATTGAAAAAGTCAAAGCAATTATGGGGCCCCCTAGGGATAAGAGTCGTAATATCATTGTTAGTTGTATTCATTACCATTGGCATCTTTCTGATTGGGTGGGGAGTACAGCATCGTGAAAAACCCGAATCCATTTGTGCACTCGTAGAAAGTGCCAATAACACTAACAAAACTCCAGCTGTGATCCAGAAACTTCCATTCATCCCCAGTGCCAAAAGATCAGCTGAGCCGCAGAAGGAGATGTTAGAAATACTCATTCCCAGAGGTGAAGCGGTTACGGTCAGTCTTGATGTGTGTGATGTGGTTGTTTGTGGAGAGCTGCAAGACAAAACAGGCCATGACGTTTATGGGTGCATCCATGCTTGGGGACGGCCAGATGATAATTCATGGTGTCCCGGTTCAGAGAAGGTATATTGGAGTGCTAGGGCTGAAGTAAACAACAATCCCCCTGGTTTGGCGTTTAGGTCTCAGCTATCCTTTTCCAAAGGTCGCCATAGTGGAGATATGAGCAAACGTAATCTAATAATAATTGCTTTTAAAAGCGCACTCACTCCCCATTTTAAGAAAAAGGGAGACGTCACTGCATTTCATTTACTGATGGGGATAGAAATTCCTGGAAAAGACACAATGGGATCAATTTTGGTGAAACAGTGCCATTTCCATTTAACGCCCACAATAACCCACGAGGACAGATCTGTATGTACAAACTATGGACAAAAATCCCCAGCAGATTGTATCGACATTGCTCAAAAGTATCCAGTGTTAAAAATGAATGACATTCCACCTGCCTTCACGTCTTACGAGGGACTTTATGACTGCATCACAAGGGACTACCTAAAAGGTACTGAAGTAGGAACTCTTAAGTGGTGCAATTCTACAACGGCTTTAATAAACCAGGATTTTCTCCCAGGTATAGCTATGCCCATTACGCAGTATCCCAGAGCAGATGTGTGGTGGTATTGTGGCACTAAAACCTTGTACCCAGTTTTACCACAGGATTGGACGGGGACCTGTGCTATGGTACAGCTAGTGATGCCTTTTTATGCAGTACCAATGACGGCCGAGCAACTGATAAGAATGGCAGTCCAACCCAAAGCAACCAGGGCCAAAAGGTCAGCCCCTAGAGGGAGTTTTGATTCCACTGTGTACATGGACAGCATAGGGGTGCCCAGGGGAGTTCCAGACGAGTTTAAAGCTAGAAACCAGATCTTTGCAGGATTGGAATCCATTTTCCTTTGGCCCACCGTAAATAAGAATGTTGACTGGATTAACTATATCTACTACAATCAGCAGTGGGGTTAGGGGGCATTCTCCTGCAATGTTTTTAGCAACGTCTCGAAGACGTGACCCCTAGATTCCACCGGGTCCGTCTGCGCCGCGGTTTTGGTCCGGCCTCCTCCGGCGTCATACCCTACCAGGCGCGTTTCAGAAGCATTTCAGAAGCGGAGCGTCTTGCCTGCCGGCTCGCAGTTTTTGTTGATTTGGGCATATTTCCTGGACAGACTACTTTGTACAGACAAAGTTAATAATAACTGTAATATTCCAGTTATAAACGACATGAATCAAAGATGTGTTGCTGTATTTTAGTGGTAAAAAAATGCTTTCATCATCATAATTATTCTATATATATAATTTACACAGTGCCTGTAAACCAGAGGAGAACGCTGGCATTTCTCCTCCTACTTGAAAGACTACGGAGGGATAGGGTCTGCAAAATTAGTTTGTGTGTGTGCTATATATGCTCTGAACGTTCCACTTCCTGCCTGCCCGACCTTACGTTACGGCTGCGCCGCGTCAAAAATAGGATTCATCCTAATTTTAGAGGAGCCCTGCGCCGAGCCGCTTCTGGGACGCTTCTGGGATGCTTCTGAGCCGTAACGCGCCACGTGTGGTGGAATAGCACTCATTGACTAGAGTGGCCGCGATCGCCGTGAGCACCGTGGCGCAGCCGTAACGCGCCCGTAACGTGCCCGTAACGCGCCGCAGACGGACCCGGTGGAATCTAGGGGTGAGGTGCATCAGTCGGGTATTTAGCGCCTACTGTTAACATATTGTCCATGGGAAGTCAGTCAGTTTGTGTTTTGCCTAGAAAAATACATGTTTCTGTTTCTGCTTTGTTCCACTTTGTGTGTGTGTGTTTTTGTTGGTGCGAGTGTGCGTATGCTTGTGTGTGAGAACACTGGCACTCGAGACACAAAAGTAGAGGAAGTGATCGTGGGACATTTTATCAGCGGTGCTCATGAAATGAATAAAGCTGAAACACTGGACAGATCTTAAAATCAGGGTAACGATAGGTCCGTATGAAGATAAACAACCTCTCCATATTTGCCAAGACTAATATTTACGGAAGTCACGGCGATCTCTCAGCCCAGTTAAGGGGAAAAATTAAGGGACATTTACTTTACAGCTCTGAGCTAACAATCCTCCGTGTTTGTACCTCTTAAAGCCCGCGTCACACTGTCCCGAAATTGACACCAGATGGACACACGATAAAGGAAATGTTCAAATTCGGCTCTGATCGTAACAACATCGGGCCATTCGTGAGGGCATCTTAAGCCATCGTATGACCGCCGGTGGAGTTTCTCAGGCTCCGGCAGCAACTTCACGAGCGGTGGCAACATCTTTGGCATGCCAAAAAATTGCCGAAGGACCTTGCGAAGGTTCATTTTCGTGTTGAAGTCGCGTGTAATTTTGCCCTTCGTAAGGCACTCGTGAGGGCATCTTGTCAAATCGTGTCATCTTCGTGTGATCATCGGGCATTTTTTTCCTGAGCAACTCTACAGACCAGAGGCGTGTGTAACTCCCAAAGCTTCAATCACAATTAATCACAAATGCTCTATCGAAATCAGTAGCAGTGATGATACCTGTATTAAGCAGGTGAAACAGGAGCATGAGGACACGGTGTGCGATGTTTCCTTGCAGATCGCTTCTCTGGTTGTTTTATTGCACAACAAAATCATGTAAACATATTATGTAAATAACCCAATTTGTGTTGTGTGAAACTGAAAAGGATATTACATTGTTGTTGTTACTTTCGTTGCAGTTGTATGTCTTACATTTAATTTAGGTTAACTTCCTATTTAGATGCTTTTATTTTGAAGGGGAGTTATTATTGACAGGAAGTTGTTGTTGCTATGGAAACAACATGATGGAGATAAGTCATATCTTCTACATATAAAGACGGAAAAGTAAAGAATAAAGTGTATGTTTAAATGTTAGCACTCCCCGAAGAGGCACAAGCTCCTACGTTGAGTCTGGATACATTCTAAATCATCAGTAAAGTCTACGACCATATTTTCGTGTGTGGTTCGGCCCGTTCGGGTGCCATCGTGTGGCCTTCTGTAGGCATCGTACTTGCTTCGGCTGTTGCTTGGCTCACGAATGGCCCGATGTTGTTATGATCAGAGCCGAATTTGAACATTTCCTTTATCGTGTGTCCATCTGGTGTCAATTTCGGGACAGTGTGACAGGTGCTTTAATCGCTGCATAGCTGATATATTTGGACTAGAATTATCCCAGAGAGTCTAAACATTCTTTATAACACAGTTTCAGATTTGTGAAACCTTTATTCTATTTGTGAAAATACAAAAAAGGGAGATTTCAGTGTTTTTTCCACATTTAGACCACATAAGACCAGGTCCTGATCTAAAACCACTATACCGACACTCATCAAATCTGGACTGGATTATCCCAGAGAGGCTAAACATTCTTTATAACACAGTTTTAGATTTGTGAAACCTTAATTCTATTTGTGAAAATGCAACTGAGGGAAATTAGATTCTTCAACATTTGTATTGAGAAAGTCAGTGCAGAAGTCCATGTCTCTCCATTTCATTTCTCGTCTGCATTATCATGTCTTCTTTTTCACTTCAAAACAAAAGTAGAACAAAAAATGGTTAACATGGTAATGCACTCTTGAAATTGTTGTTTCAAAAGAAAATGACTGTTTTTCTTTTACTTCTCCTCTAACTGGCCACACTCGATCTTCTCTAATGCTTCTGCCAGTTGCATACCTCCGACTTTATCCAGAGCTGTTATTGTGGCCTGTGTTAGAAGAACCATAATTCAGCCATTAGTGTGCTTGTTCTTCATTTGAGCTATATAGACATTCTCATAAAAAGCTTTCTGTCAATTCTTTGTCTCATTTATCAACATATACATCATTTTCATTTATCTGCCACTAACACCTGCCATAATTTCAGACCCTGCTCTTCCTCTCCTTCCCACCATTTGCCCTCATCGTGTTCCTACCTTTGCATTCCCCTGACCTCCCAACTGCCTGCAGACATGATCCCCATTACCCCATTATCCATAGAGTGTATACTGTAGACCTGCACAGCAGCCCAGTCATTTGCCATACTGTGTATCATGTCTCCTGATTACAATTGTGATTTTAAACTATCCTATTTTTTTTAATCCTGCATGAACCACTTTCCTGTGCAACCTTTTATGTTGTGTTTGATGAGTGTAGGTATAGTGGTTTTAGATCAGGACCAGGTTTAATGTGGTCTAGATGCGAAAAATGCAGCGAAATCTCCCTTTTTTGTATTTTCACCAATAGAATGAAGGTTTCACAAATCTAAAATAAAATAAAGAATGTTTAGCCTCTCTGGGATAATCCAGTCCAAATAAATCGGCTATGCAGCGATTTAAGAGGTACACACACGGAGGATTGTTTGCTCAGCGCTGTAAATTAAATGTCCCTTAACTTTCCCCTTAACTGCCGAATCGGAAGCTCTGAATCGGAAGCCAACTTCAGCGTCGTCAGGAACGCTGTGATCCGAAGAGGGTTATTCCATCTTTCTATCCATCACTAATGTCACTCTGTTATCACAATGCTATTCTAATCCAAGCACCTTTCAAATTGCAGTTTAACAAAATGTTTTAAAGAGGATCTATATTCCTGTCTGCAGTCCTAAGGCAACTTTCAAATTTTAACAAAATCTTCAATGTTATTACCTAATTTGATAAACAGTCATATGATCATAATTACAAAAATACTTTTGTTTTATATTTTTGTAAATATGGTCATATGACTGTATTTTAAAACACAGTGTATTTAAGCTCTTAAAGAAACTATTTGGGCTGGGTGGCGCTCTATAGCTTAGGGCCAATAGGAGACCTCGATGCATTCTTTCCCCTCCTCCTCATTAGCATTCTGTGCGACTAGTGCGACTAGTGCACATTTGGGATCCACTAGTACTACTAGTGAACATTTTGAGCCTCACTAGTTCACTAGTGGAATTTAAATGTATCTCACTAGTTAACTAGTAAAGGGCAAAGGGTTCACTAGTTAACGTGTAGACATTTTGAGCCCCACTAGTTAACTAGTAAGGTCAAAAGAGGCGTCAACTAGTTAACTAGTGAACCTTTTGCCTTTACTAGTTAACTAGTGAGCGATTCTGGGTGCTACTAGTTAACTAGTGCAGACAAATGTATGCCACTAGTTAACTAGTTGTGCTTCTTTTGTGTAACTAGTTAACATGTCAGAGCTTTTGCAGCGCACTAGTTAACTTGTAAGACTTTTAGCGTCACTAGTACGGTCAGAGGGCCACTAGTTCATCAAAAAGCTTACAAGTTGGGACTTTGGTGCTACTAGTGCTGCTCCTCGCGTCACTAGTAAGGCTTATGTGCTAACTAGTCAGACAAAAGTGCCACTAGTTGCTGACAAAGAGTGACTAGTATAATGTTTTATTTAACTAGTAAAGCAGAGTGCCAAACTAGTTTGACCATATATCTAACAAGTGAAATCGAAGAGCCAACTCGCTCGCTCAATCACACTAAATGCGCTATTGCCACACACACACAGAGCCGAGCTTGAATGAAACACAGAGACCCAGAAGTACTTGTACTGTATTTCCATCATGGGCGTCGCAGCCATTATATGAGGGTGGGACAAGTCCCCCCCACTTTTTCAAATGATTAGTTTAGACCCCCCCACTTTTACTATGCGGAAAGTCCGTGAATCGGTCTATCCACTCGCCGCACTTTGTAGAGCGCTGTGTCAGTGCTTCACTATCAAATGAAATCCATTCCACTTGCTTATTGAGAGAATGCCCAAATCAATGAAACTCCGTACCATGTTTTCACTGCTACTTTGTACCAAGGCAGATTCTCACATAGCGCGCGCATGTTCAAGGAGTGTTGTCATAGTTGGACAGCTCAGATCTGTTGTATGAAGCGATGCCGGTAGCGGAGGTAAGGCACACACACCAAATGTTCAGGAAATGGTTAATACAGCAAAAATCAAAGCTGACGATCTCTTGGTTTGATATGTTTTCTCCCCCAGACAACATGGACATAAGAAAAAAAATTTCAAAGAAGAGGAAAGTAAGTCATCAGCTGGTAGCAGTTAATCAGTTAACAGTGATGGCGGCGTCTCACTTCTGGAGAGGAGTTTCGTCTTTATGTCATGATAGAGAGATACAAATACTGAATAGTTTAGATGAGAAAAGGCATCGAAATGCCAGGTTACTAGTATTTATCAGTATTTATTATCACTTCACCACCTCTCTTGACATCTAGGCACTTGAGAGTGAGTCAGAGGCAGAATACAGGGACAGTGGAGAGAGGTCCATTGCTGAGGTGAGTGATGAAAGGGAAATGACAGTTGAGAGTAAATTGTGATGTGGACTCTCATCCCAGGATTTTAAGGAAATCAGTGGGGATATTGAACAGGAAACATTTCAGTCAAGGGGCATCATATGACCAATATAGACAGAAGAGCAACATTTATTTGAACATTTAAGTCAATGATACCATTCCTAGGTGAACTTAACATCCGTATGGAGTCAGATCAGTCTCAATATTAATAAATGCTCACAGAAGGATTCAGAAATGTATTTTGCGATTTATATATAAATGACTCTCCACAACAATATCTCTCAATGCACTCACAAATATTTATTGTTGTATATAAATGTACAAAAAATGGGCATTTAAACTGCTTTTTATTAATTCAAAGACAGCTCTGAATTAATAATCAAATATGTTTCCTTTCTTTACTACTGAAATTACAAAATGTACCCATCATTTTCCTCATGCTAGTATAGCCACATAAAAGTATCAAACCACCTGTTAAAATGCACCAGAATACAGGAAATCTATATTTTTTTTCGCCCCCACACCCCCGTTAAAAATGTCCCCCCCACATTCAGGATGCTTCCTACGCCCATGATTTCCATGCAACTTTCTGATTGGTCTGGTGACTTGGCTCTGTTGCATTCACTGAACACGGGAAATTACAATCCTGCTGTCCTCTCTAGTGTCATGATGAGGTTCAGGTAAAGCATGGTTAATGTATTATATTATTGAGGGAGAAATGTCCGGGGCTACAGAAAAAACATTGAAGCCCTGAATGCCCAGGCCAGGCGATGCCACTGGTAGTAGTAGTAGTAGTAGTAGTAGTAGTAGTAGTAGTAGTAGTAGTAGTAGTAGTAACAGTAGTAGTAGTAGTAGTAGTAGTAGTAGTAGTAGGATATGGCGGCGCCCAGTGAGGCTGCGGCTGTACCGGCTTACGACAACACAGGACTTTTTAGGTTAAATAAACCAGTTTTTAGGCTAAATATACCACTCAAAACAACGGCGTTAGATGCCAGAGTAGTGTAGGGATCAATTAATGATCGATCTGCGAAAAGTCCGTAGTTTAGGAAAGGTAGACGCAACTACCCTGGATAGCCTGCGCCTACTCGGACTGTTACGCGAGTCAGACCCAACGGCTTCCGAAGCAGCGGAGCCCCCCACCAGCCCTTGCCGCATCAGGAGGAGACGGAGGCAGTGTGACAGGAAGCGTAAGCGCGGTAGCCGGGGAGGGCTATCGGCTAAGCTAAAAGCAAACCCCTTCCGAACGCCGCTGCCTTCCGTCCTACTCGCCAATGTACGTTCCCTGGAAAACAAACTGGATTACCTGAAGCTGGATTTAACGGACAATCGAGAGATGAGGGAATGCTGCGCCATAATTCTCACGGAAACATGGCTAAATCCATCCGTCCCCGACACAGCTGTTAGCATGGAGGGGCTAACAACATTCCGATCTGACAGAAGCACCGACCTCACCGGCAAATCCCGCGGGGGTGGTGTGTGTATCTACGTGAGTAACAAGTGGAGTACAAATGTGACAATGCTCTCTAGCCACTGCTCTCCGGACATTGAGTTTTTAACAATAAAATGCAGACCATTCTATTTGCCAAGAGAATTCACTACGACAATCATCACTGCAGTGTATGTTCCCCCCAGCGCTAATACTAAAGAGGCCATGACTGCTCTCTACCACAACATCAGTGAGCTGCAGACTGCACATCCAAAGGGTGTCTTTATTGTTGCTGGGGACTTTAACCAGGCTAACATGAAGACAGTTCTCCCTCAGTTCTATCAGCATGTGCAGTTTGCAACCAGAGGCAAAAATACACTGGATCTGGCCTACACCAACATTAAGGGGGCTTTCAGAGCAGCACCCCGCCCCCACATCGGATCATCAGACCATCTCTCTGTTATGCTAATTCCTGCATAGGCTACAGACCCCTGCTCATCAGAGAAAAGCCCACGGTGAAGCAGGTGAGGACCTGGCCTGAGGGATCCATGTCAGCATTGCAGGACTGTTTTGAATGCACAGATTGGGACATGTTTAAAGAGGCCGCAACTGTCAACCAACAGGTTAATGTGGAGGAGTATGCTGTGACTGTATCTGCATTCATCCAGAATTGCATGGAAGACGTCTCTGTCCTCAAGAACATCACCACACGTGCCAATGAGAAACCCTGGATGAATATGGAGGTTCGTGCTCTGCTGAAAGCACGAAACTTGGCTTACAGATCTGGTGACGTGGCAGCTCTTAGAACAGCAAGAGCCAACCTGGACCATGCCATCAGAGATGCAAAGCTCGCCCATAGCCAAAAAATCCTTCCATGACCCCATGGACAGCAGGCGCATGTGGCAGGGCATTCAGTCTATCACTGGATACAAGGCTGCTCCACCACCCTGTGACAATGATACTATATTTCTCAACAACCTCAATAATCACTTTGGTCGCGTTGAGGCACTTAATAACACCACTGCAATGAAAGCTGTCCCCAAGCAGGGGGAACAAAGACTTCGCCTTGACACAGCTGAAGTTCGGAGGACCCTGAGGAAAGTCAACCCCCGGAAGGCAGCAGGCCCAGACAGTATACCAGGACGGGTGCTCAGGGACTGTGCGGACCAGCTGGCCCATGTCCTCACAGACATCTTCAACACCTCGCTGGACCAGGCCATTGTTCCATCATGTTTTAAGACAGCAGCCATTGTACCTGTGCCAAAGAAATCCTCAATGACCTGCCTGAATGATTACCAGCCTGTGGCACTCACCCCCATCATAATGAAGTGTTTTGAGAGGCTGGTAAAGGACCATATCGTCTCCATACTTCCCCCCACACTTGACCCGTTTCAGTCTGCTTACCGCCCTAACCGCTCTACAGAGGACGCTATCTCCTCTGTGCTCCATGTGAGCCTGGCCCACCTGGAGGAGAAGAACACCCATGTGCGAATGCTGTTCCTGGATTTTAGCTCAGCGTTCAACACAATCATCCCCCACCATCTGGTAAACAAACTGGGACCCCTGGGACTCAACACACCCCTGTGTAACTGGCTGCTGGATTTCCTAATAGAGAGACCCCAGTATGTTCGGGTTGGTAACAACACCTCCAGCACCATCACCTTAAACACCGGCTCCCCGCAGGGCTGCGTTCTGAGTCCACTGCTGTTCACCCTGATGACTCACGACTGCTGCTCCAGGTTCAGTACCAACCACATCATAAAGTACGCGGACGATACGACAGTGGTGGGACTCATCAGGTACAACAACGAACAGGCCTACAGGGAGGAGGTGAAACATCTGACAGACTGGTGTAACACCAACAACCTGATCCTGTATGTCGATAAAACAAGAGAGATCATTGTCGACTTCAGGAAAAAAAAGCACTGTCACCCACCACTCCACATCAACGGCACAGCAGTGAAGACTACAGACAGCACCAAGTTCCTGGGGGTGCATATCACAAGCAGTCTGACCTGGTCCACTCACACTACATCACTATTTAAGAAGGCACAGCAGCGCCTACACTTCCTGCGCAGGTTGAGAAGAGCACAGCTCCCCCCTCCCATCCTCACCACGTTCTACAGAGGAACCATAGAGAGCGTGCTGACCAGCGGCATCTCCATCTGGTCGGGAGACTGCAACACCAAAGACTGGAAGTCTCTGCAGAGAGTGGTCAGGACAGCAGAGAAGATCATCGGAGTTTCTCTCCCTCCCATCAGAGACACCGCTCAGAAACGCTCCCTGACAAAAGCCCAGAACATTTTTAAAGACCCCACTCATCCTCACCATGCTCTGTTCTCCCTGCTGCCCTCCGGCAAGAGGTTCCGCAGCATTAAGAGCAGCCATCAGACTGCTGAATATCAAGTAGACCAGTAACATATAGATTACATTACGCTGTGTAAAGCGCACATATTTTCTATATAGTATGTCTATTTTATTTATATGTATAGTAAGTCTTTGTATTTTAAACGCACACTTTATCTTTAATTTTATCAGCACCACGTCACTTTAAAGTATTTATTTATATGTACAATTTTAGCAAGTCTTTATATTGTCCTGTTCCTGTAAGCCAGTACAACGAAATTTAGTTTTAATACTACACTTTGTGTCTTGTTGAAATGACAATAAAGTATGTCTAAGTCTAAGTCTAAGTCTAAGTCTAAGTCTAAGTAGTAGTAGTAGTAGTAGTAGTAGTAGTAGTAGTAGTAGTATTAGCAGTAGTAGTAGTAGTAGTAGTAGTAGTAGCAGTAGTAGTAGTAGTAGTAGTATTAGCAGTAGTAGTAGTAGTAGTAGTAGTAGTAGTAGTAGTAGTAGTAGTAGTATTAGCAGTAGTAGTAGTAGTAGTAGTATTAGCAGTAGAAGTGTTGTCACTCTTACCAAGAAGTGTCCCTGTAAAGAGGAGGGTCTCTCTGTGTGGGGGGGCCTCTGTCTGAGGACGTGCTGAGACGAGCCTCCTCCTGAAAAGCTTTGTGCCTGTGTCTGAGCCTTTAATGACTCCTGGACTTGCAACGTTTATTTTTTACAGACAATCTTGAAAGTACATTTGTTTCTTTGTTGTAAAAATAGGAATCTTTCTACCTCTGCGGAGTAGTGACATTATCTCTCAGCTGGCTTTAAAACCCCCCTCCCCTCTGTCTGTCTGCAGACTCCGTCTGCTTCTATTGAGTCTAGCTAAATACAAAAGCTGAAGGTAAAACATCAATAGGATTCATTCAGGGCTACTTAACGTGAGTATAAGCTCACATCTAACCTAAATCAAAAGATAACATCTAGTTCATTAACATTGTTCCTCCATGAGCTCAGGAGACTCTTTTAGACCTTCTATGCCAGTAAATACTCTTGCTATTAAAACACAAACAGCTCTAAATGCTGGCCTGCAGCTAACTGTCAGCTGAGAAAACATGAAAGCTCTTCTTGCAATCGCTGCAATTGGAGGACTAATCAATCGCTCCCAGAAACACTTTAGCCTGGCAGGGATCCTGAAATACCATCTTAATGCTCACTACTCTCTCTCCTCACTCTCACCATCTACAGCGTCTGTTCACAACACACTCTTCCTCCATCACTGCCTGTATAACCACACTGACCAGCCAAGATCAAGCGTATTGATTCGAGAGTGTATTGTCAAATAAGGACTAGTTTAAAATGTATGTGCAAGATGATAAACCTAGGCTGTGTAATTTTATTTATTTCCTTTTGTTTTTCTTTCACTTATTTTCAGCGACAATCTTTGGTGTCAAATGAATGTCAGTTCATGTTTTTTACATGTTTTGCCTCTATCTGTCCATGCAGAAGGCTTCAGTAAAGGTTTTATTTGCCCTGCTTTTGAGATAACTGTCTGAGATTTCTGCCTTCTTGTCAATGGAATGGATCTGAATAAACCTTTTGTGTTCAGAATATGTTTCGCTCTATTATAATGAACACATTGCATTGCACATTAGTTTTTCTTTCCTCCTATTTAGCTGTGTGTATTTAGTTTTATCGTATTTTTATAATATATCCCCTCTTGTTCCCTGGCCATCTGCCCACACTGGCTCTTAAATAAACCTATTAATTCGCAGGTGGCATTTATTTATAATTCACTATATTATTCATTAGAATGAAGTTTACCTGAATGCAGTATAATTCCTTCACAACTTCATAGCGCTTGAATGGCTCTTTCTGATTTGCTGAAGTATGTTTTATGCTGTTAATCCATTACTGTGACTGTGAGGTAGTACGGCCATTTTCCAATCGGGTGGTCTGCGGTTTGATCCCAGCCCCTGCTTTCATCATGTCGATGTATCCTTGGGAAAGATACTTAACCCCAAGTTTCTCTCGATGGTGACCAAAGTGGTGGACAAACCAAGTCATTAGCATGTTTGTGTCTAACAGACACTGCACCCCTCCAAAAGAAAAGAAAAGAAAATTACATTCAACGATATTGTCATTGCACAGAATACAGGTACTAGGTCAATTAGATGTAGTTTGCATCTAACCAGAAGTGCAAAACAGCAGGAAGTGCAGAGTTGTTCAAGTATAATATATATATATATATATACACACTACCAGTCAAAAGCTTGGACACACCTTCGCATTCAATGGTTTTTGTTTATTTTAATTTGTTTCTACTTTGTAGATTAATACTGAAGACATCAAAACTATGAAAGAACACATTATGGATTTATCTAGTTAAAAAAATCCAGAATATGATTTATATTTGAGATTATTCAGAGTAGCCCCCTTTTGCCTCGATGACAGCTTTGCACACTCTTGGCTTCTCTCAGTCAGCTTCATGGGGTCGTCACCTGGAATGGTTTTCAATGAACACGTGCGCCTTGTCAAGAGTCAATGTGTGGAATGACTTGCCTTCTTAATGTGTTTGAGAGCATCAGTTGTGTTGTGCAGAGGTAAGGTTAGTGCACAGTGGAAAGCCCTATTTGACTACTGTTGTAATCCATATTATGGCAAGAACCAGTCAGCTCAGTAAAGAGAAGCGACCGTCCATCATTACTTTAAGAACTGAAGGTCAGTCGATCTGGAAAATGTTAAGAACTTTGAATGTATCCTCAAGTGCAGCCGCAAAAACCATCAAACGCTATGCTGAAACTGGCTCTCATGAGGACCCCCCCCCCGGGAAAGGAAGAGCAAGAGTTACCTCTGCTCAGAGGATAAATACATCAGAGTTACCAGCCTCAGAAAGCACAAATGAAAGCACCTCAGCCTAGAGCCCACATAAATGATCACAGAGCTCAAGTAGCAGACAATCTCAACATCCACTGTTCAGAGGAGACTGCGTGAATCAGGCCTTCATGGTCCAATTGCTGCAAAGGTCCACTACTGAGGATGAACAAGAGGAGAATTGTTTGGGCCAAAAAACACAAAGAATGGACATTGGACCATTAGTCCACCAAACAATATGATTTACCTTTCTCCACCTTCCCAAAAGAACCAAAATCTGACACAATGTGAAAAGTCTTTTTTAGCTGTTCTGTCGTCATTTCCTGCGATCTTCTTCATGCAGTCAGTCAAAATGAATATCAATACGGGGCGTTTCTTTGACTATTTATAGGCAAATATGGGCGTTACGTGAAGCCCGCAAAAGCTGCGCCGCATTTCGAGTTGATTGTGATTTATGAAGGGAAACCGGCGTAGGATGTGCGTGCGCAGTGTTTTATAAATCGGAACATTTGTGTGCGTATTTACTTGCTTTGTCCTACGTACGCCACCTTCCCACGTGAATCCTACGCAAAGTTTTATAAATGAGGCCCCTGATCTCCACAATCAGCCGACCTGAACCCAATTGAGATGGTTTGGTATCAGTTGGAGTGAAGGAAAAGCAGACAAGTGCTCAGCACCTCTGGGAAGACTTCAAGACTGTTGGAAAACCATTCCAGGTGACGACCTCATGAAGCTGACTGAGAGAAGCCAAGAGTGTGCAAAGCTGTCATCAAGGCAAAAGGTATCAAGCCCAAGTACGGGCACGAGCAAAAATAGGACTCAAGAGCACAACCAGGCAAAAAGGTCTTTAGTCAGGCGTTTAATCCAAAAGGCAAATACAGGCAAAGGTCCAAAAATGTAAAGACTGGAAGGAACGAAAAACAACCAACAAGTTGGCGGAAAACTACTAAAGAAGCAACAACAAAAAACAACCAACTAGGTTGGTAAAAATGCTAAGCAGCTAGAACAATAGCTTACGTCAGGAGAGTAACATGGAGCACTTGCTGCTATACAGACAAGACGAACTGGCACTGACCAAGGAAACAGCACAGACTAAATACACAGGTGATGAGTAATGATTAGGGGCAGCTGAGGCTCATTGAGGCCAGGCAGGTGATTAACAGGGAAGGAAAAACACACAGGTGAGGGAGTGAGGCGATCAGCCAGGGCCAGGATGTGACAGTACCCCCCCTCAACGACCGGCACCGGACGGTCCAGGCTCGTCTGGATGATGCCTTTGGAAATCCCGGATGAGGTCTGGGTCGACAATGTTCTTTGAAGATACCCATTCCCTCTCCTCAGGACCATAGCCCTCCCAATCCACCAGATACTGGCGTCCACGACCCCGACGGCGAACTGCCAAGAGCCGCTTGACAGAATAAACTGGCCCTCCATCGATGAACCGGGGGGGGCGGTGGGGGTCTGGAGGCAGGGACCAGAGGACTCTCTTTGACCGGCTTGATCCGAGCCACATGGAAAGTTGGGTGCGACCTCATGGACCTGGGAAGCTTGAGTCTCACAGCAACAGGATTAATAATCTTTGAGACAGGGAAGGGACCGACAAAGCGAGGAGCCAACTTACGGGACTCGACTCGAAGAGGAAGGTCCCGAGTGGAGAGCCATACTCTCTGGCCGACACGATAGGTGGGAGCAGGGATCCGTCTGCGGTCTGCTGCCCTCTTGTACCGAGCAGATGTCCTAAGCAGCACTTGTCTAGCCCCATTCCAGATGCGACGGCACCTCCGAATCAGTGCCAAGGCAGAAGGAACCCTGACCTCTCCCTCCAGGGACGGAAACAGGGGCGGTTGGTAGCCATAAGCACACTGAAATGGGGAAAGACCAGTAGAAGAGCAAGGCAATGTGTTGTGCGCATACTCAACCCAGATGAGATTCTTACTCCAAGTAGTGGGGTTCTGAGAGACGAGACAACGCAGGCCGGTCTCTAACTCCTGGTTGAGCCGCTCGGTCTGTCCGTTGGACTGAGGATGATGGCCGGAGGAGAGGCTAACGGTGGCACCCAGGAGAGCACAGAACTCCTTCCAAAACTTGGAGACGAACTGGGGACCCCGATCCGACACAACATCTTTAGGGAAGCCATGTAACCGGAAAACATTGGACAGGACAACCTCCGCCGTTTCCTTGGCAGAGGGTAACTTGGGCAGAGGAACAAAGTGCACCAACTTTGAGAATCTGTCGACAATGGTCAAAATGGTTGTGTTACCTTGGGACATGGGAAGACCTGTAACAAAGTCCAGAGAAACGTCCGACCAAGGGCGAGTAGGTACAGGAAGGGGACGTAGGAGACCAGGGGAAGGCCGACGAGAAACCTTGTTCCGAGCACACACCGGGCAGGCAGCAACATACTCCCCCACCTCCCTCTCCATCTTGGAGCCACCAGAAGCGTTGCTTGACCACAAACATGGTCCTTTTGATCCCCGGATGGCAGGAGAGAGAGGACGCATGAGCCCAGTGGATGACCTGAGAGCGAAGAGGAGAGGGCACAAACAACCTGTTCTGAGGGCAACCACTCGGGCCTGAGTTACCAACATTTGCTTCTCTGACCTTCTCCTCAATAGCCCAGGTAACAGCACCCACCATACATGAGGGAGGCAGGATGGTAGTGGGGGGAGAAGGGTCAGAGCCCGTATCAAAGAGACGAGAGAGAGCATCAGGCTTAGTGTTTTTAGAACCAGGACGATAAGACAATGAAAAGTTGAACCGATTAAAAAAGAGAGCCCACCTGGCTTGACGAGGGTTGAGTCTCTTCGCTGTGCGCAGGTACTCCAGGTTCTTGTGATCGGTCCACACAAGAAATGGCACTTCAGCTCCCTCTAACCAGTGACGCCACTCCTCCAGTGCCACCTTAACAGCCAACAGCTCCCGATTCCCCACATCGTAATTCCTCTCAGCAGGGGAAAGCTTCCGGGAGAGGAAAGCACATGGGTGAATCTTGTTGTCCTCTCTGGAGCGCTGGGAGAGCACAGCACCAACCCCCACGTCTGAAGCGTCCACCTCTACCATAAACTGCAGATGTGGGTCCGGGAGGATCAGTATAGGGGCTGTGGTGAAGGCTTTCTTGAGCCTCTGGAAGGCCTGGTCCGACTGAGAGGTCCACTGAAACCTTGTGTTTGGGGAGGTTAGTACATGCAATGGAGCAGCAACAGTGCTAAAGTTTCTTATGAATCGCCTATAGAAGTTGGCGAACCCTAAAAACCGCTGCACTTGTTTGCGGTTTACAGGGACAGGCCATTCAGAGACATCATTAACCTTAGCCGGATCCATCAAAACATTGCCCACTGACACAATAAAGCCCAAAAATGAAACAGTGGAAACATCAAACTCACACTTCTCGGCCTTGACAAAGAGGTGGTAGTCCAGGAGGCGCTGTAGGACGCGGCGTACATGATCTCTGTGGGTCGTTTCGTCAGGGGAGAAGATGAGGATATCATCCAGGTACACGAAAACAAAGATGTTAAGCATGTCTCGAAGTACATCATTGATCAAAGTCTGAAACACAGCTGGGGCATTTGTGAGGCCAAAGGGCATTACGAGGTACTCGTAATGCCCACTTGGGGTGTTAAAGGCAGTTTTCCATTCATCCCCTTCCCTTATTCTCACCAGATGATAAGCATTTCTAAGATCTAACTTGGTAAAGATCTTAGCACCTTGTAACTGGTCGAAAGCTGATGACATAAGAGGAAGGGGGTACCTGTTCTTGATGGTAATGTCGTTCAAACCACGATAGTCAATGCAGGGGCGAAGTGACTTGTCCTTTGCCACAAAGAAAAATCCGGCTCCAGCGGGAGAGGAAGAGGGTCGAATTAATCCAGTGGCTAGTGAAGACTCCACATATTCCTTCATCGCCTGTGTCTCTGGAGCAGATAGGGAATAAAGACGACCCCTGGGTGGTGAAGAGCCTGGTAACAAGTCTATAGCACAATCGTACACCCGATGAGGGGGCAGCGAGGTGGCTCTGGCCTTGTTAAAAACCTCCTTAAGGTCATGGTAACACTGAGGGACCTTGGAAATGTCAGGGAAATCAGGATCTGAAATGTCTTGAATTACAGGGACAGCTGGAGGGGCAGCCATGGAACATTTGGACGGAAAACAGGTACTTAAACATCCCTTACACCAAGCAATAATCTTGCCAGTGGACCAGTCTATGTGGGGGTTATGTAGGGTAAGCCAGGGGTACCCCAAAATGATTGGGTGTTCGGGGGACCGAAAAACATGAAAGACGAGAAGCTCAGTGTGACCGTCCAGGAAACTTAGCTGAAGAGGTTGGGTGTGGTGAGTTACCCTACATAGAAGACGGCCATCCAAGGCACTTGCTTCCATTGGTCTTGGAAGAGGGAAAGTCTCAAGGTTCAGCTTCTTAGCCAACTCAAGGTCTATAAAACTGGCATCTGAGCCAGAGTCTACCAAAACAGGATGCCTGAGAACCACAGAAGACGAAGAAAGAGTGACATTTGGGAGACAACGTGAGGGACTAACATTAAGTGTAGTGCGGCTCACCAGTGCCCTCTTCTTTACTGGCGAGCCAGACCTTTTAGCAGGCGACAGTTGGCGATTGAGTGTCCCCGTTCACCACAGTAGAAGCACCTGCCCTCCCGCAGGCGGCGCTGTCGCTCTTCAGGGGTCAGCTTGGTGCTGCCGAGCTGCATGGGCTCCTCCGGAACAGCAGGGGGCGACAGAGGCGCTGTAGACGGAAGCCAGGGCCTGGGGTGATTCCATGAGGACGAAGAGCTGGGCGAAGACTGCCTCTTGTGGGAGAAACAGGGGATCGCAGTGTCTCTCTCTCGCTCCCTCTCTATCAGTCGCTGGTCAATCTTAATAGTCAATGAAATTAGGGAGTCCAAATCAGCTGGAAGCTCAAGAGGAGCTAACTGATCCTTTAAAGTGCCGGACAATCCATAAAGGAAAGCATCAAACAATGCTGATTGGTTCCAGTCACTGTCCGCTGCCAGGGTACGGAACTTTATAGCATAGTCAGAAACCCTCTGCTTACCCTGGCGCAATCCAACGAGTGCTCTGGCTGCCTCCCGCCCAGGTGGGATGTGCTGGAAGATCTTGGTGAAGGTCTCAGAGAAGAGACTGAGTGAGTCACAAACGGGAGACCTTCGCACCCACTCTGCCGTCGCCCAAGCCTCAGCTCGTCCAGAAAGGTGGGAGATAATGTATGCCACCCTTGAGCGCTCAGACGGGTAGCATGCAGCCTGGAGCTCAAAGTGGAGGCCGCATTGAGCCAGGAAAGCCCGACAATCACCGGAATCCTCAGAAAACCGCTCTGGTCGGGAGAGGTGAGGAGACAGGGTCGGAGTTGGAGACTGGACTGGAGTAGGATCCACTGGGGAAACAGACAATGGGGGAGCTGGAGGACTTGACTGGAGGAATAGTTTTTGGATATTTTCGACCAAATAACAGACTTGCCCACCAAAAGACGACAAAACTGACTCCTGTCTCTCGGCCATCAACTTTAAGTCCTGGCGAAGCCCGGTAAGTTCCTCCTCTTGGTGGAAAATCCTCCTCCCTTGACTCTGAAGAGCAGCCCGCACAGAATCCTGGTCGGCTGAGTCCATGCTGGCCAGTTCGTACTATCAAGCCCAAGTACGGGCACGAGCAAAAATAGGAACTCAAGAGCACAACCAGGCAAAAAGGTCTTTAGTCAGGCGTTTAATCCAAAAGGCAAATACAGGCAAAGGTCCAAAAATGTAAAGACTGGAAGGAACGAAAAACAACCAACAAGTTGGCGGAAAACTACTAAAGAAGCAACAACAAAAAACAACCAACTAGGTTGGTAAAAATGCTAAGCAGCTAGAACAATAGCTTACGTCAGGAGAGTAACATGGAGCACTTGCTGCTATACAGACAAGACGAACTGGCACTGACCAAGGAAACAGCACAGACTAAATACACAGGTGATGAGTAATGATTAGGGGCAGCTGAGGCTCATTGAGGCCAGGCAGGTGATTAACAGGGAAGGAAAAACACACAGGTGAGGGAGTGAGGCGATCAGCCAGGGCCAGGATGTGACAAAAGGGGGCTACTCTGAAGAATCTCAAATATAAATCATATTCTGAATTTTTAAAAACTTTTTTGTTTACTAGATATTTCCATTCCAGTTCTTTTATAGTTTTGATGTCTTCAGTATTAATCTACAATGTAGAAAATAATTAAAAACCTTCGAATGAGAATGTGTGTCCAAACTTTTGACTGGTAGTGTATATATGTATATATACGCATGTGTCGGATATTAACAAACTGAGGAGGTATAAACATTATTAACAGCAGTAAAGAAGTTGAATACAATATAGATAAGTTGTACACAAAATATACAGTATACAGACACTATGGACAATAAATATGAACATACCATAGACCGTTAGTGATGTTTTAAATATTATTAGGTCACTCATCTTATTCAGTCAGTCACTGGGTATCCAGGGGGGGGGGGTTGGGGGGCAGGTGTCATTGAGGAGTACCGGTGATGCGTTGGGCAGTTTGTACTACCCTCTGGAGTGATTTTCTGTCTGCAGCGGTGCAGTTGCCGTACCAGACCGTGATGCAGATGGAGAGGATGCTCTCGATGGTGCAGCGGTAGAGGTTCACCAGGATGTGATGAGACAGATGTGCTTTCCTCAGTCTCCTCCTTAATATAATGTTAATGTGCATGCTAAGCTCTTTTACATCCTATCTTGCCCCTATAGGTATGGTATTACATTTTTGTTGTTGTTTTGCATCACTTCAGTTGATAACAAAACCCTTTATCACCACATGGGCCGGCTAAATGCTACTGCACTGCCCTGAATGATGTAAATGTTATTTTAACATCCAAAGTCACCCCTCTTAAGAGCTGCTGCCATGTCAAACAACACAATGGCAGCTGATCAAGCTTGACTCACGCTAAAAGGAATTTATGTGACCTGCTAGAGGCGCGAGAGTGAGAGAAATGTTTCCCTGTGTACCGGCTCCACCAGAGCACATGCTCCGTTTCCCAGGCTCCTTTTCTGCTGCTGGAGGTCGGAGAGAACTGTTCTCACTAAAACAACCAATTCACACCAATCAAACTGCTATTACTATTTCATTGATAGGGCCACTGAGAGACAGTGGAAAAACAATATGGAGCTCCTTGTATTGTAAAGCATTCATCACTTGATTTGTATTCCATTTGGCTCCAGCTTTACCTTTTAAAAGAGACACATTTGTCAGAGATGCACTTAAGTTGTCACTCATGTAGATATATGAATCGACCTGCTTCAGCAAAATTACCACCCACAAACTCCCGCGATGGTCATTTATAAGAGGAACAGCACCTGAGTCAACAGGGCGAGCGCTCAGCTGTAATGAAGGGCTTTAAGAGCTTCTCCAGTGTAGAGGCAGTCAGTCGGCATGTACACTTATTTAACAGTGAACAACCTCATTCAATGGCCATTCAATAAAAACACTGTTTATATGTTTATCCAGGGCTGGAAAACAACGAGAATCATTTCCAGGTTTTGAATGTAGGAAATGACCTAAAGAGGCTGGAGTAGACAGATTCAAGCGAGAACTAAAGGTGCGCAATTGTTCCCTGCATTTTTTGAACATTTAGATGTCACAGCAGAGCCTTTTCCACCTTTCCTAATTGCACAACCTGTAACTTTAAATAGTATCAGTCCTTCAACAGGTTCTTGAAATTGTGATATAAAATGTGCAACATACTGTAAAGCATATGTCACTGTTATGTTACTGTCTGTACTTCATAAGAAGTTTGGGGCAGAACCACACACAGAAACAAGAAGATACTCACTCTTTCAATGAATCAGTCTCACACACACACACACACACACACACACACACACACACACACACACACACACACACACACACACACACACACACACACACACACACACACACACACACACACACACACACACACACACACACACCCTTATACATTGTTACAATCAAAGCACAGAGAAGCTGTCGGATTCAGTTGTCCCGTTTGTGTAGTGTGGGAACCTGCACAATATTATTCTAGAACAATCTAAACATTTCACATGTTCTCGCACTGAACCTCTCACACCTGCACACTGGGGGGAGGTTTTCTCCACCAGCAATATGAGAACAAGTGTGTCTGCTCAGAGGGGCTTGGGATTGAATAGTCTTCATCCCCAATGAAAAGCCGCTCAACTGCTATCATAATAAGGATGGTACGTGGGACTGCAGGAATGCCAGTGACTCATTTCTATGACATCAAGTCATCCTTATAGTTGTTGATTCCTTTCTCAGTTAAATGATTCTGGATATTACCAACCTTGGGGGAGATATGTTTGCAGGGAAAAGTAGAAATAAATTGACAATACATATTTACATACTTGGGATCTTCACCCTTGCAGGGGTCTAAAGGTCCAGTTCAAATTATTTTTGGCTACACTTCATAGCCAGTATCTAAAACAAAAGTGGATTTAGGTATTTACATTGCCGTTCAGAACCTGTGTATACTTTACGGCTTTGATTATATTAAGATAAAGTTAAAAATCAGTTAAAAATAATAAACATCAATAAAAAAATAGTTTATTTTGTATTTTGCTGGATAATCATGAATATGCTTTCCAAGTCTTTATTATCTTGGATGTGGATTTTAACATAAATGATAACTGATTTTCATCTCTTCAGGTGCTCATCATGTCTGTCCAACAGTCAGAGAAGCCTGAGGAAACGATCCACCTTTGACAGGCTGAAAGCAGGGGATTAATTAACCTTTTGTTCATAAAAAAATACATAATTCATTTATCAAAGCTTACTTTGTAACCATCGACCTGCGCTTGTATGCAACAAAGATTCAAGATTCCAAGGCTTTATTATCATACAGTATGCACAGTAGTTACAGTGTGGGTATGGTAATGAAAATCTGAAGTCCCATTCTCCTCCAGCAATGCAATATAATATACTGTAAATAGGACATAAAACAATACAACTAATTCAAAAAACTATAAAACATTTTAAGATTATGTTGATAGACCAATGTGCAAGTAATGCAGATCAAGTAAACGATATACATGTCAACGGAGTCTTATATACATGTAAATAGAATAAGATAAACAAGAACAGAAAGTAAAACTACATACTGTACAGTGAAATAAAATACGGATATACTGAAATACAAGTCTATGGTTTGTATAATATTCCTGGACATCTTCTTACGAATCGTGTCTCTGCAGATCAGCTGTCCATTCCCAACTGTTGAGTCAAAACTGTATCCAGATCAGTCTGGCCTGGTTTGACCCACATTGTTTCTGAACAGGCAGTGCTGTTCATGTAGGATAGTGACTATTTTTGCATGCCAAATAAACATATTTTCCAGCCTGGCTGGGTCAAAGAGTCATTTCTTGTATCATTGCTGTGAAAACACTGAGCACCCGGGGCTGGTTGTGGCTGGGGTACACCGACCTTGATTGGCCTTTAGATGGTCTTGTTCAGACCAGAACGGTCTTGCTTTTATGTTACTGAAACAATATTTTGATACTTTTTGGTGTTTTTTACACATAATGCTGTGGTACAAGTTATATCATTTACAGAATCAAACCAGAAATGGCATCGTATCCGCTGTCCCTTTGTGTTCCCTTTCGTGAACCTCGAGCATTCATTTAGGATGTCATTTCTCTTGCAGTCTCTTTGTCCGAAGTTCATGTCCTTGTTCCTGATATCTAAACATTAAAACATGTTCTTGGAAGGAAAGAAGAAGATGCCCTGATAAGTCAAAGAATAAGGTTCAAGGGGAAAACGAGGTTAACCAGCAGGAAAGGGATATTACAGACTTTTTAATCTGTGCTTCCAACCCTAAATAGACCATGGGGAAACATACTGAGCAGAGAGAGAGCTGTGTGCCAGTCAATGACGCCTCATGTTGGCTGCACACTCTCAAACAAATAATACATTAACTCCACAAACTCTAGATATCATTGATAGAGTGGTTAAATTGGATTATTTGTATTCAAAACTGTCCAAAACAATCACAAAACAGAATGGAGATATTTAAAATGTGATCCACTGGTAACCTATCTGAAGATTGAGAATAGGGCCCAGAAACAAGATTGGAAAGAGTATGTTGAGTCTAATAAATGCACTCTTTTCTAATAATTAGACTGTAACATTTACAACCCACAAAATACCTCACTGTTACCAAAGACCCTTAAAAATACCAAACCTTACCTTAACTAATACATGTTTCCAAAATATTGATTCTATCAGTCAAACATTGGTTTAAATTGGATTAATATCAGATGTGATAAAACGAAGAAGCAAGGCAAGTCAAAGTGCAAATGAAATGCATTTGGCAGGGGCATACTATAGCTTTGAACTATCATTCAAGGGACCAAGCAAGACAGTTTGACAGTTAGGACAGCTCCTGCTTAAAGACAATCAGACGAGTGCTGTGCGGCTGACAGCCTCTGTCTTCTGGCCTTCTTTTGGACTGGATCTTTATAACTTTACCTGGGCCTGGCACCTTTGTGGCGACATTATGAGAAATAGGAGTAAGATGGACAAAAAAACAAACATAAAAACAAACAAACATAAAAACATAAAGAGGCATATTCAGCCAAATGTTGCAACTATGAATTGTGTGCTGTTACCTGTCAATCATCTGAGCCCGGTGGGCTCTGGTAGCAGAGAGAGAGCAGTCAATGAGCCCAGGAATACGCAACTGAGCCTAAATGAGCCAGTAAAACAAGCATGGCGCACTACAGCAAACTTTAGAATTGTTTAATTCCTGAATTTAAATTTGTATTTTTTTAACATTAAACTTCATCACTGTTTTGATTTCAGTCTGACAGCTGTTAAAGACTTGTTGAAAGTACTTCTGATACTGATGAAGATCCATTATGGCAAAGCACCAGGAAAGCATTGGGAATATCCTTCCTTTAACACGCAGAACTCTGGTGAAGGCACCAGGAGGATGTGTGTGGAGTCACCATAACAATGAGCTGACAGATGCGGATTAAGAAATGCTATGGCTGATCATGGGTTCAGACTCCAGTGCAGAAACACTGTGTGAGCTCCCATGACAGGAACACAGAGGGAGGCAGTCTCTGACTCAGTACAATTCTGCACATAGACCACTGAGGGGACAAATATGGCCCAAACCATAAAACAGCCAGCAGGTCGGGTTTCATAGTAAACCTACACCACAGCTCCATCTTCCTGCCTGCAGCACTAAATATAAACATGGACAGCTGAGGAGGGCAGGGCCAGAGCTCCCTGGGGTTAACGTGTGATTTATGCCAAAGAAACACCAGCAAAGCCTTTAATTGGGGGTCGCTGCTGGCACTGGGACTTTATAGAGGAACTGTAACCAGAACAACTTTATTAAAACACGGAGCTACAGCTGGTATTGGGACATGCATAAATGTAATCCTTCTTCGTAATATTATGACACTACTCAGTAACCTGATATTATGGCGCTACTCCATATCCTAAAACTGTGTCATTATATTTCTATAATTTTACAGTCAACTTGAGCTACAAGAAAAACAAGACAAAAAAATAAGAGAATATGAAAGCATATCTGTAGCATGGTGCCTTTTTTATATTTGCCTTATGACGAATGTAAACAACAGCATAAAAATCAATGGTCAAATCTCAGGGCATAATGTGACTGACATATTTGATGTTTTAAATTCCCAATCAGGAAACATTTTCCATCAACTCTGATGAATGAGCGCATGGATCAACATTTTCCCCACACACCCCATGTACACACCACTCAGAAACCCTCTGTTAGAGCGGTTAAAGATTGCCAGAGCAGGCAGACTCCATACTACAGCCCAAGTTCCAACACACAGACTGGGGTATGTAATGGGGCATTTCCACCATGGCACGGAGCGCGGTTTAAGCGTGCCGTGTCGTGCCGTGCCCGTTTTTGGTTGCACTTCCACTAGGCCTAGTTCCGGCCCGGGGCCATTTTTTCACCTTTTTTCTGGGCCGACAAAATTGTGGTTCTATCGAGGCCACACTAGCGGGCCAACAACTGGGCGGAGTATGCTAAATTAGTGACGACTGCTGATTGGTCAGAGAGAATCGTCACAATTCTCACGCGAGTTAATCATCCCCAGAGATGGGGTCGTTACTAAAAAAAAGTAATATATTACATATTACTTAAAAAAAAAGTTATATATTACACTACTTCGTTACTCTCTACATAAAGTAACTCGTTACTTTACTCGTTACTTTACTCGTTACTTTACTCGTTACTTTACTTGCAGGGCCGGCCCGCCCCTCCCTACAGGCAGATCACGCAGACTGCTAAAGTTTCAAATGTTCTCTTTAGTTCAGTTTCCATTGTCGCATAAAACTGATCCAGATAGCTCTGACCATGGCTGTCCTCTGTCTCCTGCTATCTGTATTTTGCACAGCATATCTCTGAACGATGTGATGGTGATTCCACTGTGCAAATGGGCAACATTACCTCTACTATGAAGGATGCTACAAGCCTGTCCATCTCTGCTTTGGTTACCGGTCATTTTTGCTGCTTCGGAGTCGGCGCGGCACACTCACAACATCCTCACTCTGGGTTCGGGGGTCCTTAGCTATTAGCTTCACCTTAGCATGTGTTCTTTGCAGGTGTTTGTTGAGGTTTGACGTGGTGTTTACAGCAGTGGATAACAGCTTCTGGCCTGGACACAGTTTGCACCTCACCGTCACATTCCTGTCTATTCTTCGGACGAACTCAAAATAATGGGCATACCTCCACCCCTCGAAAGTTATCGCTGACTCAGCCATGTTTATGCAGCACTGCGCCTGTAGATGTGGACGCGCAAGTCGCGCAGATTACGTACATATAAACCTGCGGTGGAAACCCCTCTTGTCTGTCAGTGTGATTATGACTGATTTTATAAAAGTAACGAAGTAACGCGTGTCGGGGCAATGTTAGTAACTGTAGTGTGATTACTGAATTATAAAAGTAACGCGTTACACTACTCCGTTACCGACAAAAGTAATATTATATTATTAACGCGTTACACCCAACTCTGATCATCCCTAGCGTCGCATATATTGGGACGCTTGCAGCATTTTTGAAAACAGAGAAGCTAAAAGAAGAAATGGCAAAGTGCTAGTGACTTATCCGACCGGCCCACATCGTCCAACCGGCCCACTTCAGTACCGGCCCATCGGGATTCGTCTATTTTATCCTTACATTTAAGTTCTACAACCCATGCTTTTATGGATCCCCGAAGAGCTACATAGCTAGCTAAGGCAGATAGCATTAGCTAGAGCTATTGTTTGCTATCAGTTTTTCTTTTCTACAGTTGTTGTTGTTGCTATTTAGTATTGTGCTGCAGTAGTTTGTGGAATTAACAAGTCATGTTGCTGTTCTAGATGATGCCATAGATGAAACTAGTGAGGAGGAACAGTCCCGAACAACGGGTGATCCGTCCTCGTCATCGAATCCAGAAGGGACCCCAACTCGACCACAGACACCAGCCGAACAACCAACACCAACTCAACCACCAACGCCGAGTGCCATCACGACACCGCAGCGTGTGGTTCTAGGTAAGAAATAGGCATGGCAAAACGACTGCAATTGTGACTTTTTTTAAACTTTAGATCATCCATCGTCAGTAAGTAAAATAAGCTATACCACTGTGTGGAAGTGCTCTGTTACAAGTAAGTAACTAGCTAGTAAGCAGCTAGTACAATTGTGTGTGACATCCTATTATATACATATATTTATATTCATTATCAACAGGCTGGACATAATGTAATTCACTTTCACAATCATTGTAAACATCTAGGGCATAACTGTCTTTAGTTCATCCTTACTGTAGTTCTGCTTATACATTTTATTCTTATATCCTTGTGTGACCTGTACCTGTCCTGTGTTTTTCATTGTTATTGCTAATTCTTATTGCTATAATTATCTTATCATCATACAGGCAAGAGGAAACGAGGAGGAGACGAGCACTTGGCACAGGAGGAACGGCACCATGTACGGAGCCTGGCCCAGGTGGATCGGCACTGGCAGCTGACCATGGAGGCTACTGCCCGGGCAAGGGAGGAGGAAATGGCCTTGAGAAGGGAGGAGAACGCTCAAACTCTGGCATTTAACTTAGCCTTCCTGCGCACTCTTGGCCAGGTTGTGGACAGCCGACGTGGCCCGTCTCTTCAGGAAGAAGAACCACGTCTGTAATTGCCACATTAGTACAGTACTTTCTTGTTTATGTCTTATCTTTCTTTTTTGTTTTTATAATGCCATGCCTTTTTTGCTGCAGCAACACATTTTTTTATTTTTTTTATTTGTACAATGCCATGGCTTTTTTATGCTGCAACTAAAACACTTCCCAAATTGGGATTCAATAAAGTACTTCTCATCTTATCTCTTGTTGATAAATGCATCATCTGATTTCCTGCCATAATCTGATTAACAAACTGATTTTCGTGAGCATGTAAACAAAGTCACTGGGTTGCCACTCACACACAAACACACAGTTTTGGAATCCAATCATAAACTGAAATGAAATGTGCACGTTTCATTAAAGGGCTTTAAATCAGCAGAACAAAAACACTGAGAATTGTGTCGTAGTCCAACGTTTAAAAAAAATTCAGATTCGCAGAAGTTATAGGCCTATATTTGTTCTAAATAATAATAAAAATAGGCTACTAATAACATTTATGTGGATCTAACATTGTACATGAATTTATAAAGCAATAAGAAACACCAGTTAGGAAAAAGCCCATAAGATAAAAAGTGAATTTTAAGAATAGATTTAAAGCAAGAAATAGTTTGCTAGTTTGAGGTCCTCCTCTAAAACATTGTTTGGTAACTGACACATCATTACTTAAAGTCAAAGACTACCTTTTATAAATAAACTGGAAGGGGGTATTTCGAAAAAAAAACAGAAAGAGGAGGATAAGAGATGATTTGTATTTATGTTTATAGTTTACTTGGATATTTGCTTAATTTATTAGAGATTTTCTTTTCAGGATCTGATATTTGCTCAAATGTTCTTATTATGGGGCAGTACTTACTGGTACTTGAAATTCAAATATTTACTAAATAGTCAATTCTGATAACATTTTTTGGTTTAAATCATTTGACAAACACATGTATGTGAAAGAGAAAAAATATTTATTTATGTTCAACACAATGTAGTAATAATAAACACAAAACAAAATATCACTACCCTTAATGGCCCACAATCTTTCAATTGCTATTCAGGTAGCGCATCAAACCCTCTCTTATTTCAGTGCCCTCCTCCTCTGCACCTTGTGCCACTGCTACCCCAGGCTCTGCTGCTGCTGCTGGTGCATCCCATTCATCATCATAGGCCTCGTCATGACTCTCGCAGAGGTTATGCAGAGCACAGCATGTCAGCACTAGGGATGCCAGCGATTATTCGATTTTTCAAATATTCGTTACAGTCTCCATAATCGAAAATTATTTTTAAAATTCGATTTTATTTATATATATTTTTATTATTATTTATGTTTTTCTTTTTTTTCCTGGCTTAGTTTCAACCAAAATATAGACTAATGCTAATAATAGTAATAGTATTAATAATTGTAAATGGCCATTGGTCACACCACCAGTTTGTTTTACTGTAAACTTGGAGGAAGCCAGCTGCGCAGAGTGCAGACTGCTGCTGCCTGCTGTCGGAGAATAATCGATTAATATTCGCCAGGGCTGTCCGATTTTTCGAATTTGATCATGGTCAGTTTCTGGCATCCCTAGTCAGCACCATAGATTTCACAAGTTTCACATCACAGTCATTTCTTTTCATGAGGCAACGCCACCTTCCCTTCAGTCTACCAAAAGCGTTTTCGACCACTACCCGTGCTCTGCAAATGTTCTTGTTGTAGATCACATGTTCTGCTGTCAGCTGTCTATTGTCAGGGAACGTTTTCATGAGCCAGTTTTGCAAGGGATAGGCATTGTCTCCCAGGATGTAATAGCCAGCATTCACCCCACCAATGTTCCTGGTGCAAGGTGGAAAGTAGTTGCCACGACTGGCCAACTCCCACAATGTGGACAGTCTCAAAACGCGAGCGTCATGCAAGCTCCCAGGCATTCCTGCAAACACATTCCAGAAATGTCCCTTTCCATCTACAACTCCTTGAAGGATGATGGAGTGCCAGCCTTTACGGTTGAAATAGTCGCAGTGGTATTCCTGTGGTGCCAAGATGGGTATGTGTGATCCATCAATAGCACCTACACACTGTGGGAGCCCCCACCTGTTCTCAGTGTAGTCGGCCATTTCTGCAAACTTCTCCCGGTCTGGTGAACGAATTAGTTCCGGTACTAACAACGTCTCTGCAGCAGCACAGAAGTCTTGCACACACCGGCACACAGTTGTGTTGCTCACTCCGAAAATATGTCCAATGCTTCTGTACTCTGAGCCGGTCGCAAGCTTCCACAGTGCGATGGCCACCCTCTTCTTTAGAGGTATACACTTGCGGAATGCTGTGTCCTGTCTCTCCATCGCTAGCCGCAGTTTGTTGCACAGGTAGACGTAGGTTTCCTCTGACATCCTGAAGTTTTCCACCCACTGAGTGTGTGTGAAAGATGGAACAATCACACCCCACCACTCGGTAGCTCGGTCGAGCATCCAAACACATGGTCTGCGGCGGCGACCTAACTTCTGAAATACACAAACAAAATCATACATATTTTAATACGTAAAAGTGGTAGCTACAATTAATTAAATACTTGAAACACTTTGGTCATATAGTGAGCGTGAAACACATTGCTAGTTAGCGAACGTTAGCTTACCGAGTAGCGTTGAGTCGTGCTGGAGTAGTCTCTGCCGCTTTCTGCGATTGCCATAAGTCTCCCATGAGCTTCTTCTCTATTACGTCTTGCTATAAGCCGCCTTTTCCGAAAGAAAGTGTTCCTTCTTGCTGTGATAAAACACCACAGACACAGAAACAAGGAAACGATGGCATCCACATCCTCCATTGTTGCGTGCTTCGTGAGTTGTGTCGCATTGAAGATGACGTCACGGCAGTTGTATGCAGCGTCGCTCCGCCTACACTGCGTTACTATAGTAACTACCCCAGTTCCTAAACTGTAATGGAAGCGCAGCATGAAGTGAGCCGGCCCTGTTAAGGCCCAACGCGGCCAAGCAGTACCGAGCGTGGCCGAGGCCGACCGTGTGGTGGAAATGCGCCATTAGAGTCCTACATAGACATTGACTCATATGCCTCCTCCATTCTGGACTATATCAACTTCAACAACATCAATAATTGTACCACCATCAAAAGGATCATAATATTCCCGAATCAGAAGCCGTGGATGAACAAAGAGGTCCGTCTTCTGCTGAAGGCACGTGACACTGCTTTCAAAACAGGGGACACTCAGGCCTACAGTTCAGCCAGGGCCAACCTGAGAAGTTCCGTCAAAATGGCCAAGGACAGCCACAAGCTACGGGTAGAGGAACACTTCACCACCAACTCCGACCCCTGACGCATGTGGCATCAAGGCCACCACAGACTGCAAACTCACCTACACCTCATTACAATACATTACATGTCACTTGTTAGACGCTTTTATCCAAAGCGATTTACATACATTCAGTACTGTGGGCAGTCCCCACAGGAGCAACTCAGGGTGAAGTGTCTTGCCCAGGGACACAACGACATGCTGACTGCAGTGGGGATAGAACCAGTGCTCCCCTGATCCGAAGATCAACGCACTAGCCCCCTTAGCCACAGCCCCCCAACCAGCAACACCTCCCTCCCTGATGAGCTAAATACATTTTACGCTCGCTTTGACGGAGACAACCAGGAGGCGACCACAAAGACTGTGCCGGTGCCCCCTGCAGACCACCAACCCCTCACTCTCTTCCCCACTGATTTGCATTTGTAAATCTTGCAGATGACACAACGGTGGTCGCCCTTACTGTATCTCCAACAACGATGAGACAAACTACAGGGTGGAGGTCGAGCACTTGGTGGCTTGGTGCGCTGACAATAACCTGGAATTCAACACCAAGAAGACCAAGAAGCTGATTGTGGACTTCAGAAGGTCCAAGGGCTACACACACACCCATCAGCGTGTAAGCACCTTATTGTCCACATCAATGAGGACCTCTCCTGGATGCTTAACACCTCTGTCCTTGTAAAGAAGGCTCACCAGCGTCTCTTCTTAAATACTGCAATAAGAGTCTATATACAAGTGATTGGAATATGATATATTAGACAAATAATTTCTAAGTAGCAGCCAGATGAATGTTATGGATGTTGTTTCTAAGTTCAGGTGTTTAATAGTCTTCTGGCCTGTGGGATGAAGCTGTCCCTGAGTCTGGTGGTTTTAGTCCGGATGCTGCGGTACCGCCTGCCAGACGGCAGCAGACAGAACAGTTTGTGGGGTGATGGGGGTCTTTTATAATCCTGAGGGCTTTCTTTAAGGTTAACCTGGTATTTTTACTACATTTATTTTAGTTACTTTACAGATTTGGATTAATGATGTGAAATATAAACAACCCTTAAATCAGACTTTAGTTACACCTGAGTAAAATTCAGTGAAGGTGATTATCAAGTGCCAACAATCAGGCGAGATATTTAATAGTTGGTGCTTGAGAAGACAAAAAATGTATCTGCAGATCCCTATAAAGCATATGCATTACTCGTTATTCTCTAATTGTTCATCATAAACTGTATATAATGGCTATTTTGCACATCCCTTTCAAGATTTCAAGATTTTCAAAGGTTTATTGAAATATCATATACACAACTACGGTGTAGTTATGCAATGATGACAAACTTGGGTCATAGGTTCCTCAACAAGAGATCTATCAATATGTGTGTACCTCCACCATTAAACTGTCATATTCTGCACATTTCTTATTCTATCTACATACATCTTATAAGAGTATAATAAATATGTATAATATCGGTTAACATAAGTGCTTCAACATAGTTAACATTGCAGGAAAGTTGATTGTCAAGTTCCAAAACAAACCATGCAATATATTAGACGTTAAGTACTTTGTCAGGCTTAATATAGATACCCCCAAAGCTTTTTGCTTACATGTGTTTAAAAGAAGACCTAAAGTATTATTTAATGTTTAAATAAAGCCTAATTAGTTTGTCTGTTTTCATAAAATATAACACATTCAAAAGTGCTTTACAAAAATGAAAGACATTAAGAAAAAGGCATTTTAAACAGTCATTAAAAAGCAACACAATCTACCTGCATTGCAATTACTCTAAACGTGTAATAACGTGCTTTAACCAGTAGGTGGTTTGGGTTAAAAAGCTGTCAAGTTTACAGTGTTAACAAAATAAAATATACTGCTGTTTCTGGTTTAGTTTACGACGGATATATTTAGTTATTGTTTTGATATGTGTAACACAAAAGCGATGTAAAAAACCCACAGCAACACAGAAAAGATGGTCTTAACATGACCCAGAGGTCTAGTAGTTAATAAAAAACAATAATATCAAAACCAAATATTACTACTAACTTTATTGTGAAATTAAAAAAAAAACGGTAAAAGAATAGTTTCCGGTCTATTCTGAGGCCCGATCTCTGTAGATAAATAAAGAACTACGACAGATGTGTAATATTTAATGCAGCCAAACCATTTATTACAATGCATTCATGTGATGACTTTCAAAGAGTAAAGCAAGCACTGCTGAATAAAGTATGATTTTATCTTTTACGAAACGTTTTTTTTTCATATGGAATGTAGTTGGAGGTCAACCAATCACAGAGCTTGAGGACTAATCACGGGGTTTGTCATGCAGAGCACATGGTGTAGTCCCAAACGATAGCTGGGGATTCTGGGTAGTGTAGTGTCTTCTGCCATCCTAAACTCCGAAAAAATATTTGTTTCTCCGAATCGAAGGGGAAAAATACAAAAGCATTGCACACAATTTAAACCAATCAATGTTGTGTAATTAACAAGGATAATCTGGTGTTTTTGAGTTGATGAGTAGTGCAGATATCACTGTCAAATCAATCGACAGTAAGGGGAATACTGACTTCAGGGTGTACAATTCTCCGTTATCCAATGGGAATGGACGCTCACATTGCCTTTAACAGCCTCCGACACAAACGAATGCCGTGCTTCCATGAGCGTCAAATCCCGCCGCAGATGGGAATACATTGCAATCAGTTGAAAGCTATTTGCGTCCCTTTATGAAGCTGAAGGAGCCTCGGAGCGTCCCAACTGCACGCCTCGGGACCCTGACCAAGCGTCGCTCCTGGACGTTTATGGAGTGAGAGTGTGTTGTTGAGCCATGCTCCTGGTTGGAGAGACTTGAGATCATCTTCGTGCTGAGTGATTCCTCCGGCACTGAATCCACCTAAATAAAATGACTTCCCAGTTCCCGCGGCTATGCTCGTGCATGACGAGTCTGGATCTCTGGATCTGCTATACGGTTACGGCTCTGAGTCCCCACGAGTCTGCAGGAAGTGAAGGAAGTTCCCTTGATTCAGTGAGTCAGGATTTGCGAATCTGAGTCTGCTGTTGACTCGTCGTGCTGTTGACTGCTACGGTTACGGCTCTGAGTCCGCACAAGTCTGCAGGAAGTTTCACTGATCTGCGTCCCCTGAGCCAAACGATAACTTCTGGCAGCTATCCTACTTGCTAAAGGCTAGGCAGATGGACTGGGGTACGTTGTAATGTGATTTTACATGTTATAAGGAGAGTACCGAGTGACGCAATTTATAGTTTTAATTTGTACGTCACCAGGTGTAGGACTCAAAGGACTCGGGTTAATGGAGAGGGGAGACTCGTCACGACCAGCTCATTACTAGGATCCGGGTTAATGATCCGGATGAATCAGGACTCACCCATCTCTACTTACTTGTATTAGAACATTTGCATGTTGAACTACATGCTGGATATCTTCCCCAGCCTCAAGGAAATACAATACAATTAATGGATTCATAATTGAAAAAAATTGATACAAATGTATACATTAATAATGTTGTGTGCAAACATTTCAAATTTAAATACAAAAGGAAAAAAAGTTTACTTTTGAAATGATTTCTCACAAAAACCTTTCTAAAGTATAGTAAATTATTCAAAAAGGTTTAGTCTATATACGTTTTTCTGCCTAAAATAGTTGAAATTGAACGTAAACTATATCAAACACCACATCCATGGCAATTAACCAATTTTTTTTTAAGTTAATAACAATATTGATATTATATAGATATATAGATATATAGCATATCATTGATGCAGTCTTTCTGAACACTTTTAAAATAAAATACTGCAAATGAAGAATATTTGTAATGTTCTGCACAGATAGTGCCTTAACTTGAATTTGAAAACACGTGGCAACTTTATTAATAGAGCAGATGTAAAGATTTGTGGAAGGATAAATTCTTCATGGGCTTCAATGGCTCTCTAGATAAAGGGCGTTTTATGGTTGCATGTATTATCCTCAGATAGTGGTTTGTTTAAATAACTAGTGACATTTGAATAAATATTGCAAAAAAGGGCTCCAAAAAAGGCTTATATATATAACCTGGTCGGCTTAGCCAGTGTGTATTTTTTCAAGCACCACAAGATTCATAGTTTATAAAGTACAATTCTGGGCCATTGATTGTGTCATTTCTCCAAACACATACAGTACAAATGCCTGTTTTTGAAGCCTTCAAATGGTGCAGGAAAAGGACTTTACATTGTATTATACTTAAAGACAGGGCTATTCCGTTAAGAGAAGAGAAAAAAGGAAAGCAAACTGTTATAATGGGTGATGTAACATGAATGACAGACATAATATGAGGTCCTTGGCACTCAGACTCTAGAGGGGTCATTTTGTGATCATGGGGCATCACCCATACAGCATCAGGACAATATCATATGGAGTCAGACACTGGAAGTGTGCTGGAGGCGTTGACTGGGACTGATGGAAGGATGAGGCTGATGAGACTGAAGAATCTGCGAGGAACGAACTAGCGGCTGAGAAATAATCATATGTTAAAAGACAGCAGCATCATAAGAGGCCAACAAGAGTGACAGAGTGTGTCACTTTGCTGAAGGATAGTTGTGACTAGGGTTGCAAAATTCCGGGAATTTTCAAAGATGGAAACTTTCCACGGGAATTAACGGGAATTTATGGGAATAAACTGGGAATTTTCTAAATTGAAGGTTGGCTCTTCATAGGGAACTTAAATATAGTCGGGGAAAGTTTATTTTAGCATAATCTTGACTAAAACAAACAGATGCCATTCAAGTACACTTGAATATCCATGCCATAGCACACTGCTTACTGCATGGCTATTGAGACCACACAAAGGTTCGCAACAGGCTCACAAATGTGAGAGTGGAAAAACTGGTTGGCATTCGGGCAAACCTAAGGCACTTTGAGCCTGACACAGAGCCATCCTCAACAAGGCTGGACAGTGACACTGAAGAGGAAGACTCAGAGTTGGATGTTGATGAGGCCCAGGAAGAGCCTGTTGACTGAAAGGGTTTAGCAAAAATGCAGAGGATTGCTTGAAGGAAGATTTTTAATGGGACTTTTTGGAGGGAGAAGGGCTCTTTTCATTTAACATTTTGAATGGGACTTTGTGGGGATTTTTGGATGGGGGGTGCATTTTTGTTCATTTTTTAATGAGTGGGGTTGGGGGGGATGAGTAACATTTAACTCAACATTCCTGTTTTCGTTCTTCAATGATACAAATAATTGTTCAATAAAATAATTAAAACTTGTTCTGTTCTACTTAAAAACATTTTTTTTTAATAGAAAATCTGTTGAAATGTCATGTTTTTTTGTTTAATTTTGCATCAAATATTTCCAAAATTCCCCAGCTTAACTTTCCATGGAAACTTTCCGCCCCTTTGCAACCCTAGTTGTGACCAGCTGGCCAGACTCTAAAGACTTTCCAAGGTGTAAAAATGCTGCTGCTGGAGTACTGACTGGAAGTAGTGCTGATATCATGTCTACTTACATGTCCTCTTAAAATACTCTGTCCAGCAATATCAGTCTCAGGAAGAAATGTTTTTTGTGGCTTGATTTTGTTCTCAGGCAGCAGAGGACTTTGACAGAGTATTTCTCCAAAAATACACAGTAAAAGTACTTCAATGTATTGTTAGTAGTAGGCTAACTAATACAAAGTCAAACAGTATCAATTTCATTAAGAACTAATGGTAACATTTTATTTTTATCATTCATCAAAGATAGCAGAAAAACATGCATTATGTATTATGGAGGGGACTTTGACAGAGGATTACTCACAAAGTACACATTAAAAGTACTTCATTTCATTTCTGGTAGAAATCAAACTAGTACAGAGTCCAACAGTGTCAGTTTTATTAAGAACTTGTGGTAAAGAATATTTGTATCACTCATTGAATATAGCAGGGGTAAAAATGAAGAGCTGCTGATTTGAAAAAACAAACGTGAGAGACGGCTGAGTGACCGCAGTGCAGAATCGCTGTATAGTTTAAATCTCCTTACAATGTTGTCCATTTTAGACATAGGCTTATTATATTTACAGCCCTTAATAGCATTCGTTTTCTGGGCTCAAAATGTGTCTTGGCTGTTTTCGTTGTGATCGCTAAATTCCCCTTGTTTATAATATTATCACAGTTCCAAGCAAAGGAGTGCTTTTGTTTTGAAATCACTTCCGTGAGTTTCGCCCCACTCCTCGCTCCAATGACCATTAGACCATTTAGTAAGGTAAAAAGCAAAACCAAAAAGGCCTCTCAGACGCTCTTCCGTTTACTTGTTTAATAAAGAAAAACAAATGGACGGTAGATACACGGATTCATCACCCAAAACCCCTGACTATTCTCTCAACTCAGTATTTACATTCTTATATTCAAAGAAAATCAGTAATATCTTTAAAAACTACAAGTCCCTTTCTATCAGCTGTGCACCGTTATGGTGTGAATATAACCTATCTACCAATTGGATCAAATATAAAAGTCAGCCGAATTAGTGTTGATACTGCAAGGAGACGTATTGTATGAAGAGAAATTGAAGATGTTGTTTAATTGCTGATATATTTATGATCCACGTCACGTATTCAGTTTCGGTCGCAGTTCTTCCAGTTTGTCCAAAGGTCTTCTAATCAGGGCTCTATAAATAGAGAACTAAGGCAGATATGTAATATTTAATGCAGCCGAACCGTGTATTACAATGCCGTTATGTGATGACTTCCAAAGAGAAAAGCAAGCACACTCGGAATAAAGTACTATATTCTTTTTTTTAAATGTTTTCGGATTTCATATCGCATAAACACCATATCCCAATATTATTAATGACTTTATTTTGAAATTCAGTTCCTTACGGACGGCAAAAAAGCCCGACATTATAGAATTAAACAAATAAATAAAAACAAGGATAATTGTGTGTTATTGTTCAGTAAATAACAGTGTGTTATTTAGAAAAGAATAACAAATTAGAAGGAAAAAAAGATTAAAAAAATACAGATTTCAGTATTCTGAGGCTCTGAGTCCCATTTCTTTTCTTCACGGACAGCAAAAAAAGACCGACATTATACTATTTAAAATAAAAACAATAATCGTGGCTTGATATTGAGTAAGAACATGTTTTTAGGAACCACACAGCTTCCGGTCTTCCAAGACCCGACTGGACAAAAAGACGTGTTGCAGGCACGAAACATACTACCAATAGAAATACATTGCTTTTAAAAATCGTTCTGTGTGACACGAAAAAAAGGGGAAAATCGTGTTGGTGAACACGAATCAATAGATTACATTTCGTGACTGGGAGGCGTGTGGTGCAGTGGATTGTGCGTTGGTGTTCGGATCAGGGGGTCACAGGTTCAAACCCCACTGCAGTCAGCATGTCGTTGTGTCCCTGAGACACTTCACCCCAAATTGCTCCGGTGGGGATTGCCCACAGTATTGAGTATGTAAGGATCGCTTTGGATAAAAGCGTCTTACAAGTAACATGTAATGTAATTTGACTATTACACAAAATGCCGTGAGACTGGATTGTATTCGACCATTTATTTTGAATTATACAAACAGTGAGAAAACATAATTTTGTTGGAAAGGGTATATTTTGTGTTTAATGCATCTTACCTTTTGCTTCATTATTAAAGATGTTGCGCGCCCCTCTAGACTGTCGTGAATCCCCCTTTTGAGCGTAGGCCATGGATGTATAATAAGAAGGCGTAGTCGTGTCGCTTTACTGCATGATGTTTAAAAACATTTGGGAGTGGGTGTAAATAGCAGAATAGCTGCTGTGTGTCTATTTTCACCCTGTTGAAGTCTTCCACTCATCCCCCTTTCAGATACGAACCAAGTGGTAAGCATTTCGTAGATCCAACTTTATCATGGGCGTATCAGGAGCTGAGATCAGGTGAGGGGTGGAGAGTGGAAAATTCAGAGAGTGACACCTCTCATAAAATAAATGGCCACAGCCTTGCCCCCCCGAGTAAAATTGATCTATAACTGCCACTGTTTGTCAGTATATTTGAAATGACTAGGTTAGCCACGTTAGCTAGCTAGCTTACAGCAGATCTGCAGTAACATCAGAAGGAGTCATGTGTTCACATTGTTAAAATAAGCCTATAAAACATTTAATGTTAGTTTCCAACAACAGAGACAGTTGTTGTTTATAATCCTGAACGTCACCAAGCGCTCCGGTCCCAGCTGTGTGCGTCACTTTTGAGTGTCTCTGTTTCTGTTGTGTTTTGAGTTTCTTGCTGCGTTTGTTATTTGCACCTGCCATCGTAAAAAACAGATAATGAATATCAACAAACAATAGCTATGAAGAATTAGCAGTTCAAAAAGCCTCTTTTCTCAGACACTGCAAACCTACTCAGTGTACAGATGAGAAAAACCAGCTGAACTGTGTCCTTGAACTGACCATGTAAAATAATCATCCCATTGTACTGGAACAGAAGTAGCTGACGCCTCCTGTGATCACTAAAAGCCTTGTGTCACAATATCCGCATAAGACTGAGGCAGATAACTCAGTACCAGAGAAAGATCCATGAAGCGCTGGATGTGACGCAGTGAAAGATGATTAAATCCCTGGTAATACAATAGTGTAAGAACATGGGATTTCCTCAGTGCTTCTGTAGATAATGTGGACATCCTGCTGGTTTAGATACCAGAGCCTATAAGCGCCTATCACCTGAGGTCACATCATGTTTTTTTAAAACAACGATCATCTGCCCAGAGCTGGAATCAGCCCGAGTAAGATAAATCATTTCCTTTTATACCAGAAAGACTTATTTATACTTGACAAGTCAGTAAATGTTTCTCTTATAATCTGTCATGATGACAACATATACTTTGTAGAATTTCACCTTTACTGCTGAGTCCATCAGATTTAAAAAGCCTACAATAGTATGTTTTGTTATGATCTTATATTTTAGTTGCAGTAGTTTGGCATGATTATTATGTTCTAAGTTTTAAAGTATTGTGTACTGTATTCTATAGGTTTCCCTCTCTATTCTAGTGTTGATATATGTACTGTGTGTTTTTTTTTAATGTAATACCCGTCTGTCATCAGAAGGCAAAATGCACAAGATTCAACCAAACTGCTGAAACTCTGAGAGCCTGTGAAAGTGACACAGAGCTCTATCAAAGAATCTGTGTGTGGGGTTCAGCAGTCTGTGTGTTTCCTGTGCCCCATAGCCGGAGGAGCAATTTTCCAAACTCACATTGGTTTCTCATACAGCATCTCTGTAAAGTATGTGTATTCAGCAGTATTCACTCTCTCCACTAAACGGCTCGTTGGAGCTCTTGCCCCCCCCTCCCTGTGAGCCTGTTACATATTTTAGCTTGGGTTCTGAGTGGCAGTGACGAGGCACGACTTGTCTTTGTGTTTCATCCTCGTCGCTGACAGGACTGCTCTGTGGGGGGGATGAGCTGGCAGCAGCACAGCATACATTGAAGATTTGCAGGAAGTCCTGCACTTGTAATTATTTTCTCTCATAATGAGTGTAGGGTGTTTTACCCTCTGGAACTTTGACCAAGGTACTAAGAAGTATATGGTTCAATCTCCAACTTTTGTCAGTGGAAAACTTCAGTCAGGTCTCTCTACACTTGTTAATTTTACGCAACTAGTAACTGTTTGAATGTTTAGGAAGGATTGAGGAAATGGTGAAAGAGAAATGCAATAGGCATTTCCAAAGTATCTTAGAGGAGATGACATTCATCAATATTTTTACTTTGCACCGAGGATTTGGGATTATTGATCATTAATTGATACATCAATCCCATTGTTCACGCCGTTTGATGTTATCAAATCAAATCAAATCAACATTTATTATAGCCCCAAATCACAAAAAATGGCTCAAAGAGCTGTACAAAGCAAACAAAAGCAAAGACAAAAACAAATACAAACGTCATAGCATAAAAAATATAAAAACATTAAACAACATTATACAACAACATAAGTATTGCCATATGATAAAAGCATGTGACTGAAGTGATGCTAATGTAGATGGAAACGAGGTGATGGAAATTAGTTGACAAGGAAGACAGATGCGAAGAGATTGGTTTTGAGTTTGCTTTTGAAGGAATTAACGGAATTAGCTTTGCGGATCTGAAATGGAAGACGATTCCAAAGGAGAGCTGCTCGGAATGAAAAGGCTTTGCCACCTACGGATGATTTGTGAATTCTGGGGATGGAAAGGAGACTGGCATTATGGGATAGTGGGAGCCTGGTAGATGTAATCAATGATGATAGATAGGGAGGTGCTAGTCCATGTAAGATTTTAAAGGTTAAAATTAAAATCTTGAAGTCTGATCTTATGTGAATGGGTAGCCAATGCAATGAAATGAGAAAAAGGCATGATATGATCAACTGTTCTGGTTCTGGTTAATATCCTAGCAGCTGTGTTTTGAACCAGTTGTAGTTTGGCGGTTGTTGATTTGGGTACCTCGGAGAATAATGAATTGCAGTAGTCCAACCGAGATGAAACAAAAGCATGGACTAGAGAGGACGAATCTTTGAAATGTTCCAAAGGTGGAAGAAAGCTGTTTTTGTGATGTCGTTGATCAACACACTCTCACTCCCTAAACGTCCAGGAGCGACGCTTGGTCAGGGTCCCGTGGCGTGCAGTTGGGACGCGCCGAGGCTCCTTCAGCTTCATAAACGGACGCAAAGAGCTTTCAACTGATTGCAATGTATTCCCATCGGCGGCGGTATTTGACGCTTAGGGAAGCACCGCATCGGTCCATGTCGGCGGCATTTAAAGGGCCCATGTCATGGCCATTTTCACTGATCATAATTCCATTGTTGAGGTATACTAAAATAGATTTATACTGTGCAATTTTCCAAACTCACATTGGTTTCGCATACAGCATCTCTGTAAAGTATGTGTATTCAGCAGTATTCACTCTCTCCACTAAACGGCTCGTTGGAGCTCTTGCCCCCCCCCTCCCTGTGAGCCTAGTGTGCTCCGATTGGTCAGCTCGGCCACTCTGTTCTGATTAGTCAACCACCAGAGAGGCTCCGCCCATGTCTAACAGTGCTTTTTTCGGCTCGATCTCAGCGGAACATCAGTCTTATAATGGCCTCGGTGCAGCCGTATATTTTATACGCTAACTAACCGAACTGTACCTACAACTGTTGTTATAGAAGAGTAAGTTATTTTTACCTGTAATAAACTACTACTGTTTGATGAGAAATCAAATCATGGTTTGCTATATATGAATGATATGTTATAGGAGCAAATAATTCAGGGAAGAAAGGATAGGCCTACTAAGTATTTCCATCAAACTTTATTTTTAGAAATGTACAAAATGAACATGCGTAAATATACATATATACACTGTATATCATCCATTCCTCCCCTTATAGGCGTTTTCGGCATCTTGCCTATCGCGGCTGCCGGGGCTTTTTAGGACGAGGCATCAGAGTGGGTCATCCCGTGTGTGTGTTGTCCGCCAGATACGCCAGGAGTTTCCTGATCTGGCTGGACGAAATCAAATGCAAATCACAAAATATTAGAGAAACTTAGTTGTTTTAGATTCGTTAGTAGTAGTTGTGGTAGGAGTGTGTATCTATCTAATCTATCTATCTAATCAACACAGTTAGGTAGCCTAGTTGTTTAGCTATGTAGCATACACGCTATGAACGGTAGCTTGGTAGCATACACGCCAGGAACGCCAACTATAATGTACTGACCGTACGGTAAATCACCCGGAGTATACTGTCTATGAGTATTCCGTGTGTGAATGCAGACATTCTCCTGCTATGAGATACATGTATGTAAGGCCATCTGCTGATATTAGAGTTGATATATGGAAACGCTAGCAACTTAGTTAGCACAGTTAGCACTGTGTCAATGGCTTAGCAGTCCGACACACGTTTACACATTTAAACAGTCGTGGTAGATACCTTGTTTGGGAGACATTCCTAACTAAATGAAGTGCCAATCACAAAATATTATTGAAACTTAGTCGTTTTATGTTCGTCAGCTTGCCAGCTGGATTACAATGCTAACCTACGTTTGCTAGTTGTTCAGTGTAATATGCTATAGGCTACTATACTTTACTATACTATACTATGAACAACAGATAGTGGTTCATATTAGGCTATCAAGAACATGTTTACAATTGCAATCTTATACGGGTAGTCTGCTACATTCATTGTAGCTGGCATAACAACAATGTTTTCCCGAGCAAACTCATGTCTAGCTCCGTTGTTTAGCTCGGTAGCATACACGCTAGGAACGCCAGCTATAATGTAATTACGTTTCGCGACTGACCGTACGGTAAATCACCCGGAGTATACTGTCTATGAGTATTTCGTGTGTGAATGCAGACATTCTCCTGCTATGAGATACATGTATGTAAGGCCATCTGCTGATATTACAGTTGATATATGGAAACGCTAGCAACTTAGTTAGCACAGTTAGCACTGTGTCAATGGCTTAGCAGTCCGACACACGTTTACACATTTAAACAGTCGTGGTAGATACCTTGTTTGATAAATACACAAATAACAATGCAAACTTACAGTTTGTGTACCCGAATCTTCCCCTGCTCCAAACGGTCCAAACAAACTAGGAATAGCATCGTCCTTCAGTTTCAAATGCTGTGAATATCCGGCCTCAAACTGGGCAATGTTTTGGAAGCTTTCGTCTGTGAAATGCCGCGCACACAGTAACGTTCTTCGAACCTCTGAAGGAACAGTGTTAAACAGAAATTTCAACCACTGACTTCGTCGTGGTTCTTCCGTCGGTAGGACACACAGCTCAGATTTCTCCTCACATTTCAGGAAACAGGTCCTTGGCATTGGCATGACTGGATCGATTGTGAACTGAACCAGAGCTTCCAACAGTAAATGTTAGGCTGGCAGAGGGTGCGGCCAGCGCCGCTGGGTGTCGCCATAGCTCTTCCGGATTGGTCCATTTCGTTCCGGGTACGGCACGACATCATGCCGTACCCGGAACTAAATGGAAGACTCAAATGGGCAGTGACGTATCTCCAACGAGGCGTTTTGGGGAGGTATTTTCTGTGTTAGAGTTTTACCTCGCTACAGGGTGTACTTTGAGGGTTTGACTCTGCACACCGTTTACATGCATAAAAACCTTCATAACACACAAGGGGACGGGTAATAACTGGAAAAGCATGACATGGGCCCTTTAAAGGCAATGTGAGCGTCCATTCCCATTGGATAACGGAGGATTTTACACCCGGAAGTAACTATTCTCCTTACTGTCGATTGATTTTACAGTGATATCTGCACTACTCATCAACTCAAAAACACCAGATTATCCTTGTTAATTACACAACATTGATTGGTTTAAATTGTGTGCAATGCTTTTGTGTTTTTCCCCTTCGATTCGGAGAAACAAATATTTTTTCGGAGTTTAGGATGGCAGAAGACACTACACTACCCAGAATCCTCAGCTATCGTTTGGGACTACACCATGTGCTTTGTTTGACAAACCCCTTGATTAGTTCTCAAGCTCTGTGATTGGATGTTGGAGTGGCAGTGCGCGAAGTTTACACCGCGTCAAACAGCACTTTGAAATGGAATGAAACCCATCGACGGCACACTATCCAAATCAAGACTCGAACGTGTCCTACCCCCCCCCCCCCCTTAGGTCACAGGCTCCTCCAACAGTGCAACACAATAAAACAGATACACAGAAAAAATAGTGCAAGTAAATTCAAAAAGAAAAAAATAGTAAAATAGTAAAAAGTAAAATAGTGCAATAAGAGTCTATATACAAGTGATTGGAATATGATATATTGACAAATAATTTCGAAGTAGCAGCCAGATGAATGTTATGGATGTTGTTTCAAAGTTCAGGTGTTTAATAGTCTTCTGGCCTGTGGGATGAAACTGTCCCTGAGTCTGGTGGTTTTAGTCCGGATGCTGCGGTACCGCCTGCCAGACGGCAGCAGACAGAACAGTTGGGGTGATGGGGTTCTTTTATAATCCTGAGGGCTTTCTTTAAGGTTAACCTGGTATTTTTATTACATTTATTTTAGTTACTTTACAGATTTGGATTAATGATGTGAAATATAAACAACCCTTAAATCAGACTTTAGTTACACCTGAGTAAAATTCAGTGAAGGTGATTGTCAAGTGCCAACAATCAGGCGAGATATTTAACCTCTTAAGCACGGCGGTCCCCCCATTGGACCCCTCCCACCTTTTTGTTTTCGAGATAATGTCTCAGGGCTTCTTAACATTTATGAAACTATTAATGTGTAGCACCAGATTAACGGGAAGAATCTCAGCTAACTGAAGATATGAACCATTTTTACCAAAACAAAACACAAGTCTCATAAGAAGGGTCTAAATGACCCCTGAGCGAAAAAAATCTAACGCACTGCGGCACACAATTCAAGATAAAGATACCCTTATTACTTATCGTAGCTACACATACAATATAGCCTATTAAAGCTGAGACTCCACTGATTATTTAGGTATAGTATCATCACTGAGCGATCCGAACTTGCGACAGCGGAAGCAAACACAGACATCACAACACGTACCTTTACGGAGCTTTTACGGCAGATCGTCTCACCGTAGCTGTCAATTAGGTCAAAAGACGTGTTCAATGGCATTAAAACGAAAAAAAGAATGTCTACAACTGTTGATCCATAGGTTGATAATGTACCTGTACCTTTTAAAAAATTATTTATAATCCATAATTTCATTTTTTATGTAAAAATCGGAGCGGAAAAGTTAGCTGCTAATGGTAGCCACCTACGTATGCAGCTTCTGGTTTTGGTAACGCGTCACTCTCACTCCTTATTTGTTAACGTGTTGGTGTGTATATAACTTTCCCTCGATTCCATTGGCTCTAGCGGTTATAAAGAGATTTCATTCATCAAAATCGAGCAAGGGGGGCCAGAGATAGGTCAAATCCACCCAAATGACCCCAGAAGTGGGGGTTTTTGGCTAAATCTCTCTAAAAAGGTCAAATGTCACTTGTTTTGCATCAATCTTGATACAGGGTACTTATTATATGTTGTACTTTGGATTCCTAAAGCTTTTACTCTACTAACCCATCATCCAAGGGTAGTTTTCACTATAAGTAAAAAATAATTTTTGGACGGACACTATAATTTACAGTTTTTTACTATGTAAAATCTGAATTTTCTTTAAAATAAAAAACATCTATATTGATTCTGACTTTTCTACATCCAACTCACAGGTTTATCATTACTTTGAGAATAAAGATTATTAATGTAACCCTTTTAGAAGGGAAGATATGGTCATTTGTTCTGGGAATGTCATTTTCGAGCCTGAGACCTGAAAAACAGGCTCAGGGCTTAAGAGGTTAATAGTTGGTGCTTGAGAAGAAAAAAATGTATCAGCAGATCCCTATAAAGCATATGCATTACTCGTTATTCTCTAATTGTTCATCAAAAACTGTATATACAGTAATGGCTATTTTGCACATCCCTTTCAAGATTTCAAGATTTTCAAAGGTTTATTGAAATATCATAAACACAACTACGGTGTAGTTATGCAATGATGACAAACTTGGGTCACAGGTTCCTCAACAAGAGATCTATCAATATGTGTGTACCTCCACCATTAAACTGTCATATTCTGCACATTTCTTATTCTATCTACATACATCTTATAAGAGTATAATAAATATGTATAATATCAGTTAAAATAAGTGCTTCAACATAGTTAACATTGCAGGAAAGTTGATTGTCAAGTCCCAAAACAAACCATGCAATATATTAAACGTTAAGTACTTTGTCAGGCTTAATATAGATACCCCCAAAGCTTTTTGCTTACATGTATTTAAAAGAAGACCTTAACCTAAAGTATTATTTAATGTTTAAATAAAGCCTAATTAGTTTGTCTGTTTTGCACATCCTCCTATTAATATCTTTGTACATCCGGCACTAAACTGTTTTATTCTAGATACCATTTACAGTATCTTCTTGATATTTTCTATTCTATATTTCTATCATTGACCTTCTACTTTCCTCCTATTTTGTATATACTCTTAATATTTAAATGTTTTCATAAAATATAACACATTCAAAAGTGCTTTACAAAAATGAAAGACATTAAGAAAAAGGAATTTTAAACAGTCATTAAAAAGCAACACAATCTACCTGCATTGCAATTACTCTAAACGTGTAATAACGTGCTTTAACCAGTAGGAGGTTTTCATATGGAATGCAGTTGGAGGTCAACCAATCACAGAGCTTGAGAACTAATCACGGGGTTTGTCAAACAAAGCACATGGTGTAGTCCTAAACAATAGCTGAGGATTCTGGGTAGTGTAGTGTCTTCGGCCATCCTAAACTCCGAAAAAATATTTGTTTCTCCGAATCGAAGGGGAAAAATACAAAAGCATTGTACACAATTTAAACCAATCAATGTTGTGTAATTAACAAGGATAATCTGGTGTTTTTGAGTTGATGAGTAGTGCAGATATCACTGTCAAATCAATCGACAGTAAGGAGAATAGTTACTTCCGGGTGTAAAATCCTCCGTTATCCAATGGGAATGGACGCTCACATTGCCTTTAAATGCCGCCGACATGAACCGATGCGGTGCTTCCATGAGCGTCAAATACCGCCACCGATGGGAATACATTGCAATCAGTTGAAAGCTCTTTGCGTCCGTTTATGAAGCTGAAGGAGCCTCGGCGCGTCCCAACTGCACGCCAAAGGACCCTGACCAAGCGTCGCTCCTGGACGTTTAGGGAGTGGGAGTGTGTTGCGTTGATGTGATTTTTAAACACCAGATCTGGATCGAATATAACTCCAAGATCTTTGGTGAACGGACTTTGGTGGATGGTTGAACCAGCTATGTTCGGCTGAGGTCGCAGAATTTGTCCCTGATATGTTGGGTGACAAAGAAGTAACATTTCATTTTTTCTATGTTTAATTGAAGGAAGTTTGATTTCAACCAGGAAAGAGCAGAGCCAGTGAGTCCTACATGTTTTTCCAAGCGATGGAGTAGAATGTGGTGATCAACTGTGTCGAACGCTGCACTAATATGGATGCAGAGCCATTGTCTGATGCAAGGAGTAGATCATTGACAACTTTTGTTAGTGCAGTTTCTGTACTGAGGAGTTTCCTGAAGCTGGATTGATATGGATTGTGTAGATTTGACGGAGAGGTTATCAGTGAGTTGTTGGGCCACTGCCTTTTCCAGAATTTTGGAAAAGAACGGCAGGTTTGTAATTGGCCTATAGTTATTATTTTGTCCAATTTTTGTTTTTTATTGCGGCCATATTTTTGGTATTCTCTAATCCAGTTATACATTTAGTATTGTTGTTATATAAATTGTGTAATAATGATTCTATATTATTCATCACCGCATGATATGCACAAATAATACTAATGCGATTTGACTTTGAACATTATATTTTCCTATTGCGTAGTAAACACATAAAAGCTCAAGGATGAGGTGGACGAGAAGAGCAAGATCACATTTGACTCTGAGTTTCTTTTTGACGGACTGAGGCAGTTTTTCCAATCCCAAATGCATTCTTTATCTGGCTCTAAATTATAAATGTTATTCCCCAAAATACTGTTGGGTTATCACCATACATTGATTCATTATCCATAATTACTTAGCATTTCTGAAGAGTTCTGCACGCTCTGGTTCAGGTCTTTAGTTTTATGAATGCATTTTTCTGTGGACTTGTTAATGGGGGAAAAACTGCAGATTAGAATGACCAATACATCTGTTCACATGGGACAAAGGTTTGTGGTGATGACAGCTTCCTGCATTGTTTTCAAGGTGAATTCCCATTTGTTTAAGCACATGGGGAAATCATTAGCCCTTAATGCACTCTCTAATGACTCCATAGGCCTGTGTTCCTACTTTGGTAATTCTCTTGTGTTCGAGTTCAAGTCTTCCCTGCTTCCTGAGTAATCATCAGTGGATTTTCTTTGGTACAAGTTTACATCAAAGCTCTGCAGGCATGCTCATGTCCCACAAAGACCTGATAATCAGTAAGCAATGAACTTTGACATTGGCACTGGTTGGCTGAGAACAACAGTCCTGTGCACACCATTACGGGCTGGATCAGTAAAATACAAAAAGCAGGCAGAGTGAAAGCTTGAGTGTGTCATGTTGCATTCTGCAGACCGGCTGATCGGTGCATCACTCTTTGAAGCCTTGACCCAGAAGTGACAGTGATCAGGAGTGAGATTCTCGCAGCTGTCTAAACCTGACAGACAGTGATACTGAATAACAGCCCACAGTGACTAAATGCTGGGTGAGCAAGATTACCATAAGATGGCTGGTTTGACATATTATAAGCGGAAACATGTAATTATAACATATGAAATATAAGCACTAGTCTTTTAGAAACACACTCCTTCTGTTTATCGGACACCATAAATTAATACTTAAAAAGGGGTTGGCTTTGTAAAAAACTTAACTCAAGGTATGCCAACTAGAGGTTCTGCATCTCATCTTCATAGAGTAAAATCTTCTACATGTGGCATTCCATTTAGAGAGACACATTTAAACTGAACAAACCCTTTAGAAAAAAAAGGCTGACAGGAGTGTTGTCTGGCTGGAACATAATTCTTGTTCCTGTGCTTGTTTGCCGTTACTTACTTACCTACTTATTAGCCAAATTCCTTTACACACGTGGTTAAGAACTAGTTGAAAGTTTTGAACAGGGGAAGCTACAACTAAGACGTTTTCAAGAGCACTCAAGGACATCAGTGTTTAAAGTTTTTAATGTGGTATACCAACCCAGTCTCACAGCATTTCGTGTTATAGTCACGACATTTAATCTATTGATTCGTGTTCACCAACACGATTTTCCTGTTAACCAACATTTTCTCCTTTTTTAGATAGACATAGACAGGTATTTTCTGTGTTAGATTTGTACTCGCTACAGGGTGTACTTTGAGGATTTGTGACTTAGCAGACCGTTTACATGCAGAAAAAGCTACATAACACACAAGGGGACGGGTAATAACCGGAAAAGCATGACATGGGACCTTTAACATTAGCCTGTAGCAGTATTTTGACACGTTTAGCATGCTATCATCAGCATTTACCTCCAAGCTTCTCTGTGTCAGGGTGCAGCTCCACAGAACCTCAAGGAAAAGTCAAGTTTGGGTTCCTTATGAGACTCTAAATCACAGCAATGCTGTGTTATGATTGACACAAGGCTCAGGACACAAACGCACAACACCAGAACCAGGTCAGGATTAGCAAAGTATTTTAATCAAAGTCAAAAACACAAAACGCTCACTTGGAGGATAAAAACTGAGAAACTATAGGATCAAAAACGCTAAACAAAACATCTACTTGGAGTATCAAAAAACGTAACACAAGAGAAGCTTTCACACCAAGTACTTTTCCCAGGAATAGTTCCCGGAACTTAGTTCCCCGGAAATCTTTAGTTCCGGAACTATCTAGTAGATCGCGTTCACACCGGAATAAGTCCCTGAGGGAGGATTACGCAAATGAAGCCGCTGACGTAACTTCTTCTTCTTCTGCTTTGGGTTTACTGGCAGGCCGCAAACAACTTCACGGCGTATACTGCCACCCGAAGTCCCCAGCCGGAAGTCCCCGGAGTTGGGGACTGGCAGCAGCTTCTACTGAAGCCTTCCGAGTAAATCGCCAGAACGCCGACACCTCCTCATCACTCCACCGCTCCCATGTTTTCTTTTGTGTTGCCATAAGTTAGTCTCTCTCCGTTTGTGCGATGGGCTAATGCTAATGCTAATAATGCTAATTCTAGCAAATAAAATGGCGGCTTCACAAAAACTTTTCAGAGTTTTACGGGGCGTGGTTTGCAATTCGCCCAGCCAATCAGAAATTGGAACCTTTTACTCCCCAGGAAAGTCCCTGCTCTCTAGCAGGGACTAAAAAGGGGTGAAAAGGTTCGCCAAAAAAGTTCTAGTTCCAGATCTTTTTGGTGTGAACGCAAAATCCCAGGAACTATCGGAACTATTCCTGGGAAAAGTACTCTGGTGTGACAGCGCCTAAGGAGTCTATCAAAATATACTTAGCAGAGTCAAGAGGGATGGCTGGTAGACTTGGTTGGACAAGATGAACTGGCACAGGACAAGGGGAGGCGCAGGCTATATATACACACGAGGTAAGGGGACAGAGGTGGCAACAATTAACCTGTTTAGCCCTGAGCCTGTTTTTCAGGTCTCAGGCTCGAAAATGACATTCCTTGAACAAATGACCATATCTTCACTTCTAAAAGGGGTAAATTAATAATCTTTTTTCTCAAAGCAAGGCTACATCTGTGAGTTGGATGTAGAAGTGTCAGAATCAATATAGATGTTTTTATTTTAAAGTAAATTCAGATTGAACATAGTAAAAAAATGTAAATTATAGTGTCCGTCCAAAAAACAAAATATTACTTATAGTGAAAACCACCATTGAATGATGGGATAGTAGACTAAAAGCTTTAGGAATCCAAACTATAATATATAATAAGTACCCTGTATCAAGATTGATGCAAAACAAGTTAAATTTGACCTTTTTAGAGAGATTTAGAAGAAAAAAAACACTTCTGGAGTAATTTGGGTGCATTTTCCATATCTCTGGCCCCCCTCGTTCGATTTTGATGATTGACATCACTTTTTAACCGTTAGAGCCAATAGAATCGAGGGGAAGTTCCTAAAATCCATCTAAACATTACCCATTGGTGAATGAGTGCTGCGCAGTCAGAATGCCCCGGAACCGGAAGCTGCGATACACCCTGGTGGCTACCATTAGCAGCTAATATTAAATCTCAGATTTTTACATAAAAATGGAATTATGGATTATCAATAATTTTTTCAAAGTGACAGACACATTGGATTAACCTATGGATTAACCTTCAGCAGCGTTTTTATCGTTTTAATGCCATTGAACACGACTTTTGATCAGAATAACAGCTAAGGTGAGACGATCTCCCGTGTTTGCTCCGTAATGCTACGTGTTGTGATGTCTGTGTTTGCTTCCCCTGTCGCGAGTTCTGATCGCTCAGTGATGGTACTAATACCTATATAATCTGTGGAATGTCAGCTTTAATCGGATATCTTGTATGTGCAGTTACGATAAGTAATAAGGGTATTTCTATCTTGAGTTCTGTGCTAAGTGCGTTAGGATGTTTTCGCTCAGGGGTCATTTAGACGCTTCTTATGAGACTTGTGTTTTGTTTTGGTAAAAATGGTTCATACTGTCAGTTAGCTGAGTTTCTTCCCGTTAATCTGGTATGACACATTAATAGGTTTTTAAATATTAAGAAGCCCTGAGACACAGTTTCGTGAAAAGAAAACCCGCAGCCCCCTCTACCGGGGGCTCTCGGGCTTAACAGGTAAGGCAGGGTTGCCAACTCTCACGCATCTGGCGTGTGACACACGCTTTCACTCTCAATCTCACGCTCTCACGCTCTCACGCTGCCCAAACTATTCTCACGCCAAAAACAAGATGAACCGGCGATCGTTTTTGGCTGGTTATTTACAATGTTGAGTTGACAGCATTATTTGTAGTACTTCCATTTACTGACGATGGGGGCGCTGCATAAATACGTAGCCTCGATTAAAGCAAACAGAAGAAGACGACATATATCAACAAACCACCGCAGACCGGACTTGTATCGGAGCAGCGGAGGAGTGATGAGGTATCTAGAGATCTGAGTCCAGTGGGCTGCTTGTGTTTCTGTTCATCAGGACATCATATGACCAGCAGATCCTGTGTGAACGCACTACGTTAGTCAGTGGACGTCCGACAACATGCACACTAACTTATATTGCAGCCATAGGCTATACTTTGGTTTAAATTGCGTGAATAAACTAGCTAGAGAGCTAAAGTTAATTACATTCATCCAATGTCAGAAGGATTACCTTTTAACAAATGTTGTAATGCTTTTCTTTCATTTCAATTTGAGTAAAACAGTGAAGATATAACATTGTATTGTTTTCTTTTTACACTGACTCAGATATAATGACAAGACTACGTCAGTCGAAGCTCAGCTTTGGTAAGGAAGAGACAGGACAGGCAGAGAGAAAGAGAGAAAGTGATGGAAGTCAGGGAGGAACTGCAGGTACAGTCACACAAAGGAATGTAGGCTTAATAACCCCATCCATCTATCTATCCATCTATCTATCTATCTATCTATCTATCTATAACTTAGTCTTCATTTACAATATAGACAATATGCATCATTTTTAAAACAACTTACATCTATTGCAGTTATGATGTCATAATAACATACAATTGTATAAAACACAATTTGCTTACATCTTTGTTCTCTTTTGAGAATCAAACAAAACAGATTTAAAAAAGAAAAATGCAAACAAACAAGTGAAATGAACTAAATTGCTGAATTGCTTTTAATTCACTGGCAGGAGCGACAGGAGTGAGCAAAAATGAATGTTGACAATGTTTTGTGATCATTTTAGCCTCTTCTGCATGTCCAGATCATTAATAGTAACAATTAACTGATTCTAAATAATTTGGTTTGAAATCAATATATTATCAATTTGTGACCCCCCACAGGACTTAAAAAGCACCTAACTAGATCATGAAAATCCCGGAAATCTCGGGGGAGTATACCCCCGAACCCCCCTAGCATGTTTGGACCTCGGTATTTAGGAAATCCTGGATACGGCCCTGGTTCTACTAGGCCAAAATAGAGTCAAAGAGTATATCAGAGTGAGAGTGTGTTAATTAATATATTTGGCAGTTTGGAGTAAGTCTGTAGATTTGTTTGTGTGTGTGTGTTTCATGTATAGGCCTCTCACGATAATTAATTTTGTTGGATACATTTTCCCGGAAATTATTGCGATAAACGATAATATTGTCGGCACCGTTGTATGACCATTTTAGACCACTAACATAATGATAATATATAATATATAACTATAACTGCTAGTCACATCCTCATGTAAATGGCAATTTATCGAGTTCATTTTCATTTATCGAACGATAAGTAAATTATTTGCGATTATCGCGACAGGCACACAATAAAACAGTGGAAACAAACATGTGTTTGACTTTCATTAGTGAATGAAACTGTGCCCTTTATAGTCTGTGTCCAATATTGTGTATTTGTATATATTGTATATATATCTTATATATATGCTAAGGTCCCGCTACTGACACAATAGCAGTCATTTAGTGCACATATGTGTAATTAAACCATAGACTGTATATATAAATGGACGTAGGGTCCGTGACGTCACCCATAGGATTCTGCAGAGTTGCCGAGAAGCCCTTAGTAGGCGGAGTCGGCCACTAACGGCTCGACAGTGACGTCTGAGTCTAACTCCCGCCTGCTCCAGCCTGCTCCAAATAAGGGCAAAGAGGCGGAGCCGAGGCGGGACCTTCTGCCTCCAGCTCGGAAGTAACAGAGCTAGCTCAAGCTAAGAAGCTAAGCTAACATGCTTCCCCATCAGCACACTGCCGTCACATTTTACGTTTCTAAGGTAAGCGGACATGAAACTATTCAGCAAAACTATAAATAATAATCGAAGTTATTGAGTTTTTAGCATAATACTTCAGAATCTTAAAATCCCTTAACGTTTGTATGCAATGTGCTAAATGCAACACTGGAATCAAGCAAATATTAATATGTTTGCATGACATTAGTTATTTATATTTTGCTATCACTTAATTATACGTTTAATACATTTAAGTTAAGCTAAGGTGCATGTGATGGTAGCTAGTTAGTGCTCTTACCTGTGAGGCCTCCTCCAAACCGCATTATAACCAGACTGTATCATTAAAACTATAAGTACCAGTTCTAGATCCTTGACTTTAGACAAACAATTCAAAAGACAAAATGTATTTAAAAACCAATCTTTATTTGAAGGTGCCTCTTAACCTGGGATATTAGTTATACAGTAATAGTATTGACAATCTAAAAAAACTGAGCAACTCAACAGTCAACTTTATATTTCTTATTGTCTAAAGCATTTATTATTTTCATTTTCCCCTCTCATATTCAGTGTGGACGGATTGAGACAGCGTGGTGTCCAGAGAGCTGCAGAGACTTCAGGGAGAAACCTCCGTGTGATGGACGTCCAGTCTGTTGGTTTGGAGAGGACTGAGGGTCTTTCCTCTGTGAGGAGGACCAGGCCTGATGGAGGAGCCCATGCATAGCTGATACCACCTGATCAGGCCTTGTCTGTCACTTTATTTGACTAAATGTGTTTACTTATACATTTAATAGGTTTACACCTTCTGTCCATATGTGCTTTTTTATTTAAAACATGTTTGATTAACTTTTGGTTCAGATTTCAATAAATTGAATTTGTATTTGCACTCCTTTTGTCCATTATTCTTACTGAAAATGTTAGATTACACATTCACATCTGACTGAAGATTGGCCCCATTTATTTGCGTTGCAAACTCTGCGGTACAAGGTACAGGTGTTGTGAAGCTCATAAAGTGAGGCAAATAGAAATAATCAGCTGATGGAGTGTAGATGTGGAAATAGGTGCATTCGATCAGCTGACTTCACAATAAAAGTAGTTTCATAGTGAATGTCCTGTACTGGTCTTAAAATCTCATAACATCAGCTTTTAATTTTCCTCTTGGATGTTCTTCTTGACCCTCAGAGAAGGAGAAAATGTTGAGTCGTGTCTTTCAGGCATGTCCTTTCCTAACAAAAATTACAGGAAACATAAAACATATTATTGCAGAACAAGTGTGTTATTTATGAAAGAGGTGTGCTTGTGTTTAGGGGCTGTAGATATAATTATTTTGTAATTGTAATGTTTTATTTTATTTCAACAGTGAGCTACAAAGACAATCAGATTATGAATGAACAGTATGACATTCATCAACATTGAAATATATTTTATTATCAAAATAATATTTAACTGTTATCAAAACTTAGTGCAACTGTAGAAGCTTGCTCTGTTCTCTCACTGAAATCATAACTTTTACCACGTTTTTTACAGACAATATTGAGAGATAAATAGCAGTTGTCACTAATAGCTTTGCCTTCAATACCTTAAATTAGAAAGCTGACAGTCATATTGCTTGTTAACATCTAAATGTAACCCTTTGCATGGAAAAAACCCTCAACTTCACTGATGTGTAGGTGATCTAGTATTTAGTATTGTTTAATGGAATGTATATCAGTGTATTAAAGTCAATACTTCATTTATTTAAAGCAATATCTTTCTTGATTCTTTGTACAGTATGAAAAAAGAGTATTTGTACCTGTGCTGAAGTTCACTGCTGTGAGGAGTCCAGTTCTGTCTCTCACTCTCTGGTCCATCCTGTCTGCATCACCTGGAAACTTTAAACAAACAGATATATATGTAAAGAACCATGTGTACAAACAATATAACTTATTCTCTTCTGTTGAACATGTTGGATTGTGTATTGTCCGAGTCAGGGTTCTTTTTATTTTACTGTAACTTTGGAAGTTGTGTTACCAATGCTGTTGTGTTACTGTTTATTTGATACCAATTTGGTAATGCAATTAATAAAAACAACAACGTTTGGGTTCGTTCTTCAGATGACTGTGACGTTAACGTGTAAACTCAATAATGAACTCCAGCTCAACCAACCATATTGTAATATCTAAGTAATCATCTTGAAATATGACATTAATAATTGTAATATACACACATCTTATTGTGAGGTTGATTTCACATACACTACTTCGACGTTAGCTTGTCTACATACTTGAGCATAGCTACCACTCGCTTACACGCAAACCCAAGCCTTAACATTCATTACGTAGCTGATTAAAATCATAAACACATAAATAAAGTACTCGAATTTCACTTACCGCAAAACGGCATTCATGCACCGTCTGTTTTAACCGCAGAGCGAGTCACAATAGTCCGATATATAAGCATGAAGAACAAACAAACACGGCCGGGATCAAGTTGTGTTCCCTGGATGAACTGACCAGGCAGAGTCCCTGTAGCTTCACGGACGGAGCAGCTAGCAGAGAGACAAAAAGCTAACAGCAGCAGTCACCTGACAGAGCTGTCACTCAATGTGACCACGCCCTAATTTATGCAAAAACTTTAAGACCTAATATAAATAAAAGGGTCGCGTTAGAAAACAATTCACTCACAGATTCATAATCACGAAGGTGGAATCTAACTATATACATAATAAAATGTATTGGAGCCAGGGCTAGAAACGTTTTTTTTCTGCTGTGAAATTGGGCATTTTAACATTGGGGTCTATGGAAATTGCTCCTTTCTGCAGTCATCGCCTATCGGCCAATATATGAACTGCAGTTTGTGGCACTTCCGTATTGGCGTCCCGGCTCTTCCCCAGAGTTTGCCGCTTGAATTAAACCCATGATATCAAAATCTCACTCCAGCCAGGTACCCAAAGTTGGCAACCCTGGGTAAGGGAGGGGCTGACAATCACACTGGAGGGAAAACACAATGGCAGAAAAGGCTCTGAAACGAAAGGGAAATGTTACTGCAAAATAAAACAGGAAGTCACAAGGCAAAAGACAAAGGATTGAACTAAATAAATTAACTTAACATAAATGTCTAGACACCACATGCTGTTACAAAACTCCCTCAATATAAACAGATCTTTAAGGATCTTTAATACATCTGAATAGTAAGGGTTTCATTTATTATATATATGCACACATACCCCCTATGTATACCCAACCCAGTCTCACGGCATTTCGTGTTATAGTCACGACATTTAATCTTTTGATTCGGGTTCACCAACACGATTTTCCCCTTTTTTTCGTGTCACACAGAACAATTTTAAAAGCAATGTATTTCTATTGGTAGCAGTGGCGGCCGGCCCATAGGGGCGCTAGGGGCGCCGCCCCCCCCCTCTTCCCACATTCAACAAAAATAAAAATAAAAATAAAAAATATATTTTTTAAATATATATTTTTTTATTTTTTTTATTTTTAATAAACAAGGTAAATATTATATAATTGGTATCAGTCAAATGTATAATCTACAATAAAATCTCGTTTAAAATTGTGTTACGATGTCTAAAGTTACTGATAAGTCACATGTTTCCTGCCTGGCCTTGCCCGTGTATCATTACTCCCTCTCGTCTGGGCGCTATGCACAGCGCCCAGACGAGAGTGCAGCAAGTGCAGCAGAAGCCAACTGTTGCTATCTTTAAACTATGCCGCCGAAACATAATTTCAGCCAATCAGCGTCGTCAAATCTGATGGTCACAGGGCTCCTACGTGAGCGCCCGGTGCAGTCTGTGAGTTGTTTGGACTCGTATCCAAGGAGACACAACAGGAAGCTGTCATACACTCTGGAAGCTACCATTAGCAGCTAATGAAAACTCCGTTTTTGACATAAAAATTGAATTATGGATCATCAATCATTTTTTCAAAGTGACAGACACATTGGATTAACCTTCAGCTGTGTTTTTCTCGTTTTTGATCAGAATTGTTATTCTGCAAAAGGTGAGCATATCTCCGTGTTTTGCTACCTAAAGCTACGTCGTGTGATGTCTGTATTTGCTTCCCCTGTCGCGAGTTCTGATCGCTCAGTGATGATACTTATATTTCTTGAATCTGTGGAATCTCAGCTTGTTAGCACAGTTGATGCTGTAGAAACTATGTCCAGGACAAGGTGTTTGGAAGTTTTGGAAGATTCATAGCTAACCACACTGAAGTCATGGAGGTATTGATCAGTCTTCTCATATTTTTAAGCCTCAAATTGTCCTTCCCCCCCCCTCTAACATCACCAGAAGTCATAATTTAGGGGGTCTTTTCTCAAAAAAATGTGCCGGGGGACCCCCCTAGTATTGTTTGATCACCATTTCCACAGCCCCACCTAAAATATTTTCCACCAGCCGCCACTGATTGGTAGTATGTTTCCTGCACCACGTCTTTTTGTCCGGTCGGGTGTTGGAAGACCGGAAGCTGTGTGGTTCATAAAACATTTTCTTACTCAATATCAAGCCACGATTATTGTTTTTATTTTAAATCGTATAATGTCTGACTTTTTTTGCCGTCCGTGAGGAAAATAAATGGGGCTCATAATACTGAAATATGTATTTTTTTCCTTCTAATTTGTTATTATTTTCTAAATAACACACTGTTATTTACTCAACAATAACACACAATTATCCTTGTTTTTATTTATTTGTTTAATTCTATAATATCGGGCTTTTTTGCCGTCTGTCAGGAACTGAATTTCAAAATAAAGTCACCGGAAACAGACGTAGGCGATACACACCCACTGAACTGATTACCCAAGATCCTCAGCTATGGTTGAAGCTCGGTGATTGGATGTTTTAGCCGCAATGCACGTTGGGATATGGTGTTAATACGATATGAAATAACTATCAACAGAATTGCGTTGCCAGGCAACAGCTTGGGGTGAAAACAGTATTTCCGGTCTCGAAGTTTGCATAGTAATCTGCAGTACTCATCAACTAAAAACATCAGTTTATCCTAGTTAATTACACAACATTGATTGGTTTAAATTGTGTACAATGCTTTTGTGTTTTCCCACTTCGATTTGGAGAAACAAATAGTTTTTTCTGAGTTTAGGATGGCCGAAGACACTACACTACCCATAATCCTCAGCTATCGTTTGGGACTACAGTCCCTTTGCTTGACAAACCCCGTGATTAATCTTCAAGCTCTGTGATTGGATGTTGGAGTGGCAGTGTGCCAAGGTTACGCCGAGCGTCAAACAGCTCTATGAAATGGAATGAAACCACGGCAGACTATCCAAAACTGGACTCGAACGGGTCCAGCATCGCCTAGTCCACTGGGTCAGAAAGTCTGCTAACTGGGAGGGACAAAAAACAAGAAAAGCCACACACCAAAAAGAACACAAGCATGAGCACTGCTCAAACCACAACCTCTCTAAAACAGTGAGAAGTAATATACAAACCCTTATAAAGGACACTATCATCTTTTTTTAGCCTAGCTTTTACTTAAAGTGGACTTATTATGCTATATTGGAAAGATATATTGTAGGGCCATACCTATACAAAACATGTCTGTGAAGTTTTTTGCTTTAAATACCAAACAGATCACCCATTGTAGACATGCCTCATACTGCTCATCCCCCTCTTTTGCAGCCCTGTTGCAAACAGGCTGATTCTGCTTTAGCCACGCCCCTTTGTAGCGTCCCACAGCTTTCCCCTGCTAGAGATTTCTACCGGGGGGAAGCTCAGCTAAATGCTGCGGTGATTAAATGCCATGTTATGCTCCTAACCACTTCAACCTTTATTTCTGAAACAGTATGGAGCGCAAACCTGTTGTGTCTCGTCAAATGTGTTGTTGTTTATGTATTTTGTGTGTCATTTCCTGTTTTATTTTGTATTTACCTCTTGTCTTTCATTTCAGGCCCTGTTTTCTTCCTCCCCTTGTGTGTCTGCCCCGACCCTGATTGTTTCAACCTGGTCTCACCAGAATGCGTGACTCCACCACGACTCCTTAACACCGCAGTGCGTGGTGGAGTCACGAACTTTGCTACATTTACGTGTCGGCACCACGCAAACAACCCCAATGTAAAGTGAATGAGGCTCCTTTGTCGTGGTGCACACACGCATTTCTACAACGTCCAGCAGTGAGCTTTTATTCTATAAAACGTTTTTAAAATCTACTTTATAGCTTGTAGTAACTCACGGGAGGCTTCTTTTATTTTATTTGTATTCATAATAATTATTTTTTTTTCGTCAGAATGTAAAAATTACATTAGTTACTAATTTTTGTTCTCAAAAAACAGTGCATTGTGTGTAATACAACTGTGATTTTTATTAAATTAGTTCGTTTTTAAGGAAGGCCAGAGCTTCAGCTGTGTCAAATAGATTGTTCCCTTTAGTTAACGTTATTTAAAAGATAATTATGTTCCTATTTGATCAAGTCCCCTTTATTGTATTACGGACCCAAAGAGCAATGTGAGCGTCCATTCCCATTGGATAACGAAAATAATGATTTTACACCCGGAAGTAAGTATTCTCCTTACTGTCAATTGACTTTACAGTGATATCTGCACTACTCATCAACTCAAAAACACTAGATTATCCTTGTTAATTACACAACATTGATTGGTTTAAATTGTGTACAATGCTTTTGTATTTTCCCCTTCGATTCGGAGAAACAAATATTTGTTCAGAGTTTAGGATGGCCGAAGACACTACACTAACCAGAATCCTCAGCTATTGTTCCGCTTTGCCTCAAGCTTTGTGATTGGTTGACCTCCAACTGCATTCCATATGAAAGAAAACGTTTCGTAAACGCCTCAGCTCTGAAAGGATCGCTTTTCACTCATGTCAGGTTTTGTTATGTTTGTTTATTTTGTTAGGCTTAAGTTTTTATTAAGTCCTCTTTTTGTTACGCTAGTTTTTTCCTCCTTGTGAGCGCTTTTTGTTATTTCCACTACCTACTCTGTAAAGAGGGATTACCTGATCTGTTAAGATAAATACACTTTTTTATTACATTCACGACTCTGGGTCGTGCATTTGGGTTCATCTGTTTGTGTCGAGGTCCTGACAAAACCTTTCTCTCTCGCAGGGTTTACCACAAGGACATTACGTTACACATATTCTCTCCAGTAGCCTACTACAGCGTTAGCTCCATGGTTAGCTCTGAGTGTTAGCATGCTTGCTAATGTAAACACACAGCATATTACTCCCAAAACACGCCGCACATTGTTTCTGATACAGCACATAGCTTGACACAGGGGTGCCCAACCAGTCGATCGATCGCGGGGAGATTCCCAGTCGATCGCGAGATTTGTCTAAAAATAGAACAACAATATTCTGTTTTATCGTTAATGTCCTATAACATAATCTTCCTGTGCCAGAATAATGCACTTGAACGCATCAAAGCTTTGTGATTGGCCGGCGTGACCCCATGTGTCGGGGCGTGGCTGGTGGGCAGTGGGCACTATTTCGCTGACGTTGTCCGTGTCAACCATAGACTGTGGTGTCAACAGGAGTGACAGTCCGTACACACACACAAGACCGCAATTATGGCAGAAGCAAAAAAGCCCAAAATATATAATTTTCACTCCGAGTGGGAGGATGATTATTTTTGTATTCCAATTCAAAGTCCATCTGTCTCATCTGCAATGCGAGCGTGGCTTTATCGAAGAAGGGTAATTTAGGAGCGGCATTTCAAAACAGTGCACAAACGCTACGAGACGGAATTCCCTCCTAATTCTGCCCTACGCTCCCAAAAGGTGAGGGACCTGAAAGGACAGCTAAATGCACAGCAGTCCATCTTCACCAGGCCCAACAACAAGAGCAAGGCTGCTACCATAGCATCTTATCGTGTCAGTCACGTTCTTGCGAAACACGGCGAAGTTGTGAAAGAAGCATTCCTGGAGGCTGCCGACGCGCTTTTTGGGGACAGTAAAAATAACAGTAGCATTTCAACAGGTTTTTGATATAATAAAAACTCAAGTTAGATACTGTTATTAATCAGCTGTAAGTTTTAGTTTGTTTGAACTTATTCATTATAATTATTGTACAAAATGGTATAAGAATGCAAACTTAAATTGATTATAGTCTATTATCAATTCAGGTTAAGAAACTAGTGTTGCTTGCATCCTATTTTAAAGGCATTTCTTTTTATACTCTACTAAAATGCAACAAAAAAAGGGTTTGATTCTATTAATTTTGTCTTTTTTATTGCACTTTGGCAGCAGATTCCTGTGTAGCTTCAGATCTGAGTTGTCTTATTAGTAAGCCTAATTTATACTTTTGTAGCAACACTATTTTTATATAATGGCAAAGAAAGGGTTCAGTGTCTTTTCTTTTTTTCCTGTGTCATATGTGGCAGCACTGTTCAATGTTTCTTGAAAACATTACCCACTGTAGTATGTGACGTGTGAATAAACTCCAACTCTGTATCAACAACACTGTTGTGTAACTTCAGTTAAATACTTGTATGTGTGTAGATTAGATAAAGATAAAGGTAAGGTAAGATAAAGGTAAGATAAAGGATCTGCAGTATTTTATGAAGTATTAACCGTACAAAGGTCAGTTTTCAGTTTTGCTGTCAGTAATGGCTACGCCTCTATTTGGACTGGTAGATCTCGGCAGACTGGCAACTTTAAAAGTAGCTCTCGGTTCAAAAAAGGTTGGGCACCCCTGGCTTGACATGTTCTTTCTTAAGTGTTTACCGCTAGAACAGTGCCATTATATGTATTATATATACAGGGTTGGGTTGTGTTGTGTTCAAAATTCCAGGAAAGACAGACGACTTCTAAGTTTAACTATTTATTATGAGAGAGCAAATAGATATATATATATTCACTTGACCAAGGACTCCGTCACGTCATAGAAATCACAGACTGCAAAGCGGTAATCTGTCAGTCTTTTTCCGGACAAGAGCCTCGAACCTCGTGCGTGCATACATTTTTAATACACAGGGCGTTGCCCGTACATTTATGATTGGTCAAGACTAGCTGAAGAGATACCATGGTTTAGACTTGGTTCTCTTTGGTAGGTGCGCAGACTTAGAAAAAAGTCTCTTGGCAACACAATCCTCCAATCAGCATTCGGCCGGCCTGTGGAAGTCCCTCCCTACTCTGTCGCCATCATACGTAATTGTTTTTTTCTGAAGCCTTCTGCAGATATAGTGGAATCTTCATAATGCTGCTTCCTAGCTGTGTGTGGGAGCGAAGCTCCCATACAACTCAAGGCCGGAGTGATGTCCTGTTTATGAATAACTCTTTGTATTCTTACAGTGTCTGCACATGACCTTGCTACTCTGTATTGCAGGCTAAATACGTCTATTTATTCCAAAGTCACAGCCACATAAATGAGCACAATAAGCTTATAATGTAATAATAAGAATCAGTCTTTCTAATGTTATATAAAAATAGCCTCCACAGTTGTAACGGAATACATGTAACGGCGTTACGTAATCAGAATATAAAAATCCAGTAACTGTATTCAGCTCGCGTTACATTTGAAAAACGATTAATCTGATTACAGTTACTTTCATAAACCTGAAGTGAATACATTTTGGAATACTTATTGGAATTATTGGTGGAAAGATTTCCTCACAACATTTAATATTCATTACTAAAGGTACAGCCGAATCATCACAGCGCACAAAACCTAGTACCACCGCAGATGGACCAAAAAAGGGAGCGTTTGAAAAAAATGTGCGCGTCTCCATGGAGGAAGAAAAGTCTGCGTTGAAATCGTGGCGTTATCGACACCACTTCGAATTTAAACAAGACCATGGGAAGAATATGACGGTCCAGTGTACCTTGTGTCTTCCATCCATCAATACACTGTCTGCATCAAAGGACTCCACGTCTAATCTTAAAAAGCACTTGGAGGTAAGTCAACGTTTGCTTTTTTTTGCTCTCTTTATTGTTGAAATGATATGAAGTCCGTTATCCTGACTTCGAGAAAATTACCTTACTGTTTTACAGAGGTGGGAGTAAGTCCTACATGTGCAAGTCATGAGCAAGTCTCAAGTCTTGACCTACAAGTATCAAGCAAGTCCCAAGTCACTGTGGTGAGAGTCAAGCAAGTCAAGTCAAGTCATTGCTCAGGTCAGTCAAGTCAAGTCATACGAAATTCTGATGAATAAGCCCAGTTTCCGCATTTAAATCAGTTAAAAGACAGTGGTTATGAAAATGGATTTAACCCACACTATGATCTTCATTACATACACAGTTAATCATTTGAAATCGAATTTAGACCGATGACAATCATATTAGATTCATATTAACCCTAGAACTGCAGACAATATAGCTAGGACTCAATCAAAAAGTCTGTTCAAAAAGGCAGAATTCCAGGTAAGAAAATCGTATATGGCATTTGCCATTACACATATTTAATTTACATTTCTGTTAACACTAGAACCGCCAACAGCGTCAGCACCTACATAGATATCATTTTCAAATCATTTAATTTGTTCCTCTTCATAATTTCCTTATAAACTAAGTAGGACGATTTAAAACTCACTTAATTGGGTTAATTTAGAAATTGCTTCAGTTTATCATCATAACAGATCAAAAAGTTCAGATTCATTTTTACAATAAATCAAGGAATGATGCACTTCTACAAACAACAACAACATAATTAAAACATTTAAACAAACTACTAAAAGTAGATGAACTACATTATTCAACAGTTTACAGTAACTTCTGATAATAACACAGGGGAAATAAACGAGGCATCTCTTTCCCTCTCTCTCTCCCTCTCCTGACAGCCCGTCAGTATCGGGGTTAGTCAAAATGAATCCCTTGGAGGTTCTAGTGTTCATTTACCGTTTTGTCTTCTCTTTGCAATGCTTAATCGATTTGAAACCAAGTCTAACGTAGCTTAAACTTAACGTTAGCTTTCTAGCTAACACAACACATTCACGCACCTTTCCTTGTGGGTTTTTTTGTAGTGACGAATGAAGTTGGATGTTTTGGTGGTCGTGTCACTGATCTTTATGCTGCAGACCCTGCATACCGCTGTTCTCTTCTTATTAGCGTCATCGACAACATAATCCTTGAATCCAAACTTCACTATTTTTGGAGTAACGCTAGCCGCTGCCATGTTAACTGACACTCCTGCCTGCCGTCTAGTGGGTTGCCAGGTTTGCGCGCATGGCACTATAATCACCCAATCACGTTTCTAAAAAACTAAATGTAATATCTCACTACAAAAACAAACGCAAATATTTTATGTTAAACAGTCAAGTCCTTTCAAGTCATCTGTCTCAAGCTTAAGTCAAGTCTCAAGTCATGAATACCAAGTCAAAGTCAAGTCAAGTCTTTTATCAATGTTAGTCAAGCAAGTCTCAAGTCAAAAAATATGCGACTCGAGTCTGACTCGAGTCAAGTCATGTGACTCGAGTCCCCACCTCTGCTGTTTTATAAAAGGGAAATAAACACAACGAACACACACACACGTCATGCGCCTTGGTGACCGGAGATCTCCTTTATAAAACTCATAATAGGAGGAATAATCGGGCAGTTCGTGTGTAGGTGTGTGTGAGTGTAGAGGTGTGTGTGGTTAAAACATATCAGCTTGCGGTCGCTCTTTAGCCTTTCTAATGATTCTGAAGGTAAACACAGTGAAGGCGGTGCGTGAAAGGCACTGTGCGCTGGTGCTCCTCTTCTCAGAGGCTGAGTTAACCCTCCCGCTGCATCCTGGTGCAGCAGAGATTTCATGAAGTGAATGGTTTTCCTTCTATAAACCAGCTGCGGGCAGCAGATACTGTGAGTGTCACGGACATGAATTCATAGATCAAGGCACACACTCTCCTGTTTTGCCAATCCGGTGCTTAAACAAATATAGCTCTACACCCCTGGCCGAAATGTCCTTAAAATGAAGTCCGAGTTCGAAATATATCTCAAATAATGTATGCACTGTAATTTCCCCACATAAACATAACAGTCTGCAATGAAATGGTTGTCTCCTGTGTGCTCCACTTCACTTCCTCCTTGGCGCACCGGTAACTATCTCGAAAAAAAAAAATAAGTTGGGATAACGGACTTCATATCATTCATATGGAGTGGGGCCAGACTAATGTGGAAGAGCAAATGAAATGCTCTCACATTCGTCTGGTTTCCAGTCTATGTAATCTTTGTTTTTAAGTGTTGAATGTAAAAATAATCTAAGATAAATGGGAAAACATTTCAATTGAATTGGCATAGAAAGAAAATGGTGTACATAGACATTAGTAGCCTATATTAGTATTATTTGTGGTTTTCAGAAGTATATAGTGGTATTTGGCTGGATAGGCAATCTAGTATGTAAAATGTGACCCGCTCTATCGAAATCAGTCGGAAGTCGCAACGGCTCATTTAAAAATAAACGTGGATTTGCGTAAAAAAATTGTTGTTTTTTTTGCTCCGCTAATAATCAATCAGATCGATGGATCCCAGAGAAGAGGAAACTTTGAAGGCCTTTTTCTCAAAATGATGACTCGGTGACAGTCATTATATAATGTGACATATTTTGCTTAATATTTGGAGTACAACAACAATCCTGATATCATTAGAAAGCTAGGAATCTCCTCTTTCCAACAGTGTATACAACTCAAAATGTGTCTTCGGGTCAATGCGACTGATTTCAATGGAGCAGGTCACAAATGTTTAAATGTTTTGTTTGTTACAGAGAAAACATGCTGGTGGGTATGAGAAGATTCCACCCAAAAGGACCTCAGACGATCAAGAACAGAGACCACAACCTAAACAACCAAGACTGGACACATTCATGAATCAAACCACACAGAGCAAAGTGAATGCTCTCATCTTCAATTTCATCATCCAAGATGTGCAGTCCTTTTCCCTCTTGGAACAACCTGACTTTCGGAACCTGATTGAGGGTATAAGTGGAGCCGAAAAAGCCTGATGAGAAGAATTGAAGATGGATTCCTTGCCATGAAGGAAAAGCTGACAGAAAAGCTCCAGACGGTATCATATGTGTGCACAACTGCTGACATCTGGACAGCACACAATCAGAGCTTTTTCGGCATGACATGTCATTGGATAGAGGGGCAAGATCTGGAGAGAAAGTCAGTAGCACTTGCATGTGCCAGAATAAAGGGTCGTCACACATATGACGTCATTGCAGGAAAAATCCAACAAATTCATGAGATGTTTAATCTTGAAAGAAAAGTGGCAGTAACTTTGTGAAGGCCTTCAGAGAATTCGGACAGAGGGAGGAGGTTGAAGAAGAAGGACAAGATGGCAATGAAGATGCTGGGTTTGAGGATGTCGGTGCCATTCTTGATGGGGAAGGTGAGGATGAGGGACTCCAGTTTTGTCTGCCTCCACACCAGCGCTGTGCATCACACACGTTAAACCTCATTGCCTCTAAAGATCTGGAGCGGGCTGTGTCACAGGGGGCAACACGCAAACTCTTCTACAGTGCCATGGCTAAGTGTTCTGCAATCTGGAATAAGGCTCACAGATCACCTTTGGCGGCAGAGGCAGTGGAGGAGATTGGGAAAATGAAATTGATCATTCCCTGTGTGACACGGTGGAATTCGGAGTACAATGCAGTTCAGAAGATTGTGTCACTTACAGATGCACAACTGGCAGAGGTTTGTGAGCGCCTTGCAGTTCCAAAGCTGCTAGCAAATGAGTTGGCATTCCTGAATGAATATGCGACAGCATCAAGCCCTCAGTTTCGTTTGTGGTGGCTGCCTTAAGAGGAAAAGGAAGATGTCCGCAGAATGCTGGTGGCTGAGGCGTTTAACATGGAACCAGCCATGAACACAACAGCTGCTGCTCCTGCCTCCAGTGATTCTGGAGAGGAGGATTTCTTCAGCTACGGTCCTGGAGCCAACAGTTTCCTTTTGCTTTTTGTGTCTCCTGTACACCAAAACATACCCATCTGTGATGGAAAAATAAAGTATTCCAAAAGTATTCTAAAAGTAATCTGAATACGTTACTTTAAGACACGTAACTGTATTCAGATTACTTTCAGAGCCATATATTTAGTATTCAGGAACTGATTACATTTACAAAGTAACCCTCCCAACCCTGTATATATATAACAACTTTACTCTAAGCCTCCAGCAGACATCCTGCTGAATACACAGACACACAGCTGCGACTCTATACGGAGACGATAGGTTGGGACGTGTCACGTGTGCCGGAGAATATAGGTTGGTACGTGTCACGTGTGCCGGAGACGATAGGTTGGGACGTGTCACGTCGGCCGGATGTCGCCAATGACGTTATAGGAGCGAAAATTCTGGATCTGCTTGCAAGCACCCCCCTTTTTTTCTTTTTTTTAGAGATGTGGGTACGGAGGAAAAGAGAGAGGGTTTTGTTTTCTGACACTTTGTGAGTTCCCTGACACACCAGGGACACATATTTATGCATTTTGCATAATAGGTCCCCTTTAAGGTGTCTCCACAGCTCTTGGAATATTTGGGTTAATTCTATTTTTAAATATTTTGCTTATTTATTCTAGTGACTTGTATTTATTTGAACACTTTTGAAAAATTATGCATATTTTTTTATAGTATTTATTTCTTTGGCCGGCATGATTGTATGAAAGGTGTTAAATAAAAAATGTAGTTCAGTTTCAGTGGACGCAGTAAAAGACAGTGTTTGACTCTGTCACTGAGTAGTTAAAGGGTGGGGGGGGGCAGCCATAGGTCTCCACCCTTCAGATACAACTAAGTGGAAATATGTGAGCTGTTGACTCGAGGGCCTCTGATTTTCTTCAGGCCTTCTTAAGCCTAACAAATTGCTTCCCGGTCATGGTCAGAGGTCACATGATCATCACTGACACAGGGGCTGCAGCACAGCCATCTATCAGGGGGAGAATCAGATATGCATCATTTCATGCTTTTTAACTGAGACCTCAAAACAGCATGTGCAAGGTCGGACAGACTGATCCTGACTGAAGAGGCTGATGAGACAGACAGGAAGTGTTCATTCTGTGGCACAACGCCTGAGCAAAGCAATTGGGGACAAACAAATAACAATTGCAGCTTAATGCCTGGTTTTGTAATGATAAGGTAACCTCAGATATTTCTATAGTTATTTCCCTAGTTGTATCATAGGTTAGGGTTCTTCTTTTTACATGTGTTATGCAACAATCTAGTTATCCAACATATTTCATCTTACATATATTCAAGGTTGAAACTATATTTCAAAACAGTTGAGAAAACATTGATTATAAAAAATGCCAGAAAATATGGACAATTTATTCATATTTACATTACACTTAATTTGGCTGACGCTTTTATCCAAAGCGGCTTACAATAAGTGCAAAACCCTAGAGATTCAAACTAAGGGTAAGTTTCAAGGCCTAAATTAACCTTTTAAAGTGCTTTTTTTTCATCTTTTTTTTTTATAGAATTGAATTGCTGAAACAGATGGGTTTTCAGTTTGTGATGGAAGATATGAGCTGCAGGTCATGATGATCTGGCCCGTGCTGGTCCTGCATGTGGGGGGGACTGGTGGGATATCAGTCGATACCTACAGTAAAGGAGGAAATAGTAAAAGTACAGCATCTGTAACTTCATGTTGCCAGAATTTGAGTTATTTGGGGCCGACTGAACGATGTTCATTTGAGGTAAAACGACTACCAGTTTTAATGCTGAACCCACAATGTCACTCCATTCAAACTCAACTTTACACACCAACTTTGAGTTTAACAAAATAATTCTAAGCAAAGTTCTCAAACTGTGTGGCACACTTTACGATGATCTCACCATGACATTATTATTTTCCGTAACTTTTAAAATGCAAATAAAGACAATAATAAATAAATATATGAACTGTTGAAAAGAAGAAATCCAGAAAATGCACAGGTATACAAACCTAGATATTCCAGATTCAATTGTAGGCTAGGTCTAGGTTTACAAATGCTGTCGTACTTTATACATGAATTAAAAACATACACAGTGTTTTTTTAACAAGTGTCCACCTACTGCAATGAAAAAAGGAGGTATTAAAAATAAAGATGAATGAAAGCAGCCTAAATGTAAACCAAAAAGCAAAATCAGGCAGTATTGTTACCTATTCCAAGTAGTGGACTACGTGTTGTGATGTGTGAGTATCTTTAACAAAACATTTATCTTCATAAATCCTTGGATAATGACAGTATATTAACAACTGGTAGGCACAGCTAATACTGCATGGTAATGGTGTTTCCCTTTTCTCCTTCGTCCCCACATTTGAAATCTGTGTAGGGGTGCTAGAGCATTTTTTTGCCACCCAAACTCACAAATGTTTCACCACTTCTGACACGTGCTAAATGTGTTCATCACCCTTAGGACTTAGCACCTCCGAAATGTGATTAATTTGAAAGAAACATTATGTATTCAGTTTCAGCAGGTTCCTTAATATTGAAAATTAGTCAAGCAGCTTGGTTTTGAAAAGTCAAAATGATATGACTCGTTTTACCTTTCATCCCCACTTCAATATCACTGCTGTAAGAAATAAAATCAATGTTCATATGGCGTAATTTAAATTAAATACACTATTTTAATTTAAAACTGTTTTATTCTGAAAAACCGGAAGTTCACACAACGACTTCCTGCGAGTAAATATTTTAGCTTCAGTTTTAGGTTACATTAGCATGTGGCTAAAGACTAGGTTTTGAAACAGTTAATTCAAGGTTAAATGACACAGTGTTGCACACTAAAAACACTGTCTTTAACTCTCACTTATTGACGCGGCAATACTGTTATTAGGGAATGTTTAAATAACAACAGACATTAGAATATTATAAAATCAAAGAGAAAAACGACAGGATTTGCATTGGACACGCCCCCGTCGACGCCGGCCAATAGGAGAAGACCACAGATGACAACAGGAAGAGCAGGCCAAGATTCGCTCTCTTCCACTCTACCCCACGGGCCAGGCAACAGAGAATGGGGAGAGCACCTCCAAGCAGAATCTCATTTGTATATCATCGCATTATTTTGTTTAATTAAATGCTGTTAACCTTTATAAGCTTCCTTGGACTCTTTTCAGTTTATCCTGGTCTCGGGGTTTAAGAAATCCTAACACTGCCTAACCTTTCACTGACTGTCAGCATCTGCCCTTTCTCTGACAGCATTTCTTACCGCCCCCCCACACTGGACTGAAGACGATAGGCCAGGGAAACTGTTGGTTCCATGACAAGGGAAGTGCAGATCTTTTTAAAGAAATCCCAAAATTATTCTTGGGAGAACCGCCTCACTTATTGTTCTTCTGGCAGGCCAATCTACTTCCTGTCCACTCTAAAGTAGTGTGGCTTAGGGAGCAGGTCTATCAGTCAGTCAGAGCAGGGCCCTGTCAGCTCATCTGGCAGCTATCGGAACAAATTACAAGACCAAATGCTCCAAAAGCGTTGCTGTGTGTTTGTGTGTGTGTGTGTGTGTGTGCGCGTGCGTGCGTGTGCGTGCGTGTGCGCGCGCTATCCTATCCTATCGAACCACAGAGAAAAATCTCAAGTGCAGCTGGATTTAAAAAGGTCATAGAGACGTGTACCCTCGAGGGTTTAAATGCAGCTCTGCAGAGGAGGAAGGACTGGGGGGGGGGAGGAAAAAACCTTCATTCACCAAATGTCCCTTTCTTCAAACCACCTGCCCATCGAGCTCTGCCTGTACGCTCTCCTCTGGGTCATCTCTGACCTTTGCTGAGAGCATGACAAAGGAAGCAGACTTCCATCAATGGCGTTCTGTGTGGATGGATAATAGGTGCAACGTGAAACAAGACACAACAAAGGCTGTTCTCTAGGACTGAATCATTTGGAAGTCAGAGAGCATGTGGTTGTAATCAGTCCTGAGCCATTAGCGATGGAGAGAAGCTCAAAGTGAAGTAAACAAGCCACAAGTACCTTGATTCTTCCTGGAATTCACAGATAAACACTATTACTGACATACGTGATAGGAGAGCTTTTTCACTCAAAGGTCGAGAGTTTTAATCTGATCATGGAGACTTATTCAGTTATGTTATTATTAAACATATTCATTTGTTCCTTCCTTGAGTTGATATGGCAATTTTGGACTCAAAAAATGTGATGATAAATATAACGTTTTCTTTCAGGACACTGAAAATAGTTTGATGGCAATACCAGCCCTAGACAGGACAGGAATAGGATATACAGTATGTTATCTTAATTTATGTTTCTAGGTTTTTTTAATACAGAATATTTTCCTTGCATCTTAATCAGTGTTTGGGTAGTTACTCCAAAAAAGTCATACATTACACATTACTAGTTAGTTTAAAAAAAGAATGCCTTACTAAATTACTCACTGCTGAAAGTAACTAGTTACATTACTTTTGGATTATTCTCTAACATCACCTGAGATGCACCATACATCACATGATATCCATGTGATTTATGAACTCACGAGCTAAAGTTACGTCCCGTCAGGTTCATGAAAATATTTTTCTATCCTCCCGTTCTGCAGATAGTTGAAGATCTTAAAGTAACAAGATCATTTCAATGCTTCTGATTATTGCTGTTTTTAACAGTAACGCGTTAAATTACTGCATTACAGACAAATGTAATCTGATTACAGTAACGCGTTACTTTGTAGCACATTAAAGTGATTATGAAGAGGTTAAATGCCAGGAGACAAAGAGAGACATAGATCAGCTCTTTATTGGGCTGGTAAAGTTCAGGTGATGTTCTCTGACCTAGCGACACATCAGACTGTTGATCAGAGGTGCTGGAACTGAAACAGGTTGGCTGGCTCTGTGCCGTCTGGACCCTGAGGCAACAACCTCATTGCCTCATTGGAAGGAATAATGAACATTGCCACACACTTTTCCTCTTTCTGCGAAAGGTGTGCCGTATATGTATAATATTTACAACAATATATCTTATTTAATATTAAATTAAAGTTCCATACTGTGAGACGCAGCGGATGCTGCAGCCCAGTACTGCAGGGACTCAGATCATCAGATGATTTGTAACTTTTCCAACTTGGTATCATGTGCTTCACCCATGTCATAGTTCAGGTCATCCCTGTATATTGAACAAATAGAGGACAGAATGCCACCTTGGCATACACCTTTATTCACAACGAGACAGCAACTTTGCCCAAAGCTGCCTGTCTCAAACAGCAAAGAGGTTTTTTTTGGTAAATGTCCAGGATAAAAAATAAATTGACACACTGACAATGGACATGCTTGTTGGAGATTGATTTTCATTTATTCTATGGATTATTTCACATAATAATTAATAAGCATACTAATTCATCACAACAGAAATATGTGTTGTTTCCATTATTATGTTTTAAGTTTTGTTTTTGTTGTTGTCCAAACACCTGAAACATAAATTGTCCTGTAGTCCTGGTGATCTGTCCTGACAGCTGCACAGCTGGATCACCTGTCAGGACATAAAGGCCTGTCTAAACGCTGTTCAAACTATCAGACAACCAATGACTTCAGTGATACCATTTTAGGATAGTGTGCTAAAGGAATAGATCATCTAAATCCAAAAGTGCTTTAACGCTTTCTGAATGTCTTCAGCATTGTAATGTCTTTAACAGAATCTGTCTGATCGAGGAGTTGTTGCCCATCGATCCTTACTCATCACCCTGCCTCATCACTTAGGATTACTTTGTCATCATCCATTACATTTTGTCAGCTTTATGCATCCTGGAGTCAAACCTAGTGATCCACATCCTCCGGTAAGATAATATGAACCATACCCACCTCCTTCTACCTATAACCCCCCCCACACACACAGATACACAACCTCTATCCTTCTCAAGGAGCAAAATGATACCGAATCCCTGTGGACAAACCGCACTGCTCCAGAATAGTAACAGGATACAGCGAGAGACATAACTCAATACAAACAAAGTATAACTAAAGACTGCGAGGGGGTCATGTTAGGGTCTCAGAACTCCAGCAGGAACCCGAGTGGCCCAGAGCTGAGTCAGTCACTACAGCATGTGCTGCACAGACGATCTTAGGTCAAAACAATACAATTATATATAATTGAGGAAGAAAAGAAAAATGCAGAATACATCTAGAATTCATCAATCTGAAGGAATAGATCCAGCCATAAAAAAAAACCTATATATAGTTGTGGCGGCGGGGTGTGGTTAGAGCGCCGGCTGCTGGAGTGATGGGAGTGGCTCGGCCAGTGACCAGACAGCTGATCAGAATCAGGGAATCAGTCACTCAATAAAAGCATGTTGGTAACCTGGCTCTGGTCTGTCTTGCAGTAGACTGCGTCCTGGGAGGATGTCTTGGCGACCGACCCGGCGATTAAGCGCACACCGCACGGCTGTCGTGTTCCTTGCAGTTGGATGTTATTATTTGTGGACAATAAAACTTGTTATTTCCAGCCCGGGACGGCCGCCGGTGATCGGCCTTTAGTGTTTTAACAAAACACTAAAGGACATGGTTCGTATGTTTGTTCACCAGGATAGTCTTAATTAGGGTCTGAGACCTAGGTCGGCGAAGACCCTATTGAAATCGGTCGCGCAGCGACCGATAAACCTTTGACCCCCGCAACATATGTGAAAACTCACCAAATTTTGCACGCGCGTCAGAAGTGGTGCAACTTCAGATGTGTAATTGGTTCCGGAACTTTGCGTCAAAAATTGCGTAGGCCACGCCCACTTCCGTTTTTAACGTAAACTCCCCCCACTTTAACTTTCACGTTAACGAACGAAACTCGCTACGCATATCAAGGGTGCGGAGGGGTATAAAATAATGTACAGGAAGTCGGCCATTTTGAAGTCGGCCATTTTGAATTTGGCGTCGGAAAAACGCGATTTATCGCGTTTTTCGTCCTCCGCACGAAATCTATCTTCTCCCAGGGACTTTATCCGTACGACTCGAAATTCGTCGGGTAGCGTCTCGAGACATGGGCAATTCAAAGTTATCACGGAAGTCTTTTTCTTTCGCACAGCGTAGCCGTGATTTGGCGCCAAAGTTCGCGTTCGCTCGATGCTCGGCCATCCCTCGCCATGGAACACGATGATGTCATAACGCCAACTGACATACTCAGAACGCCACCAAACTTCACATGATGGTTAACACTGCGGCCCTGAACAGCTCTACGTCAAATTTGATGTTACTTAATATGGCGTTACCATGGCAACGAATCCCTCGGATGACAGTTAATGGTCCGGCCCTCAACAGCTCTACGTGAAATCTGAAATCTGAGATCTCACCGTATGCCGTTTCCATGGCAGCTCCCTCACCAAAAAACACAATGTTGTCTTAAGTCAATGGAAAATGGTCCAAACTGCACCAGACTTCAGATCATGGCTACTAGTCCGGCCCTCAACAGCACTATGTCAATTATGGGGTGTCATCATATGCCGTTTCCATGGCAACGCATCCTTCGCCATAAAACACATTGTTGTCTTAAGTCATTGGAAAAGGTTCCAAACTGCACCAGACTTCAGATGACAGTTAATGGTCCGGCCCTCAACAGCTCTACGCCAATTCTGGGATGTCATCATATGCCGTTTCCATGGCAACGCATCATTCGCCATAAAACACAATGTTGTCTTAAGTCATTGGAAAAGGTTCCAAACTGCACCAGACTTCAGATGACAGTTAATGGTCCGGCCCTCAACAGCTCTACGCCAATTATGGGATGTCATCATATGCCGTTTCCATGGCAACGCATCCTTCGCCATAAAACACAATGTTGTCTTAAGTCATTGGAAAAGGTTCCAAACTGCACCAGACTTCAGATGACAGTTAATGGTCCGGCCCTCAACAGCTCTACGCCAATTCTGGGATGTCATCATATGCCGTTTCCATGGCAACGCATCCCTCGCCAAAAAAACCGATGTTTCCGTTACTCCTATGAAAATCATCCAAATGGCACCAGACTTCAGATGATGGCTAATGGTCCGGCCCTCAACAGCTCTACGCCAATTATGGGATGTCATCATATGCCGTTGCCATGGCGACAGATCCCTTGCCATGAAACACAATGTTTATGATACTGCTGTAAATCCCATGTACGTTGTCCGATCGGCCTGAAACTTCCCACGTTTGCCAACGGCCGAGTCCTCGAGACACCTACACACACACCTCGACGTGCGGACAACAGCCTGCGGAGCGTCGAAGACCCGCTCAACGCTGCTTGCAGCTTTAATTATTATTAAGGCTCTGACACACCAAACTGACACCAAAGAACACGTCCCGATGGACCCGATTGTTGTGTCGCCTCACGTCTCCTGCGCCTTGGCAAAAAAGTCGCACTGGAACACACCGCAAAGACTTCAGCCGAAGGCCAAGTAGCACGTACGCACTGCGCATGCGTGAGTGGCAATAACTCTCCTTACCAGCAGGCGGCGGTAGTGTGTATTCGTCATTCAAAAGAGGCAACCGGAAGACAGACTGCGTGACATATACAAACAACAAATAGCGTGCGTTCCATTTTCACTCTCGTCCATCACAGACTGTTTCACATAACGACTTATAATCGAAAACATGTTTAGTGCGGTACTGGAAAATGAAAAATAATAGCCGTCTGTGTGTGCCTTCTTCACTTCCGTTTTGCTTCTCATGCACTGATTCGCTAAACTGAACAGTCAATCAGAGTGATTTTTTGTGTTGAATCGGGAACGGAAGGTGTTGGCACGGCCGAAAAGACACGACGGTGCGGGACACAGCAATCTGAGTAGGGTGACAGGACAACACACTCTCACTCCCTAAACGTCCAGGAGCGACGCTTGGTCAGGGTCCAGTGGCATGCAGTTGGGACGCGCCGAGGCTCCTTCAGCTTCATAAACGGACGCAAAGAGCTTTCAACTGATTGCAATGTATTCCCATCGGCGGCGGTATTTGACGCTCATGGAAGCACCGCATCCGTTTATGTCGGCGGCTGTTTAAAGGCAATGTGAGCGTCCATTCCCATTGGATAACGGAGGATTTTACACCCGGAAGTAACTATTCTCCTTACTGTCGATTGATTTTACAGTGATATCTGCACTACTCATCAACTCAAAAACACCAGATTATCCTTGTTAATTACACAACATTGATTGGTTTAAATTGTGTGCAATGCTTTTGTATTTTTCCCCTTCGATTCGGAGAAACAAATATTTTTTCGGAGTTTAGGATGGCAGAAGACACTACACTACCCAGAATCCTCAGCTATCCTTTGGGACTACACCATGTGCTTTGTTTGACAAACCCCATGAGTAGTTCTCAAGCTCTGTGATTGGATGTTGGAGTGGCAGTGCGCAAAGTTTACACTGTGTCAAACAGCCCCCCCCCCCCTTAGGTCACAGGCTCCTCCAACAGTGCAACACAATAAAACAGATACACAGAAAAAATAGTGCAAGTAAATACAAAAAGAAAAATAGTAAAATAGTAAAAAGCTAAATAGTGCAATAAGAGTCTATATACAAGTGAATGGAATATGATATATTAGATAAATAATTTCGTAGCAGCCAGATGAATGTTATGGATGTTGTTTCTAAGTTCAGGTGTTTAATAGTCTTCTGGCCTGTGGGATGAAACTGTCCCTGAGTCTGGTGGTTTTAGTCCGAATGCTGCGGTACCGCCTGCCAGACGGCAGCAGACAGAACAGTTGGGGTTATTTTAGTGACTTTACAGATTTGGATTAATGATGTGAAATATAAACAACCCTTAAATCAGACTTTAGTTACACCTGAGTACAATTCAGTGAAGGTGATTGTCAAGTGCCAACAATCAGGCGAGATATTTGATAGTTGGTGCTTGAGAAGACAAAAAATGTATCTGCAGATCTCTATAAAGTATATTCATTACTCGTTATTCTCTAATTGTTCATCAAAAATTGTATATAATGGCTATTTTGCACATCCCTTTCAAGATTTCAAGATTTTCAAAGGTTTATTGAAATATCATATACACAACTACGGTGTAGTTATGCAATGATGACAAACTTGGGTCACAGGTTCCTCAACAAGAGATCTATCAATATGTGTGTATACCTCCACCATTAAACTGTCATATTCTGCACATTTGTTATTCTATCTACATACATCTTATAAGAGTATAATAAATATGTATAATATCGGTTAAAATAAGTGCTTCAACATAGTTAACATTGCAGGAAAGTTGATTGTCAAGTCCCAAAACAAACCATGCAATATATTAAACGTTAAGTACTTTGTCAGGCTTAATATAGATACCCCCAAAGCTTTTTGCTTACATGTATTTAAAAGAAGACCTTAACCTAAAGTATTATTTAATGTTTAAATAAAGCCGAATTAGTTTGTCTGTTTTGCACATCCTCCTATTAATATCTTTGTACATCCGGCACTAAACTGTTTTATTCTAGATACCATTTACAGTATCTTCTTGATATTTTCTATTCTATATTTCTATCATTGACCTTCTACTTTCCTCCTATTTTGTATATACTCTTAATATTTAAATGTTTTCATCAAATATAACACATTCAAAAGTGCTTTACAAAAATGAAAGACATTAAGAAAAAGGCATTTTAAACAGTCATTAAAAAGCAACACAATCTACCTGCATTGCAATTACTCTAAACGTGTAATAACGTGCTTTAACCAGTAGGTGGTGCGGGTTAAAAAGCTGTCAAGTTTACAGTGTTAAAGCTCCCATGTCATGCTTTTCCGGTTATTACCCGTCCCCTTGTGTGTTATGAAGGTTTTTATGCATGTAAACGGTGTGCAGAGTCAAAACCCTCAAAGTACACCCTGTAGCGAGTAAAACTCTAACACAGAAAATACCTCCCCAAAACGCCTCGTTGGAGATACGTCACTGCCCATTTGATTCTTCCGGGTACCGCCTGATGTCATGCGGTACCCGGAACGAAATGGACCAATCCCGAAGAGCTATGGCCACACCAGCAGCGGCGTGTTCCTCCTCCAGAGGTTCGATGAACCGGCATTTCACAGACGAAAGCTTCCAAAAACATTGCCCAGTTTGAGGCCGGATATGCACAGCTTGTTTGGACCGTTTGGAGCAGGGGAAGATCTGGGTATACAACCTGTAAGTTTGCATTGTTATTTGTGTATTTATCAAACAAGACTGTTTAAATGTGTAAACTGTGTTGGACTGCTAAGCCATTGACACAGTGCTAACTGTGCTAACTAAGTTGCTAGAGTTTCCATATATCAACTCTAATATCAGCAGATGGCCTTGCATACATGTATCTCATAGCAGGAGAATGTCTGCATTCACACACAAAATACCTATTGATAGTATACTGCGGGTGATTTGCCGGTCAGTCGCGAAACGTAATTACATTATAGCTGGCGTAGCGATCTAACACACGGAGCTTGAGCTAGTTTTGGTCAGAAAAATATTTTTGTGATGCTACGTTGCTAGCGTTTAAATATATCAACTACAATGTCAGCAGATGGCCTTACATGTTTGTCATGGCAGGAGAATGTCTGCAGTCACACACACGGAATACTCATACAGTATACTCCGGTTTACCGTACATTGTGACCGTACATATACTGCATGTAGCTAACGAGGCTAGCTGTATGCTAGCGCAAAACAATGTATTCATGCAAGTTACATTGTATGGTAGCAGAATACCCGTATACGATTGCAATTATAAACACGTTATTGCTAGCCTAATATGAACCACTAGCTTTTGTTCATAGTAGTTTTATTACACTGCATTATAGTTGCCTTTCCTCCAAGCTAACGTTCATATCGTGTTAGCTACCAAGGTAAACAAAGCTAGGTTAGCATATTAGCAGGCAAGCTGTTCATTACACAACTACTACTAACGAATCTAAAACAACTAAGTTTCTCTAATATTTTGTGATTTGCATTTGATTTCGTCCAGCCAGATCCTAGCGGACAATCCATGACGGGGAAGGGATTCTACTACTACTGAGGCGTCGTGCTAAAAGGCACCGCACCGCACCGGCTGTGCGCAGGCAAGAGGAGGAGGAATGGATGATATACCGTGTATATATGTATATTTATGTTCATTTTGTACATTTCTAAAAATAAAGTTTAATGGAAATACTTAGTAGGCCTATCCTTTCTTCCCTGAATTCATATATAGCAAACCATGATTTGATTTCTCATCAAACAGTAGTAGTTTATAACGGGTAAAAATAACTTACTCTTTGTTATGAGCGGCTCGTAGGCCACAACGGAAAGACAAGGAGACATACACGAGTTTACAAAACCACGGCACATTTATTGTGGTAAATGCAAAGATAGGTGGTTGAGAGGATCGCAGAGTTAGTCTTCCTGCAGCCGCTTTGGAGAGAGACTGGGGCCGTAGTGTCCGGAGGTGTCCGTGATCGTGCTGATTAGCTTCTTCAGCTCCACCCCATCGTAAGACAAAGGCCCTGGGGCCGTCACACTCTTCTATAACAACAGTTAAAAATATATATGTATATAAAATATACCGCTGTACCGACGCCATGATAAGACTGATGTTACGCTGAGAGCAGCCGGGAAAAGCACTGACATGGGCGCAGCCTCTCTGGTGGTTGACTAATCAGAACGAGTGGCCGAGCTGACCAATCGGAGCACACTAGGCTCACAGGGAGGGGGGGGCAAGAGCTCCAACGAGTCGTTTAGTGGAGAAAGTGAATACTGCTGAATACACATGCTTGACAGAGATGCTGTATGCGAAACCAATGTGAGTTTGGAAAATTGCACAGTATAAATCTATTTTAGTATACCTCAACAATGTAATTATGATCAGTGGAAATGGCCATGACATGGGCCCTTTAACAAAATAAAATATACTGCTGTTTCTGGTTTAGTTTATGACAGATATATTCTGTTATTGTTTTGATATTGTATTTATATTACAATGCATTTGTATTCATGTGATGACTTTCAAAGAGTAAAGCAAGCACTGCTGAATAAAGTATGACTTTATCTTTTACGAAACGTTTTTTTTCATATGGAACGCAGTTGGAGGTCAACCAATCACAGAGCTTGAGAACTAATCACGGGGTTTGTCAAACAAAGCACATGGTGTAGTCCCAAAGGATAGCTGAGGATTCTGGGTAGTGTAGTGTCTTCTGCCATCCTAAACTCCGAAAAAATATTTGTTTCTCCGAATCGAAGGGGAAAAATACAAAAGCATTGCACACAATTTAAACCAATCAATGTTGTGTAATTAACAAGGATAATCTGGTGTTTTTGAGTTGATGAGTAGTGCAGATATCACTGTAAAATCAATCGACAGTAAGAAGAATACTTACTTCCGGGTGTAAAGTCCTCTGTTATCCAATGGGAATGGACGCTCACATTGCCTTTAACTGCTGCTGACATAAACGGATACGGTGCTTCCATGAGCGTCAAATCCCGCCGCAGATGGGAATACATTGCAATCAGTTGAAAGCTCTTTGCGTCCGTTTATGAAGCTGAAGGAACCTCGGCGCGTCCCAACTGCACGCCTCGGGACCCTGACCAAGCGTCGCTCCTGGACGCTTAGGGAGTGAGAGTGTGTTGGACAGGACGCTCATTGGCGGCCAGACATCTATCGACGGCCGAAATCGGCTCTGTGTGTCAGGGCCTTTATCAATCAATCAATCAATCAATGTTTATTTATATAGCCCAATATCACAAATGTTACATTTGTCTCAGTGGACTTCACAGTTTGTACAGAGTATCAGTATGACAATACGACACCCTCTGTCCTTAGACCCTCACATCGTATAAGGAAAAACTTCCAGAGAAAACCCCACAGTTTAAAGGAACATGGGAGAAACCTCAGGGAGAGCAACAGAGGAGGGATCCCTCTCCCAGGACGGACAGACGTGCAATAGATGCCGTGTGTAAATCGAAGAGATAATACATTTACAGCATAGGTAGACCGAATGTTTGGAAATGCATGTGTCTATAATAAGAAGATGAATCCACGAGGATGTCAACAATCCTGTGGGAGCCATCAGGGAAGTAGTATGATGAGAGTCAGGCAGGACCGCAGAGATAGCTTCAGCCACGACTCGAAGTCCAGGACTCAAATCCAGAACTCAGGATAGAGGGTCCAGGACACAGGACCACAGCAACAGGATCAGCCACGACTCAGGGTCCCGGCGTAGATATAGACACCAAAAATGAATTTGGGGGAAGCTGGGTTATTCGGAACATGAGAGTACACAGGTACAGACAGACAGAAGGAAGAAGTAAGTGTCCCCCGTCTAAGCCTATAGCAGCTAAACTAACGTGTCTACGTACATGCACTCCCTTAGGATAGGTTGAGGGAAAAAGGATAGCAAGTAAGAAGTGAGGAACAGAGGTGGAGAGGCACAACTTGTCTACGTACATGCACTCCCTTAGGATAGGTTGAGGGAAAAAGGATAGCAAGTAAGAAGTGAGGAACAGAGATGGAGAGGCACAACTTGTCTACGTACATGCACTCCCTTAGGATAGGTTGAGGGAAAAAGGATAGCAAGTAAGAAGTAAGGAACAGAGGTGGAGAGGCACAACGTGTCTACGTACATGCACTCCCATCCTCTAGCTCTAAATGACTCGCCAAGTGGCAAGGGCCCTTTGTGGTCACACGACGAGTGGGGGACGTAGATTATGAGTTGGTGCGTTCTGACGGGGGGAGCAACACAGATTTACCACCTTAACCTCCTCAAAGCATGGAGGGAAGTGGCGTCTGCTTCTCTGGCCACCACTCTGATCGAGAAGGATGAGTTGGGACCGGAGGTAATAAAAAACAACAAATTAGCCCCGGTCTCTTGTGACGACCATCTATCACCGGGTCAGAGAGCAGAGGTTGCCTCTTTGCAAAGGCAGTTTGCCGATGTGTTCTCCCCGCTGCCAGGGCGCACCTCTCACATAGAAACGCCCCCGGGCATGGCCATTCCTTCACGGCCCTATCGGCTGCCTGAACACGAGAGGAAAATTGTTCAGGCGGAGCTTCAGGCCATGCTAGAGATGGGAGTAATAGAAGAGTCCACCAGTGACTGGTGTTGCCCCGTCGTGCTGGTACGCAAGTCAGACGGATCAATCCGGTTCTGTGTGGACTACCGCAGGGTTAACGAGGTGTCCAAATGCTAACCCAATGCTTCGACAAACTCCTGGATCGGTTGACACTGCTCGCTTTGACACGACACTGGATTTATCCAAGTGCTATTGGCAGGTTCCCCTATCACAAGTGTATAAGGAAGAAACGGCCTTCTCCACTCTGTATGGTTTCTACCAATTTGTTACACTTCCTTTCAGGTTGTTCGGAGCTCCAGCCACCTTCCAGCGGGTCATGGACCGGCTCCTGCGTCCCCTCTCTGCATATGCTGCTGCTTACTTGGATGATGTTATCATTCACAGTGAGACGTGAGAGCAGCATATGCAGCAGGTGGGGGCAGTGCTCGAGTCCCTGAGGGGCTCACGGCCAACCCGAAGAAGTGTGCGGTTGGGCGGAGGGAGGTACGGTATCTGGGGTACCACTTGGGCGGCGGGCAAGTGCGGACACAAATAGAAAAAACAGCCGCCATTTCAGCCTGTCGGTGCCCAAGACGAAAAAAGAGGTCAGGAGGTTCATGGGCTGGCCGGCTACTACAGGCGGTTCATCCCGGCCTTTTCGGAGCTGACCAGTCCCCTGACCGACCTGAACCGAAAGGGTGCCTCAGATCCGGTCCAGTGGACGGAGCGGTGTCAGCTGGCGTTTGAGAGGGTTAAGAAAGCCCTCTGTGGAAAGCCGCTCTTATACACTTCTCTCTCCCTTTCGTGTTTCAGACCGACGCCTCGAACAGTGGGGTGGGCACCGTTTTGTCCCAGCAGGTAGAGGGGGTCGACCGCCCCGTACTGTACATTAGCCGGAAGCTCACCCAGAGGGAGGTGAACTACAGTACGGTGAAAAAGGAGTGCCCCGCCATACGGTGGGCGGTCAGCGCCCTGCATTACTACCTCCTGGGGCGCCCTTTCACCCTCTGGTCGGACCATGCCCCGCTCCAGTGGCTCCACCGCATGAAGGATGCCAACACCTGGATCACTCGTTGGTATCAGGCGTTACAGCCGTTTAACTTCAAGGTGATCCACAGGCCGGGTAACCGGATGGTCGTGGCTGATTTCCTCTCTCGCTCGGCGGAGGGGGAGTCAGTTCTCGGCCGGCGGGATCCCGGCCTGAGTCGGGCGGTGGGGGTATGTGGCGGCGGGGTATGGGTAGAGCGCCAGCTGCTGGAGTGATGGGTGTGGCTCGGCCGGAGACCAGACAGCTGATCAGAATCAGGTAATCAGTCACTCAATGAAAGCATGTTGGTAACCTGGTTCTGGTCTGTCTTGCAGTAGGCTGGGTCCTGGGAGGGCATCTTGGCGACAGACCCAGCGATTAAGTGCACACTGCGCGGCTGTCGTGTTCCTTGCAGTTGGATGTTATTATTTGTGGACGATAACATTTGTTATTTCCCCGATCCTTCTCCTTCCGTCCCTTTTTAAACTCTGTGTGAGCAAAGGTGCTCACAATAGTATTCCACCAAACAGAAGGAAATTATGTAATAATAGGTCACCTGAACTGGAAAAAGATTACTTGAAACAAACAAAAAGCCATTGGTTTGTTATCCCTATTGTAAGAACATTTTAGAAGCTACCAAAGTCTAATAGTCACATCAGCTTCCGACACAGTAGAGCCCCACCTGAATGTGACTCAATGTTTGGACAAACATACCCGATTCCATGTCCTGATTCATTTTTTTATTTATCTGTCTTAGTCACTTGCAAGTATTCAACCTGTTAGCTCTCTCAGGGTGTTGGTCTCACTTCCCCTTTGCCTGAAACATTCTGCCACGAGGCAGCTAGCTTTCCCTCTATGAAAAGCTCTATGTCTATCTAATAACTTTCACTCTACATTTCTTTCGTTAGTTTTGTTTCAGTTTTCTCTGACTATGTTGGTGGCTGAGCTGCTCTATTACCACAGACTAGTATGTCCAATAGCTGCTCCGACAGTCATCCTTTCTGACTGCTTTGTAAAAGTCTTATGTCTTATGACAACTAGCGACTCTGAGTCGTGTCAGCAGTCCTGGCTGGTTGCAAAATGTAGGTAGAAACATTTAACGTAAAAAAACTGCAGGGATTTTGGTCTGTACTTGTACACGGTATATAAACAGCACAATAATGTGACTGTCCTCAGACATGAAATAGTGATGTACATTTAAAAAAATTAGAGGGACTGACAGAGAGACCCAGCTACAGATGAACAAGTAGAGTTAAAGTAATGAATTGTGTCATTAGGGGAACCAAAGTCATTCAATGAGAAAAGTAGAGGGAAGGAAACAGAAGAAATGAGGAAATGTCCATTAAACCTTCCATTAGGAAACTTGATAATATTCCCAGTTGCAGCATCGGTGACAACTCTGTTCTCCTTTCCTCTTCCTTCCTCTCTCTGTCTCCCACCAGCGAAGTCTCCCTTTGATTCCCAAACCTGCAAAGTCCATCAGGACCTGAGAGGAGGGAACACACACTCACACTCACACCACAGCGGCTGAAAAACAATCCACCTGAACAAAAGCGAGACAGATGCTGAGGAGCAGGGAACCTAATCTGAAGAGCCTGGGTGCCGCCATAAAAGAAAGGAGAGGTGGGGGTGGTCCCTGATGGACACTCAGTCCCTCCCTGAGATGGAACTTCCTGTGTGTTTAAAAGACATGAAATTGTCATCCTCATCTCTGAATTTGCCATATGTGCGTTGGAGTGGCAGTGCGCGAAGTTTACACCGCGTCAAACAGCACTTTGAAATGGAATGAAACCCATCGACGGCACACTATCCAAATCAAGACTTGAACGTGTCCTACTACCCCCCCTCCCCTTAGTCACAGGCTCCTCCAACAGTGCAACACAATAAAACAGATACACAGAAAAAATAGTGCAAGTAAATACAAAAAGAAAAATAGTAAAATAGTAAAAAGTGAAATAGTGCAATAAGAGTCATACAAGTGATTGGAATATGATATATTAGATAAATCATTTCTAAGTAGCAGCCAGATGAATATTATGGATGTTGTTTCAAAGTTCAGGTGTTTAATAGCCTTCTGGCCTGTGGGATGAAACTGTCCCTGAGTCTGGTGGTTTTAGTCCGGATGCTGCGGTACCGCCTGCCAGACGGCAGCAGACAGAACAGTTTGTGGCTGGGGTGATGGGGGTCTTTTATAATCCTGAGGGCTTTCTTTAAGGTTAACCTGGTATTTTTACTCCACTACATTTATTTTAGTTACTTTACAGATTTGGATTAATGATGTGAAATATAAACAACCCTTAAATCAGACTTTAGTTACACCTGAGTCAAATTCAGTGAAGGTGATTGTCAAGTGCCAACAATCAGGCGAGATATTTGATAGTTGGTGCTTGAGAAGAAAAAAATGTATCTGCAGATCTCTATAAAGCATATGCATTACTCGTTATTCTCTAATTGTTCATCAAAAACTGTATATAATGGCTATTTTGCACATCCCTTTCAAGATTTCAAGATTTTCAAAGGTTTATTGAAATATCATATACACAACTACGGTGTAGTTATGCAATGATGACAAACTTGGGTCATAGGTTCCTCAACAAGAGATCTATCAATATGTGTGTATACCTCCACCATTAAACTGTCATATTCTGCACATTTCTTATTCTATCTACATACATCTTATAAGAGTATAATAAATATGTATAATATCAGTTAAAATAAGTGCTTCAACATAGTTAACATTGCAGGAAAGTTGATTGTCAAGTCCCAAAACAAACCATGCAATATATTAAACGTTAAGTACTTTGTCAGGCTTAATATAGATACCCCCAAAGCTTTTTGCTTACATGTATTTAAAAGAAGACCTTAACCTAAAGTATTATTTAATGTTTAAATAAAGCCGAATTAGTTTGTCTGTTTTGCACATCCTCCTATTAATATCTTTGTACATCAGGCACTAAACTGTTTTATTCTAGATACCATTTACAGTATCTTCTTGATATTTTCTATTCTATATTTCTATCATTGACCTTCTACTTTCCTCCTATTTTGTATATACTCTTAATATTGAAATGTTTTCATCAAATATAACACATTCAAAAGTGCTTTACAAAAATGAAAGACATTAAGAAAAAGGCATTTTAAACAGTCATTAAAAAGCAACACAATCTACCTGCATTGCAATTACTCTAAACGTGTAATAATGTGCTTTAACCAGTAGGTGGTTTGGGTTAAAAAGCTGTCAAGTTTACAGTGTTAACAAAATAAAATATACTGCTGTTTCTGGTTTAGTTTACGACGGATATATTCTGTTATTGTTTTGATATTTGTAACACAAAAGCGATGTAAAAAACCCACAGCAACACAGAAAAGATGGTCTTAACATGACCCAACGGTCTACTAGTTAATAAAAAACAATAATATCTCAGTAGATAAATAAAGAATTACGACAGATGTGTAATATTTAATGCAGCCGAACCATTTATTACAATGCATTCATGTGATGACTTTCAAAGAGTAAAGCAAGCACTGCTGAATAAAGTATGATTTTATCTTTTACGAAACGTTTTTTTCATATGGAATGCAGTTGGAGGTCAACCAATCACAGAGCTTGAGAACTAATCACGGGGTTTGTCAAACAAAGCACATGGTGTAGTCCCAAACGATAGCTGAGGATTCTGGGTAGTGTAGTGTCTTCTGCCATCCTAAACTACGAAAAAATATTTGTTTCTCCGAATCGAAGGGGAAAAATACAAAAGCATTGCACACAATTTAAACCAATCAATGTTGTGTAATTAACAAGGATAATCTGGTGTTTTTGAGTTGATGAGTAGTGCAGATATCACTGTAAAATCAATCGACAGTAAGGAGAATAGTTACTTCCGGGTGTAAAATCCTCCATTATCCAATGGGAATGGACGCTCACATTGCCTTTTAACAGCCGCCGACATGGACCGATGCGGTGCTTCCATGAGCGTCAAATACCGCCGCCGATGGGAATACATTGCAATCAGTTGAAAGCTCTTTGCGTCCGTTTATGAAGCTGAAGGAGCCTCGGCGCGTCCCAACTGCATGCCACGGGACCCTGACCAAGCGTCGCTCCTGGACGTTTAGGGAGTGAGAGTGTGTTGCATATTAATGTTAAAAGTAGGACTGTCAGTCGATTAAAATATTTAATCGCGATTAATCGCATGATTGTCCATAGTTAATCGCGATTAATCGCAAATTAATCGCACATTTTTTATCTGTTCTAAATGTACCTTAGAGGGATATCTTTCAAGTTTTTAATACTCTTATCAACATATGAGTGGACAAATATGCCTTATATGTTTGTTTATTATCATTTGAACAATGACAAATATTCTCATGAATATTAAACACAACAACCTCTGAACATTACAAATATTCGCCTCAATTCAACCTGGAACCTCTCTCATACAATAATACAGTGTGTGTGTGTGTGTGTGTGTGTGTGTGTGTGTGTGTGTGTGTGTGTGTGGAGACACTGTGATGGATCGTTGGAGCTATGTGCAGCTCAAGGCATATATGCTCGAATGGGAGCTGCCTGGACGCTGCAATCATGTTGCGCGTACGATCCGTGCTGAGTGTGCTGACTTTTCGTACAATGTCCCACTGTCTGGCTACCTGCATAAAGTCAAGTGCTCGGCGCAGTTGTCGGCGAAATGTCATTGAAACAGCTCCTTATATCCGTTAGCGCAGCTAGCTAGCACCAGATGCTAACAACAACAACACGTAAGGTGTGCCTCGCGCGAGTCGCGCCACACATACACACTCCCTCCCGGTCCTCCCGATGGCCAGTCCGGGCCTGCCAGTGAGCGTGGAAGTGTGGTCTGCCACAAGCGGGCAGCAGGAGCGGGGCTGTCAGCATCAGCTTGTCAATGGTATTTTACACTCGATGCGCTCTGAAACTACGGTGGCCGAGGACAAAAAATACACATGCGTTAATCGCGTTAAAATAATTAGTGGCGTTAATTTTTTTTTGCGTTAACGCGTTATTAACGCGTTAACGCGTTATTAACGCGTTAACTTGACAGCCCTAGTTAAAAGACATCAAAAAGTGCATTTTGCATAATAGGTGACCTTTAAATCAGACTTCAGTTCCACCTGGAGTAAATTCACAAGCTACCCTGCAGTATACAAAGTCATTCAAACTAGCTGCACCTTTACCAGCTTTGAGAACACTTTCATGATCAATCATTATAAAACATATCATATATATTATTCTGAAATGGACCAATCTGCACAATGACTACTATTACTTTTGGTACTTTAAGTATATTTTGATGCTAATACTTTTGTACTTTTTCTTGAGTAACATTTTGAATGCAGGACTTTGACTTGTAACAGAGTATTCCTACACTCTGGTACTTCTACTTTTACTCAAGTAAGATCTGAGTACTTTTTCCACCTCTGCCTTCAGGCCTCCATCAGACTCAACTGATCAGACCGACACACACACATTGATCACATGTGTCAGTAGGAAGAATGAGAGGCTTTAGTGAAGTGACATGTGTAGCGTGCTTTTGCTTAGTTTTATTACATTAGAACAATAACATGATTATTGTGTTGTTCAGTCAAAGAGTCAGACAGTGTTTTGGAGAGGGAGCACTGCATCATGTGAGCTTCAGGGCCTGTAGGACAGAAGGATGAGCTGATGGCGCGCGGACACCTCTGACTTCATCACACGAGCACACTGCTCCCGGGACAGTGTGGTGGACAGCAGGTCAGCAGCACAATGCTGCCTTGACCTTCTGTTCAGTTGTTGTGTACACATCCATCATGGCAGCTGTTATGTGACAACAGCAGAGGTCTGCTGCTCAATGCTCTCTGCAGAGAGGAGCTCTGACCCTCACAGCTCGCACACCTCGGACCTTCCTTGACCTCGGCTCAATAACACGAGTGGTTTGACACACAGGCAAAGAGTACTGCTGTCTGTTTATAGGTTAGCTGAAGGATATAATGAGGAGGTGAACTAGTGTGATAAGTGTTTCTTGCATGGCGTGCTAACAAGGTGATGTTCTGGTGGTGGTTGTGCCTCTGTGTTTTTAACTATTTGTCATATACCACATCAGTGTAAATTGTTTTTTATGTCTTTTCAATATCTTGTACTCGATAACAAATACATTAAAAAAATAAGTATTAGATTACTGTTACATTAAAAAAAAAAAGATTACTTTCAAGATGACAGTATTTTGAAAAACTTTACTGTTACTACATTTTTTATATGAAGTATCTTGGTTTCTTCTTTTCTAAGGTTACATTGTTACATACACTTCAGTAAAAATAGTGCAAGTTGCTTTACAAGTCTTTAACATGGAGCCATAAATAATTATATAACACATTATACATTTTTAATGAGAACAATCATTATCTGCAGCCTCAAACATGTAAGGGTAACAAGTAAAAAAACACTAAAGTAACTTTCTGAAAAAATCTTACATTACTGCAAGGCTCAACTAAGTGCTAGTTATGTGCATGTGACACTCATTTGAGCATGCACCTGTTTTTAAATACACTGGCCTAATCCGTTCCTCATGCAGCAGTGTTAGCGGACCGCTGGCTAATTGTGGGCTAGCCGCTGGCACTGCCTCACAGAGAGCACTGTGTTTAATGAGGAACAGCTCTGTTAGAATAAGCAAGAGGCACCCAATCAGAGACTGAGGTAAACAGGCTGTGTTGTGATGATGGCTCTCAGCTGTGCAGCGCTGCAGCACACCAACATCTCACTGATGCTAGTGTCAGCTGATACATGTCCTATAGGGAAAGATACAAAAGCGACCTCGAACTAGAAAATATCCTCCATAACTTTAGCTCTTAGGTGGAATGTGAGTACTGCTGACGGTATTTGACAACTTCAGATGAACCAGAATTCATGAACATTTGCTCATAAACATCAAGTCTTTGCTGTAGGTATTTCCATGAACTTGCATACAGAGTGAGTCAAGTGAGAGCTTTGGAGCACCTTGGAAGGTTTACACTGCCGGCTCCAGGCTTCACAGCGTGAGCGGCTTATGTCAGGGCATTACAAAAAACAGACAGACTTTGTAGTGAAAGTGAAAACAGCTTGTGAGTGTGTGGATGTCAACGGCCATGATGGACTCCAAGACAGACCTGAGACACAGCTTTTCAAAAGTGAAATATGTTCTCACTGTATACACAGAACACCAGGTGTCTTCAACAATATGCAAAATACAATACATTGTATTTATTATACATATGTTGCTTGAGAGTAGTTGGATTAATGTGAATTAAAACAAATGATAGCCAGCAGGTGTATGTCTAGTAAAGAGTCTTACGTATATTGTTAATCAAAGTACAAAACTTGAATGCGGGAAATGTAACATACTTTTCTAACATGTTACTTTTAATGGAGTATTTTTTGCTAGTGCCAACTCAGTGCTATTCGGTACTTATTTGTATAGTCATATCACTACCTGTGTTACAGGCTTTTCTTTACCTCACACTAATTTATTGTAATTCAGAGATAAAAAATGTATGGGTACCTAATTACTTATTATTTAATAATTAGGGGTAGGCAAGGTAGCGCGTTATTATCACGATAACGCATTAATCAATTAACGCCGACAATCATTTTATTGCGCATTAACATTTTTTTAATTGAAGGTCACCTTTTATGCAAAATCCACTTGTTCATGTCTCTTCTACATCAACACGTGTCCCCTCTGGGTAAAGAGATTCTGAACGTTTCAGGAACAAAGATTCTCTCTCTTTTTGTCCTGATCCATTTATATAATAAACTTTCTGAAAATGAGCTGATCAGATTTTGGCCACTTTATGATGTCATAACGATGTTTTGTCTTGTGTAACCATTAGCCAATCAGCAACCAAGGTAACCCCCCCCCCCCCCCCCCCCCCCCTTATCACCATTGTGTTCTTTTTAACCAAATATCTCTCAGAGGGGCGTGGGGAGTGGCTCCTTATACTCATCTAAAGTAGGGGTCTCAGGGGTCCTTTTTTAGGATGAGAGCTACTTTCACAAAATAAAACTTTTACTCCTCTTTTTTTTGTTTTTTGCAGTGTATATATTTAGCACATTTTAACATTATTATATGCTGACCTTTAACCTTTGTGTGCTGTTTTTTATGTTGAAGTGAAAAGCATCAATCTGGAGCACTTTGAGCACAACATGAATTGATGGATACAGCTCTCAGCACTCAGGATGAAAGGGAGCTGTAATGACTTTTCAAATTAATCCAAACATCTTTAGAATATGATCACAACCAATAACAAATCATTTAAACTGGTTTATAATTCTTATCTTATGTTCCTAAGTTAGCATTCTTTCTTTCATTTATGCATATTTTACTAATCACCTCCACTTTTAAATGTGTTTTTTTGGTTACCCGTAGGACACTTTGGAAGGATTCTGACTGGAGCTTATAGATAATAAAGTGGAGAGGACGCGCATGAGCGCGAGAGAGATGAGAGGAGAGAGAGAGAGAGAGCAGAGAGAGAGAGAGAGAAGAGAGAGAGAGAGAGAGAGAGAGCGAGAGAGCGAGCTGGAGAGAGCAGAGAGAGAGAGAGGAGAGAGAGAGAGAGGAGAGATCTCTCTCTCTCTCTCTCTCTCTCTCTCTCTCTCTCTCTCTCTCTCTCTCAAATAATAAACATATTTGTAAAGTGGGGGGACACAAACGGGATTTCGAAAAGTGGGGGGGACATGTCCCCCCTGTCCCCAGTGGAAATTACGCCATGCGTGTGTGTGCGTCAAGTGCAATAAATATATATGCAAGTTGCAACACACACAGAGTAAAACTCTGGCCCTCATGTGCTGTATAGGCTGGCACCACTAGGCTGTTCAATGGGGCTGATGTGTTGTGTAGATTCTGCCAGAAGGAAAGGTCAAACTCCTTATGAAGCGGTGAGCTGCCGCTCCACATTGCTTTTCTTCCAGACTGCAACGCTGGTCCCGCAAATCAAGCAAGAACGTGATTGGTCGATATTCATTGTGGGGGGAGGAGGGGTGTTAGATAGATATAGAGTTGTAGTAAGTAGATAGAGTTCGCTATGATTGAGGTTTCGTTTATGCATAGGGTAGATTCTTTTAATTACATTTCCTTTTTTTGTGTGTGTATTTTTTACATTTTGGATTTGCTTGGTGAGCTATTTTTAGAACATGCCCCGCGGTGACTCACGTTGCCCCTGCGGGCGACTAAGTGCCCGCGGGCACCGTGTTGGCTACCCCTGATCTAAAGTAACAGACAGAGAATCAGCACTTTTGAAACAGGGCTGAAACAGAGGGGATTATGGGATGCTGCAATGATCTGTTTGGTATTTGGAGCCAAACACTTCAGAGACATGTTCTGTATATATCTGAGACCTATAATAAAGTAATGAAAAACAGTATAACAGGGGACCTTTAAGATTATTATTTTGAAAGTCCGTTGCTCACTGGCTCTGAATACAAACCATGGTCAGAGGAGGGGCGGGATGTTGATCAGTATTGGCTTAGGATGGGCTTCATCACGCATCTCAACCAATGAGAGCATTTTGGGGGCGGGCCTAAGACTGCTGCAGCGTTTACATGAAAGGAAACAGAAATAAGTGGCGGGGACAGAAACATGGAGGAAGGTACCGGGGAACTTCTATAACAAACTAGATAACACGTTAATGCCCTGGCAGTGGCAAATAGCTTTGTGCATTTTGTTTAGAGAAAACTAACTCATAATAATGAGAGCTTTATCTCTTTATTATCCACATCTCCAATTCACAGATTTTATTATTACCAAATAGTATGTCAATGTACACTGTTGCCCATAAAGTTGAAATTATATTGTTTTCAGACACATTCCTCTTTTTATTCCTATTTTCACACAATCATTTCATGAGAAGAGGTAAAACATATTTTATCCCAACTTTATGGGCAACATTGTATATTACAGGATGTTAAGTCATAATTATGAGAAAACTGAGTTTTAAAGCTCATCAGTTTAATAACAAATGGCCATTGTGCATGAGAGGAACAGAACAAAGCCACATTGTAGAACTTTGCATGACTCAAAGTGAGGAGCAGCAGTGACCACAGCCTTCCGTGCAGCTGACTCTAATGTCACATTGTTTATGCGTTAACACATCGGCCACCTGAACAGAGCACCTTTCCGCCCCACATGGCCCCCAGATGTTGGAGTGGGACAGGGATTGCTTTTATGGGGCACCTGAATATTTGGTATGAAAGCAGTTGTGCATTTATGAGCAGGCACGGTGAGCCTTCATTGTTCTGGTGGACTCAGAGGAACTGACAGCAGCTGGGTGAACCTCCTCTCCTCTGTTAGATAAAGGTGAGACACTGACACTCCTGGGAGAACACTCGTACATCACTCCAGTAAAACGAGGCCTTCAGCTGCTGCTATGTTGCTCTTTAAAAAATATTATCTATGAGCCATCTTATTGCCACATTTTCTATATTGATGATTCATGGTTATGCTCTGCTCTGTTATGCTCTACCCTTCAGCAGTAACAACATACACTGAAAAACTGAAACGCTGACTTAAATGAAACATATGTCATCAGATTTCAGTTAGTTGAAAACAATAATTTTAAGTTAAACCTAATATATTTTTATTTAAACTTGATATATTACTTTCAACTTACCTACATTAATACAGTTATGTGAAATCTGTTGACATAATACATGTCATTAAATCAACATTTCAGTATATTAAAGATCCATGGCAGATTTCGACAACAGAACAAGGTCATAACTATGGTATGTGTTATGTAGTGTGTTAATCTACTTTACAGGTATTAACATAGCTGCTGTTAAGTAGCAGAGATGAAACGACAGATGGCTACCAATATCTTTATCAGCTAATCACATTAGTAATAGACCAAAAGGTCTCCCTCTCTCTTTCTCTTGAGGAAATCACCAAGCTGAGCTGCACTGTGCCTCTCATATAGCAGCTTTCATGCTCTTAAATAGAAGGCCAGACCAGAGGAAGGTACAGCTGGCCCTGTGGGGGGAAGCACTCTGGGTGACCCAGACCTGGAAGCCAGCCTCAGTCAGAGGATCCAAGACGGCTGTCTGCCTCATCTATCATCCCTCCACAGTGGAGGCTTTCACTGTGGCTCCTCACCCTGCTCCACTGGAAGCTAGAGGCAATCTGTGGATGACATCATTCTCTCTACATTCTAAATACTAGATTTTAAAACAAATATATTGCAATAATTGCAAAATATTTACATTAGTTATCCATGGAGCAACCCTCAGGCTGCTGTGGGGCTAGTGTCAGGAAGTGTACACACAGATGTGTTAGGTAATAGGATGAAGAGGATGAGGATCCTGGTATAATGTTCCTGATATTTTGGGTTGGAGTGGTTGCGGTAAAAGGTGTGCAATAAAAAATAAATATTAGATCTGCCGCAGAAAGTCCTAAAGAAGGAAACGAGCCAGAACGCTGAAGCAATAGAAAAAGATTTGTAGGATTTACAGGAAAGAGCCACTAAAGCTGCCTTCACATGGTCAGCATGTGTCAGCAGGACAACGGCTCTGCGCTGGCTGTGCAGGTGTTTCCTCTGGAGAGGAAGGGAGAGGGCGGGGCTGACTAGGCAGAGGCACTACCCTTCAAATGTCCATCTGTATATAGTGTCTTCACACTGTACCTTGTACATTTAAGTTTAATTTAATATGCTGTTTACACTCAATGTAAATAATGTTCTGCTTTTATATTGTGTTAGCTGTAATTGGCTCTGCATAATGTATATTTAACAGATAGTCTCAGGTATATATCTTTCTAGGTCAATATATATATATTTTGCTTTTTAGTTTTTTCTATTTTGAGATGTTTATATTTTATGTTAATGTCTGTTTATTTCCTACTCTTTGATTTTCACATTGTATGCAATGCCTTGTTAACCTGTTAAGCCCTGAGCCTGTAAATGAAATTGAAAATGACATTCCCAGAACAAATGACCATATATTCCCTTCTAAAAGGGTTAAATTAATAATCTTTTTTCTCAAAGTAATGATAAACCTGTGAGTTGGATGTAGAGAAGTCAGAATCAATATAGATGTTTTTTATTTAAAAAAAATTCAGATTGAACATAGTAAAAAACTGTAAATTATAGTGTCTGTCCAAACATTCTTTTTTACTTATAGTGACAACTACCCTTGGATGATGGTAAGGTAGACTAAAAGCTTTAGGAATCCAAAGTACAACATATAATAAGTACCGTGTATCAAGATTGATGCAAAACAAGTGACATTTGACCTTTTTAGAGAGGTTTAGCAAAACAAACCCACTTCTGAGGTGATTTGGGTGGAAATGGGGGTTTTACCGTTTCTCTGGAACCCATTGGTCGATTTTGGTGATTGACATCTCTTTCTGACCGTTAGAGCCAATAGAATCGAAGGGGAATTTCCCCACACACACACATGGTAAAAAAAAAAAAGGTGGGGGCTTTGCGCATGCAGGATTGCATCAGAGCGAAACTATCTCTCGCTCTGACATCTGGAAACGGAAAAGCAGGTTTATTGCTTATGGATTATCAGAAATCATTTCAAAGGGACACAGACACATTGGATTAACCTATGGATTAACTTCAGCAGCGTTTTTATCGTTTTAATGCCATTGAAGACCACTTTTGACCAGACAACGACACAGGTAAGCCATGTTAGCGTTTTTAGCTACCTAGCGCCACATGTTTTGATGTCTGTTTTTGTTTATAAAGTCGCTAGTTCTTATCATAGAGTGATAATGTATGTACCCTTCGATTCTGTGTCATCTCACGATCAGATCGATGGGTTGGATGTGCAGAAAGGATAAATAATAAGGTTTTATGAGTGAGTTTCGGTGCAGTAAATCTGTTAGCATCTTTCAGTCGTTGCTAATTCAGAGGCTCAGCGTTAGCATTTTATTTATTTTTTTGAAAAATAAATAAAAATTATCAGTTAGATGAGTTTCTTCCCGTTACATGGATATAAAACATTCATAGTTTATTAAATGTTAAGATGCCCTCAGACACTGTTTCCTGCAAGATGTTGCGGGAGGGCCCCGGTACCGGGGTCTCTCAGGCTTAACAGGTTAACATGTGCTGTGACGGAAAATGTCCCAAATTGGGAACAATAATGTATATCTTATCTTACGATAGAAATGTAAAAAAAAAATCCCCTTTGACCTTGATTATTGCTGACCTTTCAAAGTGGAAGCAGTGAGATTACAGCTGTATAAAGCGCCATCATCAAGGAACCAAATTGAACCAGCTGTTTTCACCCCAAGGCTCTGCCCCCTATCGTGCAGCCAGCCAAAGCAAATCACTTGAAATCATGTGAAGGCACCTAGTATGACAATACCACCGCACACAATGATTGTGTCATGAAGTCTGGATAATTGTTGATATGAGCTGCATGTTTTCAGAGTTAGTTCCATTTGTCTCTAAGCATACGATGGAGACAAACTGGAATGGTTCGTTCACATCGGACCAGTTGAGTTTCACCTCTGCATCATTTCTTTACTCACGTCACTCAAACTGGACGCGCCAGGCAGGGATTATCTCCGTGTAGATACCAACGACTCCTCATCATCTACCTATCTGCATGTTGTGGAAGTCCGAGATACGTCGGGAAACCAAACGCCGTCATGTCTGGATTCATATCATCATCTGGAGACACTCAAACCTCAGATGTTCACAGCTGTATTCACTGTCTCTAGCAGGTCAGTCTGCTGAATCATCTATAGAATAGAATCGGAGGATGAAACCCTCTTTTAATGGTCACACATGCAGAGCACACAGCACACACAGTGACATGTGTTCTCTGCTTTTAACCCATCCTAGTACCAGGAGTCTAGTACTAGGAGCAGTGGGCAGCTATTGCACAGCGCCCGGGGAGCAATGGGAGTGAGGGGGGAAGGGGGGTGTCTGGTGCCTTGCCCAAGGGCACCACGGCAGGGCCCAGGAGGTAAACTGGGACCTCTCCAAGTACCAGTCCACACTCCATATTTAGGTCTGTTCGGGGACTTGAACCGGCCAAGCCCCTACTGACTGAGCCACTGCCGGAGTCACAACATTGGCATGAACCCAAAATTAACATATTTTGCCGTTATTTAATTACAATTGATTAGTGATTAGTCAATTTGGAGAATTCAGAGGTTGTTAATACTCGATAACACACCGCTGCTAAGCATAACATGACCGTTGCTAAGGAGGATCAAGGGAGAGAAGAAAAGAGGTTAAAACACAGAGCGCTGGACGTCAGAGAAATCACCAGAAGAAGACAGACAGGAAGTGAACAATAACAGGATGTACAACGAGGCATAACATTGCGTCAGGCTCCATGATCAGGTGTTCTTTTTTCATTAATGACGGCCTCGCTGCACATTATCCCTTACTTAAAGGGGACCTATCATGCAAAATGCACTTTTGTACGTCTTTTCTACATGAATATGTGTCCCCGGTGTTCCAGGGAACTCACCAAGTGTCAGAAAACACAACCCTCTCTCTTTTCCTCCATACCCAAATCTCTAAAAACGGGGCTGCAACGGATCTGATACAGACTGATCCAGATTTGAACATTTCTCTGACGTCAGGACGGAGGAGCTGACCTATCAGGGGAATGAGAGGTTGCCGTGGCATGGTAACAGCATGGTAACACGACACTCGTAACTCGGCCCCCTCCTTTGCAGGGGGGCGTGGTCAGCTGCAGCGCATGCAAAGACAGGGTGGAGGACAGCAAAATAGAGCGAAATGAGGCATGGCTAAAATGCATGATCTGTTTGGTATTTTGAAAAAGAAAACGTATAAATATACCTTATATAGGTATGGCCCTACAATATATTATTCAAATATAGCATGATAGGTCCACTTTAAGGTAAGTGTCAGTGAGTGGAATAACTCTGTATCGAATAAACCTCATCTGAGAAAGAAAAAAAAAGAAAGTCCTCCCTAGAGCTTTTGGTATGTGTCAAATGGATAGAGAAGGGGAGCATGGGGATATAAATGCAACTGGAAACAAAGGGCTTTCATTTAAAGAATTGTAATTTAAAAAGATTACCAAAGAGACGACAAAAGAGAAGACACACACAAAATTCTGGCTTTCAAAAGATATCAAAAAGAAAAATGGAAGAAACTGATAGTGTGCGGTAACGGTTGTTAGACACAGAACTAGCTTACCTTCAAAAGTAGATGTGTTCAGATTGAAGTGTTATCTTATTGTGCAAATCAGACCTTTCAAATGTTATTGTAGAAGAGGTGCTTAGGAGCAAGAGCTCCATCGGACAGAATAAAATAATCGTTTTATTCATATTGGTTTCTTTACTAAAGCACATATTTGACACAAAATACACAGGTGTGAGGTTTTACCTGTGCTGTGGTTAACACCTTAGCAAGCTCAGTGAAGATGTGCTGGAAGATTCTCTGCTGGTTCCCCGTCAGCTCCAACAGCTATGGAGAGCTGTGAACAAAATGAGGATGCAGTGTGGTTCGTGGAAATACATCAAATAATTAAGGAAAAGACAAACGGAGCCACACTCCTTATCCCTGCTGCTGTGTAAAGAAGCCTTTACATGCAGAAGCAAAACGCTGCAACACATTTACATAACTCATTTAATTTGGCATAGAGCCATACTAACAAGCATAATTGAAACATTCCTCTTCATGCTCAAGTTATTCTTTTGTAATACTTTATTAATTAAGCATTTTCAATTTCATAGCATGTTTTCATTTGTACAGTATGGCCTATTGTGACCTGTTGCCTTTTGGGAAAGTGTTTGTTTCAGTGTTCCTACAGTGTCATAAACAACTGTTTTAAACTGTTCTGTATTTTTATAAAAATGAAAATATGTTGCCGTATTTGTAACCTCAGTCCTAAGCAGGAGGATTGTTTTCTGTCTTTCATGTGTCCGATAGCGAAATAAAACGGTTATACATCCACATATATTACACCCTTGTGGTTTTTCTGCTGCCCTGCCCCAAAGCAAACACTGCTGCTGCCCCACAGCACTGAGGCGGTCCATAGGGACAACTTAGGGCCATTTTATAAGAAGGTTTACAGAGAAAATCAGGAAACACTTGTCCTGAAACTCGACATTCAACACAAACATCCTCTTCCAAAGGGGGCACACCGTCCACCCCATGGTGGGCTACAGGACTGTGATAGATGGTTCCCAGGCCCCTGGGCAATATTAGGTTTGAGCTGAGCTCAGACCTGAAGGGGGACTCTGGGCCCACGCATACTGTGGGAGCATCGGCCCTCTGTTCCTAATGAAGCATCGTGGAGAACAGAAAATATACACTGAGAAAACAACGTACCGAGTTGTACCTTGTTCAGTGGGACCGAGTTATTTGGAAACACACTCAGTATACTTAGGGCACTAAAACAAAAGTGCCCAGGACCCGAGGTTTATCAATGCATTGAAATAGTGACACATTTCACAATGTATCATAGTAAAGTCACAAGTTTGCCTTTACATATATGTGTCCCCCAGGTGAGCAGTGAGTTACACAATGCTAATACTCCCAAGATGATTGGGATTGTGTCAAGGGGTGAACTCAGAGGCATGAACTCAAATGCACAACTCAGACTCAGACTCAGGTGGTTTTCAAAAATAAAGACTTTACTGGACTTTAACACAGTAACAAAACAGGAAACACAAAATCACTCTTTCGAGGAAAAACTAATAGCAATCATCTGGAGCATGAAAACAGAATACGACCATGGAGCAGGCTTGAATGTAGTCATGAATGATAACGAACTGGCACTGGACAGGTGGGGACTAAAACAATATATACACAAGGTGAGGGACACAGGTGGAAACAATCAGGGCGGGGTAAACAATCACGAACACAGGAGACACATCGGGGCGGGGAGCATGGAGTCCTGAAACGAGAGGGAGAATTACTTTTCACAATAAGACAGAGGGCACAGAACAAAGGGACATGCAAAACTAATATAAAGAATACACCTTCATAATAAGTTTCCGAGACATGACAGATTGGTTAAGAAAAAAGATAGTGTTTTTTCACCTACAGTGCCTTGCGAAAGTATTCACCCCCCTTGCCATTTTTCCTATTTTCTTGCATTAAAACCAAAAATAATATAATACTTTTGGGGGGATTTTATGGCAAGACCCCCACACAAAGTCAGTCAAAATTGGTGAAGTGAAAGAAAAAATGAGCACGTTTTTAAAACATAACAAAAAATGTAAAACTGAAAAGTGGTGTGTGCATATGTATTCACCCCCTTTGCTATTTAGCCCAAACAAAGACCTTCAGAGTCACACAATTATTTAAAACTCACCAAAACTCTCACACCGTGCAAGGAGAGCATTGATCAGAGAGGCAACAAAGAGGCCGAGGATAACCCTGGAGGAGCTGGTAAGCTCCACAGCAGAGAGAGGAGAATCTGTACATAGGACCACAGTAAGCCGTACACTCCACAGAGCTGGGCTTTATGGAAGAGTCGCAAAAATAAATAAGAAAACATGTTTGGAGTTCGCCAAAAGGCATGTGGAAGATTCCCCAAACATGTGGAAGAAGGTCCTGTGGTCAGATGAGACTCAAATTGAACTTTTTGGCCATCAAGGTAAACGCTATGTCTGGCGCAAACCCAACACCTCTGATCACCCTCAGAACACCATCCCCACAGTGAAGCAAGGTGGTGGCAGCATCATGTTGTGGAGATGTTTCTCATCGGCAGGGACTGGGAAGCTGGTAAAAATAGGAGTGATGAATGGAGCTAAATACAGGGAAATACTTGAGGAAACTGCAGACTTCAGATTTGAGGCTTGGGCAGAGGTTCACCTTCCAGCAGGACAATGACCCAAAGCATACTGCTAAAGCAACGCTAGAATGGTTTAAGGGGAACCATTGAAACGTTTTGGAGTGGCCTAGTCAAAGCCCAGACCTTAATCCAATGGAAAATCTGTGGTATGACCTAAAGATGGCTGTACACGAGCGGAACCCATCTAACCTAAAGGAGCTGGAGCAGTTTTGCCAAGAAGAATGGAAGCAAATCCCAGTGGAAAGATGTGAAGCTTATAGACACACACCCCAAGAGACTTGCAGCTGTTATTGCTGCAAAAGGTGGCTCTACAAAGTATTGACTTTGGGGGGGTGAATAGTTATGCACGCTCATGTTTTCTATTTTTCATTATTATTTCTTGTTTGTTTCACAATAAAAAATATGTTTTGCATCTTCAAAGTTGTAGGCATGTTGTGTACATCAAATAATACAAATTCTCCAAAAATCTAATTAAATTACATGTTTTAATGCAATAAAACAAGAAAGATGCCAAGGGGGGTGAATACTTTTACAAGGCATTGCTATGTGGAGCTTGACCTTAAAGAGAGAGAAGTCTGGCAACATGTCCAGGAGCCTGGAGCCCTGATTTACTGTATATCCCAGGATCTGTTTTGGGTATCAGATTGAGAGGCGCGGCCTCTCATGGAGCCGTTTTATAGCACCGGGACAATGTTAAACGGTTCTTTGTCAGACATGTTTTTATCATCATCATTACTGTTGGCCCACTATTTGTTATATATCCATTGGTAATTATGAAATATTGTTCTCCTACTTCTTTATAAACATCATCATTTTATGAAATACACTCTATGGATACAAACTGTTACATTTACAAACTGTATATAATTAATAATGGCAAACCACTGCATAATTATTACAAACATACAATACGGTTTGTACCAATAAGAAGCAGCCGCAAAAATTGGTTTGTTTTTGTACTTCTAGTGTGTATCTAATTTCTCTACACAGTTCTCACTTTATTTTAAAATATTCCCGTAGAAAAACTTGTGCAGGAGTTGTTAATTTGCTTGTCAATCTTTGAAATTATCTCCTTAGTTTTTAAATAATGAATAGAAATCTTCTTTTTAAAAGTTGATCATGTTGCTGAGCACTTTATTTGTCTATACGTTCTGACATTACAGGAGTTCCCATAGCACTTTTGTGTGTGAAGCCTACTTAACCTACAGTTCAAGTAATTAGCTTTGGGATACATTAATATTTAATGGTACAATATGTATGATATGCCAGAATGTATATTTCAAACACTCAGATTGTGAAGAGGTTACAGTGTTGACGTTATGACGAAGGTGCTCATGTATTTAGTTGCGGAGATATCTCCTGAAATTAGCCTGCTAACTGACCTGTCTTTAATTCCACTTCTTCCTCGAGAGGCGATCCTGGTAGCACCAGGGGAAGTAAACAAAATACCTTTCCAACGTTTGACTGCTCTCTTAGAGCTTAGCTTGGCCCTTCACAATAATAATATTAATACATTAGATACAAATTCAAGCTGGGAAAGGCAGTAAACCGGCCCACTTATCTTACTCTGTCATTCTAAGCCTTTAGCAGCATAACTAGGGTCTGGTCCAAGGTCAGCTTGAGCCAGCCCTAAGTAAAAGCTTTATCTGACACTTCAAAAGAAGACTCTAAAAACATTGGATAAAAAGTCAAATTCATGTCATCATAACTTAATATTTGTCATGGTCTGTGAAATGTTTGATGGTCAACCAAACATGCTGTCAGAATCTGGAGAGGTGGTTTTGACCTGTTAATAGTCTGTACTGTGCTAACAAACTTTAATCTGCTTATGTCCCTATGTGTGTGCTAATGTGTCTGTGATTGTGAGCTTTAGTTGGATTTGTGTGCTGTTTGTCTGTGTTTGTGTGCAATTGTCTGTTTCTTTTAGTCCGATCAACCAGCCAAGGAGTGCCGTTGAAAATTAGCTTGTATAGCTTTTTTACTTAAGAATTGATGGTGGCCTTTATAGGTCGCATAAACACACCCTCTCTAAGCCCATTAGGTCAAATTTGTATTTCTCTCATACAGAGAGATGACATTCCCACCAGGCTCAAGTGAACTTTGTGTTAAGTGCTATTCAGTAATGATCCTGTTCACATGTGAAGCTATGACGGGTTAGCATTAGTTCAAACTACTGCTGTTTCTAAGTACACTAACATGAGCAAAGTGATAATCACAAATTGTAAAAAGCTCTGCTGATACCATCATCACAACACCATACGTACATAAGGGTTATACATCAAGTTCTGACTTTAATTCAATCAAAACAAAAATGTACATCTACTTTTGGAATGAGTAACAGCGTGTGGATGATGTATAAGAGTGCTTAACACATTTAACAGAAATTGAGCCTTTTTGTGGAAGGTCAACTCACCTTCCCAAGAAGAGGCCATCCGAAGCACCTTTAAATGCCATCTTAAAGAGGTGTCAATAATGTCTCTGTTTTAAGTCAACATAATGTTTGCATTTCCACCATGAAATAATTCTACTGCATGCAATAAATAATGATCCTGTTTTGGGCTTTGATTTTCATTGAAAGTGATTCTGTCAATGTTCTCAAGTGTTTCAGGGATGAATCATTATTCACAATAATCACCAGTGCTTGAATTGGGCCGGTACTCACCGGTACGCAGTACCGGCACTTCTGATTTTTACCCATGTGGTACCGGCACTTCTTACTGAGTACCGGCAAGGTCTCTCATTGATTCCCTCTCTCCTTTCCTGCTGAAAGATGGTGAGTGTACTCAGGGACGAGGAGTCATTTAACCAGCCGCCAGTAGGAGTCAGCTTTACTTTCTTTTATATCCATAAAGAAAAAGTAAATCTGCTTACAGTTCTGTTTCATATGGATGTTGAGAGGTATCCATATATCTCTTCATTTTGCTCTCAAAGTGCACCAGATTGATGCATTTAACTTCCTGGGGGAGCATGCCCCCGGACCCCCCTAGAGGGTGTCAGGTCCACTCCCCACTTATAAATGTAGCACTTTACCACTGCACCCCCTCTAATCTCAGATGCAACCAGAGCCATTTTGTTTAAGTACAGTGAGCCTTTCTAAAATATACAGTAAAGAGACTAACCCACCAGCATTATAGGATACTATGTGACTTTGAGCCAAATACTTGTTTTTGGGCTGTATAAATAAATTGACTTGAAACAGTTGCTGATTTAGAGTACTGGCACCTTTTTTATTCCAATTCAAGCACTGACAATCACTAGTTACCAGGATGACCCAAAATAAATATTACAAATGTGATAACGGTCCAAGGTAGCTTGTGCAGCTGTGAGGGAAATAGCTCTAAATCAATTCCTTGACAGTCAGACAGGAAATGTTACATCCTGTTATAATCTGTTCCTATTGCCCTATCTTTTTTATCCATCCATTGGCATAACATAGATTAATATGGCGCTGGCGGGCGCTGTACAATAGCTGCCCACTGCTCCTAGTACTAGACTCCTGGTACTAGGATGGGTTAAATGCAGAGGCCAAATGTCACTGTGTGTGCTGTGTGCTCTGCATGTGTGACCATAAAAGAGGGTTTCATCCCTCCCAATTCTATTCTATTCTATAATAGTTTTTCCAGAGAGTCACATAACATGATGCCTTAAAGCTCTCTTTCATAAAAAGTCAGTATAGAGCAAATGTAGGTAAATGGTACCGTTATCGTGATGTGTTCAACTGTTGGTGTATTGAAAACATACAGTTTGAAGCCAATGTCTTCCCACCAAACCAGTTCCAGTTCTAGCTCTGTGCTTTTCTGGTTCAGAATCTGTTCTTCTTTTTAGCCCCAGTTGTGTTTCCGCCGCCCAGAGCCAGACTGGTGCTGCGTCATGACATCACCGTTTACGTCCCTGTTTTTCTCCCCAACGCCGCTCACAACAACAACAATGGGGGACTTCTTCTTCGAGTCCGTAGCAATCTCAGTTGTCGTTCTGCCAGTATCGGGCACAGGCCACAGCTGATGGGGTAGGTTCTGCCAGGTCTTCTGGACTGCACCGGGGGGCATCGGCACATTCCAGTAGGTGGGACATTGTCTGCACTGATCCACAGCTGCACGTGTCTTCTGTGGTGTAGTTCCACACTTTCATCAGTGCTTTACACCTCCCCTGTTCCACACGCAGTCTATTGAGTGACTTCCAGGTTGTCCAGCCAAGGTCGTGGCCACTAGCAAGGCTTTCCGTTGGTGTGATTCCTCTGTCCAGCCATTCAAGAGCTCGTGTGTCATGTCTTTGCCATTTATCTTCCCAGATGTTGGTCCTTGCTGCTTGTTTGGTTGTCTGGAGGGGCAGGACTGTCTGCACAAAACTGGCTCTGGATCGGAGCCTGCGTGGGGGTGCTACGTGGCCATGCAAGGGGTGTCTGATGTCTGTCTCCTGTGTTCTCTGTTCATCTTGAGCGATACCCAGTCGTCTGATGTGTGGGTGAGAGATGCCGGCTAGCGCATAGAGGCACGGGACAGGTGTTGTCTTAACGCATCCCGTGATGATGCGGCAGGTGTCATTCAAGGCTGTGTCGACCAGTTTGGTGTGACGTGATCGGCTCCAGCTTGAGCAGGCATACTCTGCTGGAGAGAAACACAGGGCCATGGCAGTTGCACGGATTGTTGGTGGATCTGCGCCAAACTTGGAGTTCACTAGTTTGCGCAGGATGTTGTTGCGGGTGTTGATCTTGGCTTTGGTGTTCTCCAGGTGTTTCTTGAAGGAGAGTGTCCTATCCAGTGTAACACCAAGATACATGGGATGCGTATGGTTGGACAGTGGGGGACTGCGTCGGGTCTATGATCGTGTTGCTTTTAATCATACGAAGCCAGATTAGATTGTTTATTAATGTGGGCTGCAGTGCTGCTCGTTCACCGTTTTTTAGTTTACCGTTAACTCACGGCAGAGTTTAGTCTACCGAGTTTAGACTTTAGTCTACCGTTAACTCGTGGCAGAGTTTATTCTCCCGTTAACTCACAGCAGCGGCCGCTGGAGAGTATTCACTGTCTGACTGTCACACAAGCAGCTGATACATATCCCCAGTTCCCCTTAAGTGAATGTGTGTCAGTCTGAATTGACGCTGTTTGACATCACAACGCTGTTATGAAAGTTTCTCTGGTATAAAATGGGTGATGTTACCATAGCAACCGAAGCTAATCTGACGATCTTGACTACTTGTTGCTATCCTATTGTGGCATAAGCCGTTTTTTACAAGCATATTCTACTGGCGTATTTTTCATTATGATTCTACTTGTGATAGTCTGACATGGCAACCTTTGTAGCCCATGTATTGATTCCATCCGATAGCTGCTATAATAAAAAGCAACAGGAGAACGTATGCCGCTGAAGCAGAGTGCTGCTCTTTAAACGGTCAATAATAACAAACGGATGGTCACTAAAAGTAAGGTAAAATTAAACAGCATCACACTTTGTCTGGTTAGTGTTACCTCACTTTATATTAGTGTGTTTTTTATAAGTGTGTGGTCGCATTCTAGTCACTTTGCTCAGCGCTACTGCTTGTAGCTCAGGTTAATCTCGCCCCAGCCTCAGACGTAAACCTTACGTGCACGTAGGTGCACCATAGAGAGGATCCTGACCTTCTACAGCTGCACCATAGAGAGTATCCTGACCTTCTACAGGTGCACCATAGAGAGTATCCTGACCTTCTACAGGTGCACCATAGAGAGGATCCTGACCTTCTACAGCTGCACCATAGAGAGTATCCTGACCTTCTACAGGTGCACCATAGAGAGTATCCTGACCTTCTACAGGTGCACCATAGAGAGGATCCTGACCTTCTACAGGTGCACCATAGAGAGTATCCTGACCTTCTACAGGTGCACCATAGAGAGGATCCTGACCTTCTACAGCTGCACCATAGAGAGTATCCTGACCTTCTACAGGTGCACCATAGAGAGTATCCTGACCTTCTACAGGTGCACCATAGAGAGCATCCTGACCTTCTATAGGTGCACCATAGAGAGGATCCTGACATTCTACAGGTGCACCATAGAGAGTATCCTGACCTTCTACAGGTGCACCATAGAGAGCATCCTGACCTTCTACAGGTGCACCATAGAAAGTATCCTGACCTTCTACAGGTGCACCATAGAGACGATCCTGACCTTCTACAGGGGCACCATAGAGACGATCCTGACCTTCTACAGGGGCACCATAGAGAGCATCCTGACCTTCTACAGGTGCACCATAGAGAGCATCCTGACAGGCTGCATCACAGCCTGGTATGGCAGCTGCACCGCCCTCAACCGTAAGACTCTCCAGAGGGTGGTGAAAACTGCACAGCACATCACCAGGACGGAGCTGCCATCCATGGAGGACCTCCACTCCCGGCGGCTCAGGAAGAAGGCCCACTGGGTTATAACTGTCTGCGGTTCTGTCTGCCGTCTGGCAGCATCAGGATAGAGACCACCAGACTCAGCGACAGTTTTATCACACAGGCCATTAGACTGCTGAACTTCTGATGTCTGTAATGTGTCTTCAGCGTCATATGTTCACAGCATTCATCTGTGTATTTCATTTTACATTCTGTCCTGAGTCTCATCGATTTGCATGTAAATAGTTTACTTATTCCAGAAATGTACTTGCACAATTGTGTCTGTATTATTACCTTCAATGTCTTAACCCTTTATTATTATTATTATTATTATTAGGGCACTAGGTTAACCCTAACCCGTTTCAGGACTCTGCTGAATGGTCAAATTCCCCAATGGCGCGCTCTGTGGCGTAGAGTGATCTTCGCTGATTGGCTGGGAGAAAACCACATGCTTCTCGACCTCACTGAGTCGCAGGGGGGACGCCATGTTTGGGTAACCCTAACCCAAATATGGTTCTGCGCCCGATAAAGGGTGCACTGTATAATGCAACATTGGAGGAGCCCAGGCAAAGGTTTTCATTGCTGCGCTGCAACGTTGACAATGACAATATATATAATAATAATAAAAAGCCGCGGAATATTGTGGAGCCTGTTCAGTTCAAAGTGCTCCCGAGCTCTATGTGACGTTGATTTTCTTGAGACTGATCTTCATATTATCCTAGAAATGTATCTTTGGCCCGGCAGCGACTTGCTGACCTTCCTTCAGCTGGGGGTAAAGCGTCTGTTCGGGGAGATGTTTGTTGGCCGTGTAGACGATGGCCGATCTATCTGAGTTAGAACTTGCTCATGTTCCATGCTGGCTTCTTCCTGATGATAGTGCGTCTTTCCAGATGATGCTCAGAACACTTGGTAAGGATCTGTGTTGTGGGGGATCTCATTATGGAATGTGGTCCATAATGCAGATCTTTAGTGACTGAATTATGACAACACTTTATGTTTTGGGGCAGTAAATGTTGCAGTTGGTGGCGCTGGTGTATCTTTCCTTATACATACAAAAATAAATAAAACTGGGACATTTAACTATCAGGAATATACTTTATAGACACTACAACTGACCATCCTTGTAACAATTTAAAAAACAATTTATCTACAGGGAACCACTAGGTTTAAATCTACTCTTGTTGTGTAACACTTATTTAATTAAAATGAATTGTCAAACATCCTTTTAATTAATTAACATGAAAGTTAACTCAAAAAGCCAAACAAAAAGACCACCCCATTTAACCATAGAGTTTCTAATAACCCTGCAGTCCAGTAGACTGGACACGACCTGGAAATGGACATTTGACACGTGATTTCTCATCTCTTCATCTGAGGAGTTATTCACACCCTCTCCAAGGACTTGTCTTCAATGTGCAGTATGTCAGACATGTGGAGTCTTCAAAGTACTGGGGGCTTCAACACTCTGCTGTCAGTGGACTGTGTCCTGCATGGGGGGGCGGGTCAGTGTACCGGATCCTCTGGGATTACTCTACAACTCAGTACTCCAGCTAAATATCCCCACAGATCTGGAGCCTGGGCTTCATGTATCCCTCTGTGCTTCCCTTACTCACCTTACTGCCACAGTAGCTTCTTTAAAGCTGCATGTAAAACTCAACTATTTCATAGCAAATCAATGATTTGTACACAGTAAATTTCTCTGAGTAAAATTGACTCAAATTGAAGAAAATTTTACTCTAAAAATATAACATTTGGTCCCAACCTATATAGAGTAAAATGTACTCTTTGTTCAGAGTTGTATTTTTAGAGTTCATTTTACTCTATTATGTGCTTAGATTTGACTCTGCTTAATGGTTATTTACTCTATGTAGTGTATATTAAAAACAACTCTACTGCCATTTTACTCATAATAGAAGGTCATTTTACTCCCAATCGAACGTAATTTCACTCCAACTAGAAGGTAATTTTACTCAGAATAGAATAAATGAACCATAATGATCTTTACAATAAAAAAGGTCTCAATATGACTGTCTCACGTGAACACAGTCACCAGCACCAAGGATCTCACACACACACACACACTAACAGGAAAACAGAACCTAAATACACACAGGACTAATCAAACCAACAAGACACAGGTGAGGAGGGAGGAGAAACACAGGGCACCAGGTGAACACAATCACCAGCAACAGACAAGACGGGAGGGGGAACACTTTTCAAACTAAAACAGGAAACGGAGACAGACAAACTAAAACATAGACAGATTGTGACAAATATATGCATAAATTACATATAATCACATGCTTCCTGTGCAATGTTTTAGCGTGGAACAAATGAATATACTTCGCCAATAATGAAGCTATATAATCCGTAACGGAGACCGAGATCAATGGCCCCAGAGATCACCTCCGTGACAGCGTGGTCATGGTTTAACTCCAATAGAATTGACTCTGCATTTTTTATCGCACTCTAGAAGCTATGAGTAATAAATACACTCCAAAATGATTAAATATCACTATTTCAGAGCAAAATAGTAATTACTCTGGAAAAAATACTCACCAATATTTCCTGTGTATATGTCATATATTGTTATGTCTCCATAGTTTTAGTTTCTCCCTCTCTATAATCCTGAACACTTTGCACAAAAGCTACCATGCCCATCTGTAATTTATATACTATGTATATATGTCTCTGCTCCTGTAGTATAACTCTATATTTCTGCTGCAGTATTTTGGTCTTTAATATCACTTTATTTGTGAAAAATGTATTTTCTACTGTAGATATGTTTACATTTGCTGTTTAGTTTTTTATTTTATTATGTTTATACTTATTCCACCTTTTACATTATATGAATGCCTCAACACATTGCTGCTGTAACAAAAATATGGGATCAATAAAGTATCTATCTATCTTTCTATCTATTTAGTGCACACTCCCAAGAGTAATTCTTTATGAATCGAGAACTTTTGCGTTAGATAGGATAAGTACAATGTACAGGTAATACTGAGTACTTACTTATACAGTAATTGCTTTTTTACTTTGACTTAAATAAAACATTATTCGTAAAATAAATCTTAAATATTTGGTGCACAAAATAAATACAGGGGAGGTTACCTGACCCTGTTTAAATCAGCTGACGCAGAGCTCGGAGACGGATCATCCTTGAGACCGGATGCCAACGCTCTCAGGATGTGAAAGGCTAGTTTACCTCTGAGCTTAACCATGGCTGCTTCCAACTTTCATCTCCCTCTTTAGTCACCATCAAAACTCAGATCATATTTCATTTTAAAAAGAAAAGTGAGTATTACAACAGGAAATCATTCCTTGAAAAATCTACAGAAATAATTAGAGTGTTGGTGCATGATGGAGCGGGCTGGAGATCAGCAGCGGGTCACTTTTGGACACTTGGGAGTGGAGGGACAGTATAAAGAAAAAGGTTGCAGCAGAGAGAGTTTTCTCAGGTCAACTCCCAGACTGTTTTCACTCTTAGATTTCATGCCCTCCTCACTTCTCCTGAGTGACATGATATGGTTTACTGCAGAGGTTGAGGAGGGTTTTGGATGCTCGTGGCTGAAGCTGCTACAAAGGTCAGTTCAGCAGGATGACAAAAACGTAAGGAGAGTCTGTAAAAAAACTCTATTATTTTCTGCAGTTCTCTTAAAAACAGTGGCAGAAATTAGTAATCTGCTTGCGTTCATCCACAAACTCTTTAACATCTGTGACCACTGAGTTGTTTTCTTAGTTGCGCGCAGGATTTCAAAAGCCCTTTTGTCTGCTGGAGTCATTTCAGAACAAGGAGGAACACACAAAATGAGGCAAATAACCCTAAAAGTGATCCAGATTGACAACTCAAAGTGGCAATTACAAGGGTGAAGTTAAATCAATTATGATGCTTTATCTGCAAATAAGATAAATCTCGCAAATTATTTTTCTTTCCTGATTTTAAAGTTCAAAACTTCAAGAGTTATTGGCCCTGTAGAAAATGCCCAGTCTTTACAATATGGGAGTAGTTAAACAATGACATATTGCATAATATATACTGGGGCTAGTGGAGCATGCGCGTGAACTGCATCGGAGCCTCGCAGCGGCAAAACTGTAGCGTGCTTAATTGCGCCGCATTTGCGCATCTGATGAGGCTCCCTCCGCAAGATGAGGCCCCACGCAGTCTGCGTGATGTGCTAGGGAGGGCCGGGCCTGTGTGTGAGTATGTGTTTTATTTGCATTTACAGGAGACAGTGCGTTTCAACAGGCTTCAGAGAGCGCTGTACTATATTGGTTATTTCACTAAAATGAACAACCTAATACGTTGTTCATTTTAACATTTTTGCATTTGTTTGTTTGTCTGAAAAGTTTAAATGTTAAGAAAATAAAAGAACAGAAATAATATGGAGTGCATATATGTTGAAAAACATATATATAAGGAAACATATAAGGAAATGTTGATAACGTTTGAAACAAATAGCTGTTATCTTACTTTTTGCTTGCAGGGCTCCACACTGTCAGTGGAACTGCACCCCCTTGACCCCATGCTGCATTCCAGCCCAGGTTAGCAGGGGGCTCTTCACTGTGGGAAGGAAGTGCTGATGGAAGAAGGGACAGGTGTCTTTATCACCAGCACACAACTGTATCCATAAATCAAGAGCTAAGGCCCCTAGCAACCACACTGAGGCAGAGGGACAGAATTTAGAGCAGCAAAGGGTCAGCGTTTCTAAGGCTGTGGTTTAAGCGTGTGGATTGCAGCAAATGACGTGTTGTTCCGCGTTATGCAAACCTCAATACCGGTACTTCATCACAGCCGTGGAGAGAGTGGAACATGATCAGCCTGAGGGCAGGCGGCTTAGGTTGCTCCAGGCGGAAGCCCACTTCATGTCAGACTTGTTTTCTGTTTTGATCTGTGCCAAGCATTTCGTTAATATCCTGGATTGTCAGGGTGCTGTGATGTGGTTGAACCTTTGTTTGTGTACTCAGCAAGTTATGTGAAAGTCATCATTCCACTTAAAGGTGGGGTAGGTAATTCACTTCAGATACACTTTTTGTTATATTCCATGGAATGCTCTTAACATCCCGATAGCAATGAATATATTAAATGCTTTGACAATAAATACATAAAAACATGTCATCTGTGGAAGCCGTAATACTGTAAAAAGCACGACCAATCATTTTAGCCGGCCCGGCTAAAATAACTGGATGGCCTACCTGCCTGTCAGCCTTCCATCTGTGCACAAACTTATCTCGTGCCCTCATTGGTCATGTGCGCGTTCGTGTGTGTTGGAGGAGGGGCTCTGTAAGGAAGTCTGAAGGAAGCTGCGTACTTTCAAGTTCTAGCACACTCAAGCTGGTTTCTGCATTCTTACCCTACCTTTAACAGAACAATGCTGTGTGAATGCACTTAACTTACTATGGAGTTGTACAACTTTTTCCACCAGTGGCATGTTTCCAGACATCCCAGTGAGTTGTCATATACATGGTTTTTAATGAAGGCAGGAAATCCAACCCTGCTGTTGTGCTGTAGAGACGGCTCCTAACCTTATTTACTGATGAAATAAAACAATTCTGTTATACAATTTAGGCTTTTCATTGCACATTCTTTCATCTAACACATCCAACACATCTTAAAACTGATTTGATTCTGTCTGACACAGATTGAGACCAAGATTCTAATTGGCTTGATCGCCCCTAAATGACATTAACCCTGTTAACAGATGTTAGGGCCTTCAGACCTGTGTGGTACATGTGTGATTTAGATATAGAGGCTCTAGTATCAAATTAGAATAAGTTAAACTCTGTATTTAAAACAGGCTGAAACACATCACAACTTGTATTTTTAGGAAGTACTTCTAGACACCAAATGTTTAAAATAGCAATTGAAAAATACATTCAGGGGGTTTCAAGAAACTGACACTGGCTACCACATTTACACTCATTTGACATTTGACAAACTACAACTGGCTAAAACCGTAATACTTTGTCTTAGTTCATTTTGTAGTCTACTTTCATTTCATTTAAAAAATAGGTAAACTCAGTATAAGGAACTATATTCAGTTAAACGGTTGTGTGAAGCGGTGTGTTTAACACTGAGGTGTACTGTATAGTGTCGGAATTATTTCATATGTTCTGAGCATAATAAAAAATGCTCACAGGTAAATCATGGACTGGTAAATGGACTGTACTTATAGCCCCTATCCAGTCTTTACGACCCCTCAAAGAGCTTTACATACTTCAAGTCATCATTCATCAATTCACACCTCATTCACACAGAGCAATGTGCCCCTTTTTACTCAAGTAAGCTAACATTCATACAACACACTCACACACCGTCGGCCATCAGGAGCAACTTGCCCAAGACATCGACATGTTGACTGCACAGGTCTGGGATCAAACCCACGACTTTCTGATTGAAAGACGACCGCACCTCCCCCCACCGCACCCACAGTCACCCCAAGGTATATCAAATCATTTTTAGTATCTGTCATGAACATGAAATTACTGCATGTGCTTCTGTCATTAGGTATAATTTGCTATATTGTGACACTTTAAATGCAAGGTTGCCACTATGTGAGCTTTCTTTGTAATGACAACTTACTTAGTGCAGGCCTGACTATCAAACTATTTAGCTGTATGTGTTAACATTAAATGTACCTCATTTAACCACCATTATAAAGGTATCATTTGGAGCTTTCATACAAATGTATGTAATTAATTAATGGACAGACAGCTTTACTTGTTGCAAAGGCTTTGTTCAGTCCACTCAGAGTCAGTGACAGGATTGCTCGTTGCATTACAGCTCGATGCTATGACAATGACCTTTGTGCAAATGTAAATCTACCATTTCATTTGATTTGCAACCACCATCAAATAAACTAAAATGTAAGATTCTTGGACCAGATCTACAATTGACAACATCCAAAAGAGGGGGGCCACGAGGCCTCCAAAAGAAGTAACCTTTCTGGGAACTCCAAACAGCTTCCCTTTAAGCCCTAGCTAAATAAAAACAACAACATTTGCACAAAGTTGGACGCTGTCCGGCCCGCTCCTCCTGCGTGGGGCCTCACCTTGTGGTGGGGGCCTCACCTTGTGGTGGGGGCCTCACCTTGTGGTGGGGGCCTCACCTTGTGGTGGGGGCCTCATCTTGCGGAGGGGGCCTCATCTTATGCACAAATGCGGCGCAATTATGCACGCCACAGTTGAGTGACACAGACCCGCGTGGCCTCATGAAACAACTTTGCGTGGGGCCACAAGTATAGCCTCCGACCTGGACATCCCGCTTCCCCCCTCACTCCCATTGCTCCCCGGGTGCTGTACAATAGCTTCCCACTGCTCCTAGCACTAGGATGGGTTGAATGCAGAGGCAACATTTCACTGTGTGTGCTGTGTGATCTGCATGTGTGATCATTAAAGAGGGTTTCATCCCTCCGATTATATCTAACGTGATCTTTTTGACAGCAAAAAAAAAATAGTAGATCTTTCTCCCAAAGTCCTCAGGATCAAACTGTGACACAAACAGGAACCTGCTGGTCTCTCATACTGCCTTTACCGCCTCTATATTTACCTGGTATTGTTTTGATATCCAGCTCTCCAGAAATGGTCTTCAAAGGGACGCCCACATAAGAGTCCGGCATGCCGACAGAGCCTTTGAAACCCAACACTGTTATGTGATGTTGTTGGGGCGACTGTCCATCATCCTGACACTCCCATAAACATGCACCCCCAAATAGAGAAATGGATGTGATGATGAGCAACGTTATAACTCAAACCGATATGCACTGTATTAATAAAATTGTAGAATCAGAGAATATGAGAAGTGTGTTATTAATATGTCAGGCTTGTACTAAGGTTGTAGCCACCTACTGCTGGATGAATGCTCTGCATCTGGTCCTGATCCCTGTCATACAGCTTGAGGCAGATTAGAGAGAGGAGGCAGAAGTGTGTGTTTGCTGCTCACACACTCATTTAAAGACCAACACACTCTCACTCCATAAACGTCCAGGAGCGACGCTTGGTCAGGGTCCCGAGGCGTGCAGTTGGGACGCTCCTAGGCTCCTTCAGCTTCATAAACAGATGCAAATAGCTTTCAACTGATTGCAATGTATTCCCATCTGCGGCGGAATTTGACGCTCATGGAAGCACGGCATTCGTTTGTGTCGGCGGCTGTTAAAGGCAATGTGACCGTCCATTCCCATTGGATAAAAACCTATCAACGACATTGATAGGTTTTAGTGTGTGTACAATGCTTTTGTCACGTTTTCCCCTTCAATTCTGAGAAACAAGTCGTTTTCTATGAGTTTTGGATGGCCGAAGACATTACATTACCCACAATCCTCTGTAGCAACCATAGACTGTATATTGCAACAGGCAACAGCTTCGGTTCATGTTAATTTACAAACTCTTCAACTACAACCGTAGTTATATTTAAAAACATGTTAGAAGGCCTCACGAAATACTTTAATGTAAATTTAAATTTAAATGTGAAGGAATGTGTGTATATTAACTGTGGGTTTTTCTCTGGAAGTTTTTCCTTGTACGATGTGAGGGTCAAAGGACAGATGATGCCGTTTTTCTCATACTGATATTCCGCTATGCACGCTGGGATTTGGGGTTTATGCGATGTGAAATCCGAAAACATTTAAAAAAAATTAAATAATACTTTATTCCGAGTGTGCTTGCTTTTCTCTTTGAAAGTCATCACATAACGGCATTGTAATACACGTTTCGGCTGCATTAAATATTACATATCCGCCGTAGTTAACTCTATTTATAGAGCCCTGATGACAAGACTTCTAGACAAACAGGAACTGCCGCCAAAACTGAAAACTTGACGTGGATCTTAAATATATAAGCAATTAAACAACATCTTACATTTCTTTTCACACAATACGTCTCCTTGCAGTATCAACACTAATTCGGCTGACTTTTATATTTGATCCAATTGGTAGATAGGCTGTATTTACGCCATAACGGTGCACAGCTGATAGAAAGGGACACCTACTGGTTAAAGCACGTTATTGCATTTTATAATTGTATTATTAGATATGAATAGGATCTCTATAAAGTATATTCTAAGTACCAACAACATATGTGTCCGTGTGGAAACAGTACCCCCAACCTGTAGTTCCATGATTGGATTATGTAACCCCAGTGTATGAATCAGTGATCACTACACAAGCCCCCCCAGAATTCAACCATGGACACAATCCCCGCGTCCGGGAGGAAGCACCATAGGGGCCGAGGAGGGTGGGGCCGCAGGCGAGGGCCGGGCCATGGAAAGGGCCGCCGGAAGGGGGCCGCAGGAGAGGGTAGGGGCCCCAACGAGGGCGAGGGCATCCCCCCCGGGGGGTGGGGGGCGGGCCAAGGAACGGGCCGTCGTCAGGGGGCCGCAGAAAGCAGGGTCGCTGTGTTGCGACGTGGGGACGGGCGTGAATATCCCGGTGGTCCCCAGCAGGGAGGAGCGCTGCCCGGCCGCAGGCGAAGGCATAGCGGCAGCGGGTACGAAGTCCTCGGGAGGAAGGAGCCGTGTCCCCGGGAGGAAGGAGCCGTGGACAGGGGAGAGGCCAGACGGGGTGACGTCCGAAGCCGCCGTCGAGGCGAACCTTGAGTCGCGGTTAGAGGAGAGGCCAGGCAGGGTCCAGAAGCGCGCCACACACGGGCCGATGAAGGCATGGGCGACGTCCGAAACCGCCAAGGCGAGGGAAGAGGCCAGACAGGGTCCCGAAGCGCGCCACCCACGGGCCGATGAAGGCATGGGCGACATCCGAAACCGCCGAGGCGAGGGAAGAGGCCAGACAGGGTCCCGAAGCGCGCCACCCACGGGCCGATGAAGGCATGGGCGATGTCCGAAACCGTAGAGTCGAGGTGAGACGGGGTCCAGAAGCGCGCCACCCACGGGCCGAAGAAGGCATGGGCGACGTACGAAGCCGCCGTCGAGGTGGTGAATAAGCGAGAGGGTCCACACGAGGCCGACCAGACATGGTCGAACCTCCTCTCAGGCACCAGAAAAAAACTCAAAAGGGTCGTCCTGTCCACGATTAAAAACAGATGGGCGAAGTTGTGAGAGGATCCACACGAGGCTGACCAGACTTAATCGAACCTCCTCTCCGGCACCACAAAAAAAAAAAAAAAGGGGGCTAACAGTCGGATGTCGTTAGCCACTAGCTGCTAGTCGCCAGCTGTCCGTTAGCCGTTAGCGAGCACAGCCGGACATGCAGCCGCATGTCCCGAATAAAACAGGCATTGTCGTGTATCGGCTCCATGGAAGGCTTGCTGTCCGTGGTGCCGAAAAGCTACAGCAACCCGGTATCACGGCAAGACGTGAACATGTGACGATCTACCATGCTGGGAGACGTGAATATGTCACGGTTTCGTCCCTTCAAACGTGACAGTTACACGGTATTGTTAACATGGCCCAACCAGTGGAGAAATACCCGGAAGTGCCAAGCAAATGGTCTACCGCGCCTATTGGTTGGTTTTTATTGTCAAAATGAGATGTTTTTAATTTATTTTTTAATCGTCACACTTGATTTCGCCGATTTTCTTGTTGCCCTAGCTGGTCGACACCTCTTTTAGCAGAAACAAAGGCTACATTAATGTATTAAATCGATGTAATCCATGTGTGTGGATCATAGACTGGTGTGGATGTGGAATTAACGGACGTGACGTTGTGCGATTGCGTTGCCAGGCAACGCAATTTACAAACTCTTCAACTACAACCCTAATTATATTTAAAAACATTTTAGAAGGCCTCATGAAATACTTTAATGTAAATTAAAATGTAAATGTGAAGGGATGTGTGTAATGTGATGATTGACATTATTCACCCACGGATCTATGGGTTGGGGGTATTGTTCCGCACGGACATTTTAGTTAACCGGACTTACTGTTGATGTGAAATCCGAAAAAAATAAATAAAATACTTTATTCCGAGTTTGCTTGCTTGTCTCTTTGGAGGTCATCACATAACGGCATTGTAATACACGGTTCGGCTGCATTAAATATTACATATCTGCCGTAGTTCTGTATTTATAGAGCCCTGATGAGAAGACTTCTGGACAAACAGGAAGCACTGCCGCCAAAACTGAAAACGTGACGTGGATCATAAATATATCAGTATCAATTTGCAGTATCAATACTAATTCGGTTGACTTTTATATTTGATCCAATTGGTAGATAAGCTGTATTTACACCATAACGGTGCACAGCTGATAGAAAGGCACATCTAGTGGTTAAAGCACGTTATTGAATTTGATTATTTTATTATTTTTCACAAAAATTAAACCATCAATAGCAGAAACAGAATTAACTGTCATTAGTAAACCACCCAAAAAAAAAGATCATAAGTGGTTTTGTTTTACATATATTTTAAGGATAATAATAGCAATGTAACACTGTCTATAACACTTACTGTATAACACTGATTTGAAAAACATACAGAAAAAACGAATTCACTGCCCTTAATAAAGTATTTAAATATACATTTCAGGTGTGCTGTTTTGTTTAGATCATTAACATCTGGAGCTCTTTTAATGTCCTTTTTGATTATTGTTACACCAGGTCTTGTCAAAACCTTTATTCCATATTCAATATCCATTACTAAACAAAACAGCAATTCTACTCCACTACAATTCTGAGGTTAACCTGGTATTTTTACTCCACTACATTTATTTTAGTTACTTTGCAGATTCTGATTAATGATGTGAAATATAAACAACCCTTAAATCAGGCTTTAGTTACACCTGAGTAAAATTCAGGGAAGGTGATTGTCAAGTGCCAACAATCAGGAGAGATATTTGATAGTTGCTGCTTGAGAAGACTAAACATTTATCTGCAGATCCCTATAAAGTATATTCATTACTCGTTATTCTCTACTAATAGTTAATGAAAGACTGTATATAATGGCTATTTTGCATATCCCTTTCAAGATTTTCTAAGGTTCATTGACATATCATATACACAACTAATTCAATAACGTGCTTTAACCACTAGGCGGTGCACACAAGGTACACACAGCCATAATAACTTTGTACTATTAGTGTAGGACACTTGTGTATGTATAACATCTGAAGATGTGTAGTTTTATTCATGTTTTCACATAATTGTACAGGATATTGCTATATTATTTCACATGTTTTACTTATAATATCTGATTTGTAAAACATCACAGACAGAAAGGTATATCCGTCATTTAACAGTAAGCTATTGAAATTCTGAATCCATAGATGTGTCTCCCATCACCCAAATCCCCTGACTATTCTCTCAACTCAGTATTTACATTCTTATGTTCAAAGAAAATCAGTAATATCTTTAAAAACGACAAGTCCTTTTATATCAGCTGTGCACCGTTATGGTGTATAACGTATTTTTTTTCGGATTTCACATCAACAGTAAGTCCGGTTAACTAAAATGTCCGTGCGGAACAATACCCCCAACCCATAGATCCGTGGGTGAATAATGTCAATCATCACATTACACACATCCCTTCACATTTACATTTGAATTTACATTAAAGTATTTCGTGAGGCCTTCTAAAATGTTTTTAAATATAATTAGGGTTGCCTGGCAACGCAATCGCACAACGTCACGTCCGTTAATTCCACATCCACACCTTTACATATGATGGTCTATGATCCACACACATGGATTAACATCGATTTAATACATTAATGTAGCCTTTGTTTCTGCTAAAAGAGGTGTCGACCAGCTGGGGCAACAAGAAAATCGGCGAAATCAAGTGTGACGATTAAAAAATAAATTAAAAACATCTAATTTTGACAATAAAAACCGACCAATAGGCGCGGTAGACCATTTGCTTGGCACTTCCGGGTATTTCTCCACTGGTTGGGCCATGTTAACAATACCGTGTAACTGTCACGTTTGAAGGGACGAAACCGTGACATATTCACGTCTCCCAGCATGGTAGATCGTCACATGTTCACGTCTTGCCGTGATACCGGGTTGTGCTACAGAGGATTGTGGGTAGAAAAACGACTTGTTTCTCAGAATTGAAGGGGAAAACGTGACAAAAGCATTGTACACACACTAAAACCTATCAATGTCGTTTAATTAACAAGGATAATCTGGTGTTTTTGAGTTGATGAGTAGTGGAGATATCACTGTCAAATCAATCGACAGTAAGGGGAATAGTTACTTCCGGGTGTACAATTCTCCGTTATCCAATGGGAATGGACGCTCACATTGCCTTTAACAGCCTCCGACACAAACGAATGCCGTGCTTCCATGAGCGTCAAATCCCGCCGCAGATGGGAATACATTGTAATCAGTTGAAAGCTATTTGCGTCTGTTTATGAAGCTGAAGGAACCTCGGCGCGTCACAACTGCACGCCTCGGGACCCTGACCAAGCGTCGCTCCTGGACGTTTATGGAGTGAGAGTGTGTTGACACGTACCCTCATTCCAACACATCAGGGGTTTCAAACATATGGCTGGTGGACCAGAACCAGCCTGACAAAGGCTCCAATCTAGCCCACTAGATGACTTTGCAAAGTGTAAAAGTAAAGACATTTATTCGTGTACATACACGCTCTTCCTATGTACCAAATATCGATGCACTTGTGTAGCATAAGAGACAACTGTCTCTGTTGCAGAGTTAGTCTGTCTCATAACTGTAAGCATGGGCGGTGGGTACTGTAGGCTAGAGAAGGCTAAGCCTTCCCAAATATTTTTGTCACTGCATCCTGGTAACATTTTAATATAATGTATGTGTCTTTGACATTAGCGCTGCTATAGCCACCAGTTGGCGTGCAAGTGCCTGCGCGGGCATGTTTGTGTCAAGCGGCTTGTGATCGTGGTGTGATTGGCCACAGAGACAAGCCCCTCTGTGGCCAATCACATCACGATCCGACAGCGAAGCCCGCCAATGACAAAGGATCAAGTTCAAACTTAGCTAGTTAGCTAGTGTACATTGGCGGTCGAAAATTGATATACAGACATTTTTCAAGGCAAACATTAACCCTCCTGTTGTCTTCGGATCAAATCTGACCGATTTACTACTTTCATCAATCATAACTTTTTTGTTTTACATTCGATTGCATTAAGGCTTTATGATATCCTTCACAGTAGACATTTGAACATATAAAATTGCTGATCACCAATTTCATTGAATTTTGGATGATTTAGTCAACTTTGTAACACCCATGGTGTTCCCGGTCAAAAATGACCGCCATAAAGAAAAGGAATTAGTAACCATCCGGATCAGATAAAACACACACACAAACACCCACACACACACATACTCTAGATGTGTCCCCCCCCCCCTTATGTGCCCAATCCCCCCATGTGAATCACTCCTGGCACTCTGTGAAGCTGACAATTGAGCGGCCCGACCAAGCAAGGAGGCAGAGGCAGAGAGTTCAAATATAACCCGGTGTGGGCATTTATTAATCATTGGCACATGATTCACAGCCTCAATCTGACTGTTACCCGTTCCCACAGTCACCAGCCACCAGGATCTCACACACCCCACAAACAGGAAACACAGGCTGCATCTCAGGTCGATTAAATGGATTCCTTGCGTCCCTCACTTGCGTCGTTTCCCTGCGTTTAGTCCCTCCCACCAGGGAAACATGGAGAGACGCAAGGAAACCACGAGAAGCAGGGAAATGAGTTTTAAGAGCAATGGGACGTCCTTTCCTCCGGAGCGTCACGTGAAGCGACGTCCGTTTGTGATGACACCGCACAGCTGATGTCTGACAGCAGCTCTGTCCCCGTTGTTTTCACAAACACCCCCGCCTCTGTTAGTACACATTTACTGACATATACATTTGTATCATCTGTTGTAGACCCAAATATTCTCAAAAAAGATAAACGCCATTCTTAAAATGTATAAACGAAAAAAGCGATCATGAAAATGTTTCCAATAAATGAATAAAATGATTTTTGACCACTTTGTTGTTCAGATATATCACATATTTGTAACTGAATGATACATTAATTGAAACAAAACACAGTATAAACTGAGGAGTGACTCTCGTAAGTTTCATGTATTTTCTTCACTCCACTGGGAAACTGCTCTCATGTCAAGAAGCATCAGATCAGTGCATGTGCTGCATCGTCCAATAAGTGAGCGATACACAGTAAGGGGGCGGAGCGAGTATCTGAGGATTTCATCGGAGGATGGTCTGGTGGTTCCTCGGTTATCGCTCCTCGCTCCTCGGTCCTCGGTCCTCCGGCAGAAATAAGAGCCATGGGACGCTACTCAAGATGGCGCAGACAAATCAACTTCCGGTGATACCGAGGACCGACGATCGAGGAAATGAAAATAGTCGACCTGAGACGCAGCCACAGAGCCTAAATACCCACAGACTAATCAATCAACAAGACACAGGTGAGGGGGGAGGAGACAACACAGGGCACCAGGTGCACACAATCAGCAGCAACAGACATGGGTGAGTGATATGTCAACTTTACACAGTGGTAACTTGTACAATTAATGCAACTTAACGTCATGATTTATACACCCTCAACATATTATTTGCACCCTGATTATTCTCAACCGCTGTCATTCTTACACCAGCATAAACACTTTCGGCGCTCTCGCTAACTCCCCTATCTTTTCAGGCGGAGCCGAGGACCCGACCAGCACCTGCCAGACGACATTCCAATCAATACGGTTTAATCAGTTAATAAATACTACCTCAATAATTAGTATAAATTATGTAAAATGTGCAAATATGCAATGCCAAACTGTACTGTGCAATCACGCTAATAAAGTGCAAACTGTTCACTAAAGTGCTGAGTGACTTTATCTCTGCAAAGGGAAGTTGTTTCATAAAGTGCAAACCCACATGTGCAATATTACAAGGCCCGAAGCCGTCAGTCCACAGTGACGAAGTTACCTTCGTCACACACTCACAAACACACACACACACACACAGAACAATTTGACACATTTCCCGCTCTTATGTGCGCGTGGATCACACCTGGCACACGCAATACATGTTCAGTGTCTATTCTTTGTATATTTACTGCAGTTTTTCATGTATACCAGTAGTCTGATATAATATTTACAGTTTGAAAGGGTGTTAAATTAAATTTGGTGATGATTAATGGTTTTTTTCTGTTAATGTAATAGCAGTTAAAACAGGACCGGTCAAATTTGACCGCGAACACCAAAGTAAGGGGGGGGGGGGGGAAACGAAAACAATAGGAGCGTTAAAGGTCACCTACAGATGTAGCACTCCAGATAGGACTCCAATTTGTGTGTCCCAACCAAAAACCCAGCGGATCCCAGTCGCTGGGGGCGTTGCCAAATTGCTAGAGGGCGTTGCCAAATTTCCCCATTTGTTCAATTACAGGATTTAACCATGAGATGGCGCTTCATTCACAAATACACACAGACAACTTGGTGTTGTAGAACTTAGTCTGTTTGCAATGTTGCAGCTCTGCAGTTGTGTTTGCTGAATACTGTAGAATTTAATCACTTATTTGTTATGGTTTTCACAAGCTGCTATAACGAAAAAACATCAATATTTTAGATCAAATAAAGTATATCTAATCTTATTATCTTAATTGTAATTCAATAATATATAGTCTTTATATATTAAATAATCATAATAATGTAAATGTTTACATTTCTTTATTTTTTATGCTCATACTTTTACCTTTACGATAGTTTGCTTTATGCAGTATATTTTTTGTAATATTGTTGTGGTGTTTTTACACAGTACAGTAGATCGAAGTAAATCAACTTATACATTAAGATAAGATAAGATAAGATGGACCTTTATTAATCCCCGTGGGGAAATTCAGTAGTTCAAACAGCAACAGGGTGCGAGTGAAAAACAGGACAGCACAGATTCACACAGATTAATAAAGTCAAAAATAAGATCAGCGATAAAAATAAAAATAATAATAATGAGAAACTATGAAATAAGAAATGAATAAAATGTAATTATCATATCATATATTATATAATGTATTGTATTATTAAGTAATATCATACATTAACCCCATTATAGCAGATGCCACATTGAATGGATGAACACATTTATGCATCAATAATTACAACAGAGTATTTCTAAATACATGTTGTAAAAATACTTATATGTATTTAATACTAATAACATAATGATTCATTTCAGATGATAATACTTTTCAGGGTTAGGTCCGGTCTGACAGCGCTTAGCTCTCTGCTGCAGAGAGGAAGAGAAGATCACTGCTCTAAACAAAGTCAAAAATCAACATACAGTAGGCAACATAGGGGGGTGGGGGCTGGTGAACGGTATGGTCAATGTTTGTAAACACAATCCTCAGGATGTGTCCTAATCAAACCAAAAGAGAAAATGCAGATATTACACTCATAAAAGAAATGGTAGACATATCAGTACTCTTAGTGCCAAGTTCTCTCAGACAATCTGCATTTCCTAATGTGGGACAGTTCTGTGCAAAATGTGGGACACTGAAAAGTCTATGTTAAAAAGCCTCAGTCACCTTAATTCATGTAATACAAACATCTCAGGTCAGTAACACTGAAAGCTAAATGTGCAATACCATGTTCAGCTATATGTTACTATTTATAATGTTATTGTTGTTACAACAGAAGATGTTTTGAATTGAAGTTAAATGCATCAATCTGGTGCACTTTGAGGGCAAAATTAAGAGATTTATGGATACAGCTCTCAACACTCATATGAAACAGAACTGTTCTTACAATGTGTGTTGGAAGGATTTATTAAATTACTATGCATATTTTATTTAAACTTGTTTAAAACATATCTAAATAAATATGTGTGTCCCGGGCCAAGGAGCGTATTGAGCAGGAAAAAAGAAGAGATGGAATGATGGAGCAACTGCGCTGTCATATGTGTGGGCTGGACCTGTATAATTTAATTTACAGGAAAGGAGTGAGCAGAGGGTAGAGTTGTACTAAAGAGACGTGTTACCATGGAAACCAAACAATGGTGTAGCTGTATTGAAGTCCGAGTGGAAACAGTAGCATTTGGAGCGTTATGTTTGAATGAAACAGCCAGGTCGTGACTCACAAAAAAAGTGTTACTTCACTAACTGTAAGCTTGTCACTCAGAGTAACCTACAGTTAATTTAACTGCTGGAGAAGAAAGATCAGGGGGGGGAGAGAGCTGTGGCTGATGGGCCATTAGGTGTGTAAACACACAGCTGATCACCTGAGAGCTGCCGTTTCATTCAGACTGTTTAAAAAAAAAAAACGGTCTGATTTTAACAACTCAATGTGTGATTGTTATAGCAGTAATATTAGACACTAATAATACAGTAAACTATTAACACTGTACATATTATTGTTTGCCCGTGGGATTAGGATTATCGGTAGTGAGAGCCGTGCTGCATTTTCCTCCAGTCGGATGTGATATAAAAACAAAACGATTATTTTTGTAGTTGTAAACTCACGTGGATTAAACTACATGTATTAGTGCATTCATGTCAATTCGGCAAACATATGATACATTAAATGATCGTGAGGATGATGATTAAAAATCGTTTGTATGAGCCGGTCTGCATTTCCTGACTAAAAAACATAGCGATGGTTTTGTATTTACACCAACGTGGATTAAACAACATTATTTTGTTAAATAAAAACATGGTGATGTTTTGTAAATGATTACATGTCTCTTATTTAGCACAGAATATGATCCTATCCGTGACATATGGATCTTAACAAATATCCGCTATATCAGATACCTCTACTGTAGATCTATCAGCTGTTTATTTTTTATTTCACAAGAGTTCCACTGTGGCAGCTTTTTAATCACTGCACCCCCTGGTGGATCCATGATCCATTGCAGCTGGTTTCATTATAATTACATTTATTTATCAAGGGGGCGTATCAAGTCCTGCGGGGGTTTTCCTTTTCAGCAGGGGCCCGCCCCGTGCAGATCACGGACCCGCACGGGTAGGCGTCTGAAATGAAGTGCTACATCTGTATAGTGCTATTTTTAGGCGTAGGTCTCAGATATATACAAATATATAAAAAACATATCTATGAAGTGTTTTGCTCAAAATACCAAACAGATCACCCATTCTAGCCATGCCTCATATCCCTCTATTTCACTTCCTGTTTCAAAAGTGCTGATTTTGGGTATAAAGCTTTAGGGGCGGAGCTTATGCCTGCTCATGCGGGAGATTCTACCGGCAGATACTGCCGTGATGAAACGCCATATCATGGATTATCAAGGATTATTTCTGAAACAGTATGGGGCTCAAAGGCTTTCTCTCTTGCCGGTTATACCACAAGGTGAGTTCCTTTTTATTTCCTGCTTCTTCACACACATGCTCTCCAGTACAGGTTAGCTCTGAGTGTTAGCGATGCTAATGTGAACACTGACCATATTACGTCCAAAACAGTCGGGCATTGTTTCTGATAGCAACGTTTCTGATAGTGCTGTGGGTCCGCCGCCGATATGACGTCATATCGGACGCAAATCTGGATCAGCTCCGTTGTACGCCTGTTTTTAGAGATTTGGGTATGGAGGAAAAGAGAGAGGGTTTTATTTTCTGACGCTGCGTGAGTTCCCTGACACACCGGGGACACATATTTATGTATAAAAGACATCAAAAAGTGCATTTTGAATGATAGGTCCCCTTTAAAACAACCAGTAATCCTGATGCCACGACGAACACCCGCCAAGATAAGGTAACAACTAGTAAGCAGGGCAGTGCCGGGGGCCGAGCTATAACGTTTCGCTGCAATGCTTGCGAGTTGCTACCTACATCCATGGTTGCTACACAGGCTGCCGAAGATGACGTCAATGACTTTAATGCTTGCGTAATGCGGAAGTAGGCGTGGTTAAATCTAAACTGGGTTGGAAAAGGCGCAGTGGATTAGTGCGTTGATGTTCGGATCAGGGGAGCACAGGTTCAAACCCCACTGCAGTCAGCATGTCCTTGTGTCCCTGGGCAAGACACTTCACCCCAAATTGCTCCTGTGAGGGATTGCCCACAGTATTGAGTATGTAAGTCGCTTTGGATAAAAGCGTCTAACAAGTAACATGTAATGTAATGTAATGTAATGAAAAACGATAGACAAAGTAGTTTAGCCTTCCCAAACCTGAGCCTCAGGCGCCGCCTATGACTGTAAGTGTTTGTCAGTATATCTGAAATGACTAGGTTAGCTACGTTAGCTAGCTAGCTTACAGCAGATCTGCAGTAACATCAGAAGGAGTCATGTTACTCCGATTTTGGAGGACGGTTAAAGTAAACAGATATGGTTCTAAACTGTATTGAAGTAAACATGTATTATTTTGAATTGTATTTTAGTGAACATGTATTGTTTGAACTGTTTTAAGTAATCACATATATAGATATTGTCTTTTCACTTACAACTGACTGACCCAGAGATCCTGTTACACACACATACACCTCCTCCCACCAGCACACACACATATTCTTTTCAAGGTTCTTTCTGGGCATCAATATATCTGTGTACAATGTTTGGTTGTCTGGGAAAGAATAGTTTGTGTGAAATATTCCTTGGGAAAGTAAAGGAGTGAATATCGGTGCAGAGATAAGATTGACTCTGTCCTTGTGAACTTCAGAATCTCACGTTATGCTCAGAAGAAAACATACTTTTTCTCAGAACTCTGATTCGCTGTATTGGACCCGACCAGAAGTGAATCCAACCAGTAAAAACACCTGGGGGAGTGAGCAGCTCACACAGCTCCTCCCCACGGACTCTCTGATTCGCTTCGGAGTAAAATGGGAAGGAAGAAGTCAACACATCTCCGTCCCAAAATATGAATATGAATACTGTTGTTTATGCATGTAAAATGCTTCCTGTTTTCTGACTGGCTGGTCCCGATACCTGTATCGCGCAGCAGTGGAAATTGAAAGTCCGGAGTACTCTGTAAACTTGTATACGTGTTTTGTTTCTTACCAGTAAAATCTGATTATTGTTATAACCTTTATTCCGGTGTTTTGAATCCCTTTCTTTATTAAATATAACCAGCCTCATCTAACGAACGGCGCGTAGCGGAGGGGGGCTGTAAGCCACCATCCAAAAGTATTTGCTACAACACGGTTCAGTTAGGTTTTCACTTTGAAGGCTGTCGGAGGAGCTGCATGGCTGGAAAAATAAGTGTTGGTAAGTTATTGTCTCTCTGTTTAAGACAATATATGTGTCTTTGTGCACAATAGCCAAGCGGGAGGAGGGAAGAGACTATAAAAGATGATGTGTGAAGAGAAAGGGGGGCTTTTCGAGGCTGGAGAACTTTTCTGAGGCTAGATTCCGGGTCTTGGGCCCTGGGCCTGGGCTTGGGCTCTTTTATGCGGCTTTCACACCAGCGCTTTTCCCTTTCTAGCTCCGAGCTAGAGCTTTTCTGGTTCAGCTCCGGTTTCCCTTTTCTGCTCCCGCTCTGTTCACACCACTCAGAGCCGGGATGGTGCTGCCGCTGCTGCGTCATGACGTCACCGTTTACATAGCTGATTTGCTCCCCAACGGCGCTCACAACAACAACAACAACGGGGGACTGCGTTGGGTCGATGATCGTGTTGCTTTTAATCATACGAAGCCAGATTAAATTAAATAACGACTTCTCCAACCTTATACTTTTCTCCAGAGTGCCGTGGTTCATTGTTTATTAATGTGTTTCAGCTGCATTTACCGACCGCTGCAGTGCTGGCTGCACTTCCACGGGAGTTTATTCTCCCGTTAGCTCCGGGTTAGCTCACACGGCTCTAAAGTATTCACTGTCTGACTGTCACACAAGCAGCTGATACATATCCCCAGTTCCCCTTAAGTGAATGTGTGTCAGTCTGAATTGACGCTGTTTGGCATCACAACGCTGTTATGAAAGTTTCTCTGGTATAACATGGGTGAAGAACCGAAGCTAAACTGACTACTTGCCAAGCCGTTTTCTACAGGCACATTTTACCGGCGTATTTTTCATTATGATTCTACTTCTGATAGTCGGACATGACAACCTGTGCAGCCCATGTATTGATTCCATCCGATAGCTGCTATAATAACAAACAAAACGTCTGCCTGCTCTCCACAATGATCAATAACAGTGAACGGATGGTCAAAGTAAGGTACAAATAAACAGAATCACACGAAGCCTGGTTAGTGTTGCCTGACTTTATAAAGTGTGTTTTTTTTTATAAGTGTGTGGTTGCCTTCTAGTCACTTTGCTCAGCGCTACTGCTTGTAGGCAGGCATGACGAGACTCTTCAGTCGACCCATGTTCAGGGGAGGTGGGCTTAGTTTCCTGCACGCCTCGACGTAAGAGAGACGTAAGCGACGCCGCCTCTTAGCTCCGGAGTCTTGCTTCTAGACCGACCATTTTTTGGAGCTGGAAACGAACTGGATTCCGGAGCTAAGAGGCGGCGCCACTGCGGTGTGAACAGGAAAAAACGGTACTTTTCAGGCTCTAGCTCCGAGCCGGCGCTGAAAACGCGTTGGTGTGAAAGGGGCATTAGACGGCTTTAGGACATTTGACTTGTGAACCTGTTGCTTTTGTATTTTGATCTTGTGTCTTTGTTATTTTTTAGGATTCTTGTAATCCTCTATTTTTGTTAAAACCTTAATAAAACCGGTTTGTACTTTGTACATTTCGACCCAACTCCTGGTCTCTCTCGTGGTTTCTGAAGGTATCTGCTTGGTCTTAGAGTGAGGTAAGAACACCCTTCCTTGGAAAAGGCTGACATTAGTTGATCATTTGGATTTGAAATTGAATAGAAACCCTGTTTAAGTTAAACTATAGTTTCACATTGGTCACTATGGTTGATGTGGTTTTGATTGATGTTGAAATATGATATAAGCTCTGCTGATGTGGTAATGTCACTGCTGTGACATTAATGTTTGACTCTGTCTGTGTTTGATATTACATTTGCATTGTTTTAATTGGTATAAGGGGATCACAATTGGGGGTTAGGGATTGTGGGTCCTGAAGCTGCCCTAATTACCAGGGGGTCTCCCAACGACACAGGGTTTCTCCTCCACGGGCAGTTTAGATACTGCTCTGGGGTTCTACCAGCCCACCAACACCTACTACACTATACACTCCGTTTTGCTATCCTTGTGGTCAGACATCCGAGGCTGGAGTGCCTAAAATAGGGATACGACGGGCAGTTTTGGTGTTAGAGGCCAAGCTGTAAACGCCCCCCTAAACAGATTACGTTGATCTTGCGTGTAGATTCTGGGGGGTTTAGTCCTAAAAAGATTGGACGGCCGCTCACCGGAGCCTTATCAGCACCGGAGTTCGGTATCTGAGACGGCCTAGATATTAACGTTGGTTGTATCGAAGTTAGATTCCTTTTCAGCAGAATTACTAGAGACCTGATCTAGGGGGTACAACTTTAAAACACTGTTAGAAATTAAAATCAATGTTAAACAGCATAATTCAGTCTAAAACATATCGTCAGTTTAAAGCTGTTTTATTGTGGAAAAGCCCGGAAGTTCTCAGGAAATCAATGCCAAGCTTTTATTCTGAAAAATCCTTTATCCGGTTAGCTTGTGACTAATGTTGCGTTTTCTGAATGTAAAGTGAAAATGACTTGGAGTGTGAAGTAAGAAGATATGATTCTACACTGTATTGAAGTAAACATGTATTGTTTGAACGGGTTTTGATAATCACTTAGAAAAAGAATGTTATTCTCACTTTTAAATTCACTGACTTAGAGATTCTGTGTTTCACACACCAACATTGATCCTTATCACCACTAAGAGCCAGATGCTGTTTCTAAGTCGTTAAAGACATCGTAAAATAAGAAAAGATCCCCTGGAAAAGGTAGGGAGGGGAGATCGGGACGGAGATAACATTGACTTTTGACCTAGTGTGGTTTGGGGTCTCACTCTGTTCGAAACTCTGATTGACCTCGGCCAGAAGTGAATCCAGCCAATCAGGACACTTGGAGGAGGTGGTCAGTTTAAACAGCTCCTCCCCAGGGCTTCTCTGATTCGCTTGGGAGAAAAGTGGGAAGGAAGAATCGACAAATCTCCGCCCCAAAGACAGATAGAAATACTGACGTTTGTGTGTGTAAAATTGCTTTTGGGTTTGGTGAGTGGCAGGTCCTGAGAACTGTGTCCGTATCGCATCACAAACCTGAAGTCCAATTTCTTTTTGGTTTGATGAGTTGGCGGGTCCTGACGCATTTGTCCGCATCGCATCACAAATCTAAAAGCCCGGGGTACCCGGAGTACTCTGTATAACTTGTATATGTGTTTGATTTCCTACCAGTAAACTCAGATAATTGTTGTAACTTTTGATTCCGGTGTTTTCAATTCCTTTCTTAATTTAATAGAGATCCAGCCTCATCCAACGAACGGCGCGTAGCAGAGGTATTCTACTCCTACAAGTGGTGACTCCCGACGTTTGTGAGCTGATCTCTAGAAAGGAACACCGATAGCCGGGGGACAGAATCCAGTCCAGGGGGAGGACACAGAGATACTGGTGACAACTAAACCAATGGCCATATACAAAAGGTGAGCAGACACCTGTTTTGATTATCGAAAATCTGTGATTGATTATACTAAAAAATTTAGAGTTGTCAGCAGCGTTCTCAGTGTTTTTAGTCACGGTGGGAAATACAATACATATTCTAGTTAAATTAGATTATTAGTGCTTAGAGAAGGGTATTCAGTCCTGGATCTAGAGCAAAAATAGTGTTTGAGTGTGGCGGGTAGATCCCAGCCCTTCACTCACTAAATACGAAGGCTGCAAGGCTAGAAAAAGAGGGTTAAATTCCCCGCAGATCATGATAAGATTGATTAATGCGGTTACCTTGCAAGCGCTTTTATTAAAGACTACAAAAGGCGTAAAAAAGGGTTGCATTCCCCGCAGGTCATGATCAGATTGATTAATGCGGTTACCTTTCGTGGTGCTTTAAATGTATAAAATGTCTGTAATTGTTATATGGTGGGTGATAGAGGAGGAGAGAGACGCGACCTCCAACTAATTATTTGGAACGACCGTATCTCATCACAAAACTGTTGTGGGGATAATCAGGCTCATTAAACGTGACGATAAAGAGATTTTGTTGACTGAGTTTTTAACTCTTGACCTGAAGTCGCAATCACCGTGAGGAGATTGTAGAAGCCTACTTCTGGAAGTCACGCTATCTGTTGAAATAAACATCGCATAATAAAAATTTGCCTGTATGTGATATGATAAGGTATGAGAAGCTCTGTGTGATTTTTTAAAGTCAAATCTGTGTAATACTTGAGAGACAGAGAGCAACGAGAAGGTGGTATAATGTCTGAGACCCTACCTCCACCCTAAGGAGATAAGGGCTCACAAATGCCACTTATGAGTATCCCATCTAATACTCCTAAAGGAAAACACATTGTTAGACCTGATATTCAGGGATAAGGAATGTTGGAAATAGTAATGGAAGATATTGAAAAATCTTAAACTGGATCAACCAACCATGTTAGTGAACCCTGCTAATATGGAGCTAATACATGTAGAAAGACTAGCAGCAGCTCTGGCAAAGACAATAGGTCCTAGCATGCAAGCACAGAGCGGTAATATGATAAGGGCTATTAAACTGACCCTTTTTGGAAATGGGATTTTCCGTTACATAACGGAAGACTCGATTCAGGCCTTAAAGAACGCTTTACAAACAAGTCAGGGAGTGTTAAATGTGGAGCTATGTTGCTCAAAAGGGAACTTACACTTTTGGGAAGAGATCTCCCTTTCTATGTCCTGAGGTGCTGCAGATTCAAAGCAGCATACAGGGTCAAAGACAGGCGTGACCTCTGGAGAGGAAGAAAATCTAAAATCTGAACAGACCACAGAGCCCATTAAAAGGTTTTATGGCCTCTACACTGAGAGGAAGATCTGGAGATTGTAAGGAACTCTCCCTGAATATCCACCCCCACACCATTGAGGGGAAGAGTGTTCCTTTCACCAATAAACAAATCATCTCTTAACCAAGTCAGATTTCAAAATAGCCATACCTCAAGTTGTTAAGAAAAGAGGGAGATTCAAAAAGTTATAGATAATTGCCCAGTATATTAAATAAATACAAACAGACACGTATCAATATAAGTCAGATAATGTAGACGAGGTCAATCATGGAAGAAGGCTGACATTTAATGCCTCATATATAGGTAATAGTAATAATAAATATATAGCTGATATTAAATAACTGATGTATAAGGCTCGATGTTTCTGAAAATAGGAACACCGTTAACGGCGTTCTATTTCAGTAAAAGGGGGAAAAGGATAGGATATACATCAGACAATATGTATGTGAGATTATTACGTTTTTAGGAGAAATTTATCAATTTAAAATACTAGTTATGGTATTTTTTGTTTTGTTTTATTTGTTGCTTTTAAGAGAAATTGATACAGTTAAAATAATCTAGCTTTGGTTATTTTTTGTTTTGTTAGTTTGTTCCTTTTTTGTTTTATTTTTATTTTTGTTCTATTTTTTATTTTTATTTGGATTTTTGATTTTTATTTTTGATTTTTATTTTTTGAGATGATTTCAAAACCATATACAAAAGCAACTTAAGGGCTTGGTATGAGACTTCTCCACACAGGCTGCTGACGTCAAAAGGGGGACCCGAGAAACACAAGGCCAACACAGCAGATTACGTCTGGTTGGAGGGGACCTCCCATGCCGTCCGCTCAGATGGAAAGGGAGACAACTGGTACCACTGGAGCCAGTGTGCGGTCGGGAAAAACACCTGCGAGGACCCTGGACGACATCAGGACAGAGTTGGCCCTCGTTGCGAGGACCCTGGACGACATCAGAACAGATCTGGCTCTCGTCAAGGCAGTCGACCCAGGAGGCGCCATCAGCGGGCCGGAGGAGGAGGATCAGGACATCTCTCCAGCATCGACCCGGAAGCCGCCATCAGCGGGCCGGGGGAGGACAATCAGGCCACATCTCTCTAGCAGGCACCCCAGAAGCCGCCGTCAGCGGGCTGGGGGGACGAAGACATGGCAAACCAAGACGGCACAGGGAACTCCATTTCCCGCTGAAACAGGTTGATATAGCCGGTGTGGAACTTTGTCTGAACAATCCATTTTTTTTGAGGAACTTTCAACTTTATTTTTATATCCCATAATGTAAGGGATTTGTATTTTTTATTCTACAGAACTATGTGTTACCAAAAGAGGGAAAAGTATGATAATGTCTTTCCTGATTTCTGTGGCTACTTTTATTGCCATTTTGGTGACATGTGGTTGTTGTTGTGTGCCTTGTATCTGCTCACTGTGTGTAAGACTCATCAGTTCCACCATTGAGGGAAAAGTAAAGATGACTCAGCTGACAAGGACTTTGCTTTTTAGACATATTTTATTCTCCCTCCACTGTCATAATAAGTTGTTGTTGTGGACTGTTCCTAAAGGTTTAAAGTGCTCTATATCCCAACTTCTGATGGGTTTATATAAATGTTGGGACAGACACAGTAAGAAGAAAATTGACAGTGGTAATGTTTCAAATGCTATATGTTGATCTCGTGAGGTGAGATCAAAAGAGGGATTGAAGTAAGAAGATATGATTCTACACTGTATTGAAGTAAACATGTATTGTTTGAACGGGTTTTGATAATCACTTAGAAAAAGAATGTTATTCTCACTTTTAAATTCACTGACTTAGAGATTCTGTGTTTCACACACCAACATTGATCCTTATCACCACTAAGAGCCAGATGCTGTTTCTAAGTCGTTAAAGACATCGTAAAATAAGAAAAGATCCCCTGGAAAAGGTAGGGAGGGGAGATCGGGACGGAGATAACATTGACTTTTGACCTAGTGTGGTTTGGGGTCTCACTCTGTTCGAAACTCTGATTGACCTCGGCCAGAAGTGAATCCAGCCAATCAGGACACTTGGAGGAGGTGGTCAGTTTAAACAGCTCCTCCCCAGGGCTTCTCTGATTCGCTTGGGAGAAAAGTGGGAAGGAAGAATCGACAAATCTCCGCCCCAAAGACAGATAGAAATACTGACGTTTGTGTGTGTAAAATTGCTTTTGGGTTTGGTGAGTGGCAGGTCCTGAGAACTGTGTCCGTATCGCATCACAAACCTGAAGTCCAATTTCTTTTTGGTTTGATGAGTTGGCGGGTCCTGACGCATTTGTCCGCATCGCATCACAAATCTAAAAGCCCGGGGTACCCGGAGTACTCTGTATAACTTGTATATGTGTTTGATTTCCTACCAGTAAACTCAGATAATTGTTGTAACTTTTGATTCCGGTGTTTTCAATTCCTTTCTTAATTTAATAGAGATCCAGCCTCATCCAACGAACGGCGCGTAGCAGAGGTATTCTACTCCTACAAGTGTTACACACCAAATCGTACGGACTTTAACACTACATCGATAGACATTAAGATATTATTACTGCTGAATATTAAATGGTCTAGTTGATCGTAGTGTTTACAGATACGTGAGAAGCTATGACGTCAGAGGGAATTTCCGTAAAATAAGAACTGCCGGAGCGGAACCACTAGGACTTCTAAACTAAGTATTACAGCTGTTTATAAGGTATTAAATAGAAAGTCATGACAGAGATAATGAGGAGAAAATGCTTAAGGAAGTAGGCAGAGAATATCAATGTCGAAATCATCTGTGCTCTCGCGATATCGAACCGGCAAATGAGTAGGGGGCCACCCACTATTTGCACAGCGGGAGACGACGAGACATGGATAAAAACAGCGGACAGAGGACCGCTCGCCCCTTTTCTTCGCTGCAGCCTCCCTGAAGACAACGCCGGCTTTGTCTCTCCATTACCCATGCTTGTTATTCAACCACGTTACTTAATTAAACTACCCATTTGAACCTTTTCAGAGACTCCATTAGGTCTCGTTATTTTAAGTTTCTTTCCTGGGAGCGAGAAGATCACGATTTATCAACATTTGGTGCCCCAGACATGTGATCGACACTGGGAGAGAAACCGCTAGTTTCGACGGAGATTTTGCGAACCAAAAGACACACAAAGGGCCCATACACAAACGGTAAGAAGAAGCCAGTTATATCAAATTCTTCAATAGCTTATATAGAACCATTTAGATTTGTGTGTTTTGAGGCGAGCAGGACATCCTGAGAACCGCTGTTAATGTAATGTTAAATATCTAAATTTAAACCAAACCACGTGGCGTTGTTTTATACCAAGCAAGGGTAAGTATTTTCCTTTCTTTGATTCATTAAACCAACTGCATGTTTTTAATATTAATCTTTTAAAGTCGGTTCAGCCGATACAAGTCGTTAGGGACGATAAATATTGTGTAGGACAATATTAAATGACACGGAGGGTGTGAAAGTCGTTAGGGACGACAAAACTAGTAAGGAAGGCTAGTAGGTGTTATACTGTTGTGTTTTCAACCAAGATATTGCAGAGTGGATTACGGTAATAGGAGTTACAGCAGCATTACGTTATATATGACGACGGTCTGTTCTTGGTAGCTGATAGGTCTCCATATTGGTCCCACACTAGCGTGTCTAAGCAACATCAGATAATCACCAGACCATAAGGTCAAATATTACGTGGATAGGTTTAAGGCTTATGACGTAAGGGCTCCTCATTTTAAGATAAGGATATCTCTAGGATAAAGCCCATATTCATCGAAATGTTATTTTGAATATAAAGTATAGTTTTGTGTTGTATTTTTAAACTTTGTCATACCACACCAGGGTTTCCATTTGTCCATTTAAAGATCACCAAGCCATTATTTGAACTTATCAGTTAGAACCACATGGGATATTTTCAACATCTTTTTGTTCTGGGGGTCAGAGTTCGAAATAATCAGTAGCCATCTTGTTTTGACTGTATTTCAAACAAGACACAAGGCAGTCGCCATTTCAAGAAATGCTAATTCGACAGACTCCTTTGTTCTTTGTAATCCATGTGGTCCTTTTTCTGACCTCCATCTTGTGAAGAATAAACCATTCTTCTTGACCCAGTTGGATTTAGGAAATAGTACATTTTGATAAATCAGGTTACCTATAGATATTGGAGTTGGTGTTTGGATCTGATCTTAAAAATTGTGTGTGCTGATGGCTGTTTTATGCTTTGTCGATTAATCCTAAAAATTGTGTGTGCTGATGGCTGTTTTATGCTTTGTCCATTAATCCTTAACATTGTGATTGCAAGTGTATTCGCTGGTTTAAGTTTGACTGTTTAATCATAAAGTCAATTTATTTCCCATATCAAAGGTAGTTATTAAGAAAATAAGCTTCTTGTTAAAAAGAAGTCCGTTTTTAGAAGAGCTAAAAAAGCTGAAAAATTACAACAGCACACTCTGCTGGTTGTACAGAATTGTTGCACAAGAAATAGGGGTAAAAGGACAAACGTATAAATACAACACCAATTGATTATAATTATGCTAAGGTTTACTTTCAAGTATTATAGATGAACACGTACTTCATCACACATAGATAGAATCACAGGTGGTTCCTGATATTAAGATAAGAAACCTTACATAAGTCTTTCAACCTAGACTGTAGAATACCTAAACACCACACAATTGAAGTAAAAACATAGTTTATGACATTAGCATAATTTCATGCACTTTGGAATACACTATACACAGTAAAGCTAGATTTTTACGAGATTTCTATTTGCATATTTCAAAGCCAAGCCACTGTACAAGGTTTATATATAAAAAAAAAAAAAAAATTATTAAAAAAAAAATTATTAAAAAATTAAAAAAAAAAAAATTAAAAACTTTTTTGCATATTTTTACTTTATTAATCTTTAAAAAAAAAAATAAAAAAAAGATTATTAAAAAAATTAAAAAAAAAAAAACTTTTTTGCATATTTTTATTTTTACTTTATTAATCTTTAAAAAAAAAAAAAAAAAAAATCCCAGGTATTGAAGTTAAGTTCGGATGACAGGATATTTTCTATCAGGAGCGAAGGTACTATTCAGAAGATTAGTGATTCATCTTGGATACATTTAATAACTATATCCAACTACTTAAGCAATATGTCGCCAAAATACACTAAGTTAGGAGCACCCGCAGAGCCAGGGTCAACTGCAGACATCAAGGCAAAGGTACATGTCAGATCAGATGCCACAACACATGCATCAGACAGACAAAAGAACTGGAAACAGATACAGGAATTGTTTGATCAATGGCAGACGAGAGGATTGATTCCAGCAGATGATCAACCTGGCCCAACAAAAGCCCATAGAAAAGCTGTAGTTGCTTATGAGAATGAGAGATACTTAGACCAGCAAGAAGCATGGATCCACACCAGACACCCCTTTTGGTATGGACCTGAAAAAAGCGCTATGAACAAAGCTGAAAAAAGAAAAACGACAGTTACAAGTCTGCTGCTCCATCTGAAATATGCCAGCCAGGGATTGACAAACAGCATACATGTGTTAGAAGCGGCAGATCGGCCAGTGAAGGAAGACACAGCAGGAATAACAGAAGAGGCTCCAGTTATCCAAACTCAAGAGCAGAATCCAAGTCTAACTGAAGTGTTTTTTTCCAACATATCAGAGAACAACCCTTTTCACCAAGCCCCTATAGGAGAAGTATTGGAGTTGGATGGACTCCCCACAGCTACACGTGTCAAAGACTTGGAGTATGAAGTAAGGATGCTATCTGGTGAAGTTAACCAGCTGAAGGAGGAACTCAAAAGAAGAGAGGAAGACGGATCTCAAGACGCTACAACAGTAGCTATAGCTGGAAGACTCAAGAACTGCACAATCCACATGTTACCGATGATAGCAGCTGGAGAAGGAGGATTTCAATACCAACCATGGACTCACAGGGACATGGAAACATTAGTGTCCAAGCTACCTCCACTCACCAAAGGAGGTCAGAAGTGGGTGGATGATCTGGAGAAGTACACTGTCCAAGACGACCTGTGCTTGGGAGACATGAGGGCACTGCTAGGACGGATAGAAGGAAGACTAAAGGCAAGAGCAGTAGATTTCGAGGCCAAATGCGCCAACTCTGCAGATGACATTTCATTCAACAAAATCAGGTCGAGCTATTGGGCTGCTATTCGTCACATCTACCCGACAGCATACAGTTTACATGCCCTCACCAGCCTGAAAAAAGGAACGGAGGAAGACATGCATGCCTTCTTGAAGAGATGTGAAGGAGTGTGGGAGGACAGCACTGGAGAACGACATGACGTTTCTCCGGCTGTCGTGATGTTGTGGAAGAATGCGGTCATTAAAGCCCTTCCCCAATCCGTGCAGGCATGCCTGGAAGACAAGGTGGGATTAGACATTAAACCCATTGAAGAATGGAGACAACATCTCATTCACCAAGACATGACATACCAGGCAACACAGAGGGAAAATGACGAAGTGATGAAAGCACTAAAACTAAGACTTTTGAAGATGCAGGTAGCTGAGAAAGACATTGAGGCTTGTAGGAAGAAGACAAGGAGAAGGGAGGAGAAGCTTTCAGAGATAGCCATAGAACCAGAGAAGGCAGGGCGAACACCTCTAACAGTTCAAACTCAGGAAGAACCAGAGAATCAAATGCAGAACCAACAAAGCGGAGGAGGAAGTTTCAGAGGAAGACGTTTCCAGAATGGTGGCTGCTACACATGTGGTCAGACGTCACATTGGTCCAATGCATGTCCCACACAACTCCAGCAACAGCAAGCACCTGTGTATCTTCCTACCCAAGTACAGCCACAAGCACCACAGTATCTTCAACAGCAAACACCTGCATATCTTCCTACCCAAGTACAGCCACAAGCACCACAGTATCTTCAACAGCAAACACCTGCATATCTGCCTACCCAAGTACAGCCGCAAGCACAGGTATACCCTCCCATACAACGAAGGGGCAGAGGAGGACGTTTTCAATCAACAGCAAGAGGTTCCCAAAGTGAAGGATGCTTCAAATGTGGTCAGCTGACACATTGGTCCAGAGAGTGTCCGCAGAACATTGCATCAAACAACGGCCCTCCACAAAGTTACCCCAGGGGAGGTTTCCATGACTATAACAGAGGCAGGGGGTCTCAGGGATGGCAAAGAGGAATAGTATTTCCAAACATGAATGTTATTTAACAATAGTGAGTAGCATATTGCATTTAAATATAAATCATCCACAGATTAGTATAAAAAGATTAAAACATAGTAGAACATTTAGCAGACTATTTTTGTAATTATGAGAAGGAAAGAGATTACGAGTGATGTTGTTCCCCCACACAGAAAACTATTGTGCCCACACAGCTAGAGAGGTCAAGACAATGGTTTTCGCCCAAAAGATGAAGATGAAAGCCTAGTCCTCGCCCAAGACGGAGGGTCCTTACCAAGTCCTCCTGTTTAAATCGACTGCAGTTCAAGGGGCAGTACAGGCTACACCTGATGTGCAGCTGCTAAGAAAAAAAAAAAAAACAGAAACTCGATTCTGCTGTGGTGAAGTCTGGCTACAAAGGGAGGTGTTTCAATAAGATCGCTTGTCTCAAACCAGTGAAGAAGTCAACAAGAACCCAGCAGAACTAGAGAGTGACTGTTAGCGGGAGAACAGTGACAGAGTGACAGAAACTGGCACAACATTTACCAGCCACCATAGATAGACCCCGTCAGAAGACCGGGGCTGTGTTTAAAGGGGAACTTCATTTATTAAGTTGAGGTATATATGGAGTCAGATTACATTCTCTCATAAACACATTTTTATAATAGGTCTGAAGTTTCTGATTTAAGGCATGAGCTGCCAACTAAATAACATAACACTGAGCTTGGATGAAGAAGTTGTAGGGTTTTTTACAACAGTTTCAAGAATCAGTCTTCATTTATTTATGTTCAAGTGAATTTGTTGATTTATAAAGTAGTGCATAAAGCAATATCTATTTTTAAGTGAGGGACATCAGCCCTTCATGTTCTTCTGCGTGCAACCCTCTGTGAGAGTAGTTCGTATTTCCCACTAGTTTAAAGACATATTATTTTGTCATGATTTGTTTGTTTAACAGTGTCAGCCAATCTCTAATACTAGAGCTATTAAGACGTATTAGCAACACCAGTGTGGTTTTTTCGCAGCAACACTGATACATAGTACCATGACAAAAGCCATTATTGAACTAACAAGAAGTAAACTATATTTTTGTGCTGATGGCAGATTTTTAGTCAATGTGCATTTATACCATTGGAAGACGATACATCACACAACATCTTTGTACGCCTTGTGGGTACACAGAGGATTTATATGTGTTTGCTACGACGTTATGGGTTTTCCATGTCCTATTCATAATAGAGTAATCATTGCGATATTAATTGAGCATTTTATGCTCAAAGGAGGGAAGGTCATGATTAGTCAGATAATGGATTTCGGTAACGTTGTAGTTGATAAATACTAACATGCTGTCAACAATAGGTCGCATAACAACAAAAGGTATACCAAAGCTTGGGCCTCCTCCAAGGAGGGAGTGGTCCAGTTTTAGATATTAGACAAATAGAAGTGGATGAATAAGTCAGAGCTCTGAGTAATATTTTCCAAGTTTTTGTCTACACAGGCTAGGAAAGACTGCACAGATACCAGACGAGACATCAGAAGAGACTCCTGTTCGGCCAGGTGATTGGGTGAGGGTGAAAGTTCCCAAAACACAGTGGGCTGATCCCCGGTGGTCGGAACCGTGACAAGTTGTAAAGAACTTCCCACGCGCTCCGGTTTAAAGGTAAAGAAAAAGGAGCAAATTGACACCACCTCACACATTGTCACCCTTCACTGGCAACTTCCAGAAAAGTTATTGGAAGCTAGGACTGATTTGGCAGAGCTGGAACAAAAACAATAAATAGAAATACGATTAAGATCAACAGCTCAAAAGACGAATTGTCTTTAGATTTTTATAGATTGTACACTAAAGTGAAAACCTATTTTGTTTTTTCACCTGAAAAAGAGTCCAACGTTTTGTTTCTATTTTCGTATACGTTATTTTTGTACTCATTTACATTTTATAACTGACACAACCATGGATAAAATGTCAAGAACAAAGCCAAAGCAATTATGGGGTCCCCTAGGGATAAGAGTCAGAATAGCATTGTTGATTGTGCTCATTACACTTGGCATCTTTCTGGTTGGATGGGGAGTACGATATCATGAAAGACATGGATCCATTAGTTCACTCGTAGAAAATGCCCACATCACTAACAAAACACCAGCTGTGTTTCAGAGACTTTCACTTATCCCCAGAGCCAAAAGATCAGTTGAGCAACAAGAGGAGGAGTTAGAAATACTCGTTCCCAAAGATGAGGAGGTTACAATCAAGATCATTCACCCCCCCTATATGCAGTTCTTGTATCAAATGATGAGATGGGTTTAAGTGATCGGAATATTTAAGTGATGGGAATTTACAATTTAGGGGAATCTCCAAATACACTGGACCCATGTTTTAGTCTGTACCAGAAACACCCCCGTTAAGACTATGGACAACCGACTGGTGACCTGAGCACAATTATTGAAAAGTTATTACAGTAGAAACAGGGTACTAACCCACGAGGACAACTGTATGTACAAACTCTATGAACAAAATTCCCCAACAGATTGTGGCGACTGTGCACAGATGTATCCAGTCACAAAAGTTACTATTGTTCTAAGTAATAGTGAGATTTAAAATATTGGAGAATATATGGAGACGTCCTTTTATAGTGTGTGAAACATGTGGTGCTTGAAACATGTAAGTATTTCAATTTATAGAAGAAAATGGTTTCCTGAAAGAGTTATTTGGAGTAGATGTGTTACAGTGGGAGAAAAAACAATGTTTAGAGATATAGTACATTTATTAGTAGACATTAATTGTGTTTAGATGGCATTTAACAATTAAAACAGATGGTATGATTAGAAGATAGAGTGGAGAAGGTTAGATTTACTTTACCTCAGTGTGTTAGAATTGCTATAGGTAATGCGTCCCGAGACCTGGACTCTCTCTCTCTGCCTGTCAGACTGCTACGACCCCTATCAGACAAAAGACCTCACTACAGGAGACTCCTCCTCCTCCTCCTCCTCCATCGAACAGACAGAGAACCAGAGCTGAACCAACAACGACAAGACTGCATCCAGAACCTTCTCCACCTGCGGCATCCAGAACCTTCTCCACCTGCGGCATCCAGAACCAGAACAGCATGCTGACATAAAGAGGCATACTCTCATCAGTCCCTAACCCAGGACATGAAGTTCCAAGCTGAGCCACGAGATTTGGCACAAGAGCAGAGTGTGGGACATGAAAGCAGAATACGCCCTCCATACAACAGCGAAGAGACTGTAAAGAAGGATGCAAATGCAAAGCAGTTGGGCCACTGAAAAGAGTACCAGCGAAAGGATTTAAGAGCTGATGGACTGAGGAGAAGACGGAACCAGAGGAGTTGGCATGGTCTAACAGAATGTGAGGGGGTCGTGGCTTGAGACAACAAGAGGAGGAGAAAAGGAAAACGGGAGTGAGTGAGTTTATACATAAACACACTTATTCACAAACAAACTTGAATTGACTTGATAAATACGTAAAGACAAAAAGATTTATTAGCCATGAATTAATAAATTGGTAAATTAAAATAGTAATAAAGAGGAAACTGTTAAAGTAAAATGAGGAAATAATCCTAAAACACACTGAGGGTACTGTGAGATAAAGGGGTAGACATGATGGAAATATTCACCACACTTTACACTTTAAGCAGTGATTGTTGTGGGACTTAGGAGTACAGAGTAGAACATATTTTTCAATCTTTCCATCATGGAAACAAATTATTCCCTAAAAGATTTTATTCATGGGTGAATTTGGTAGAGATCTAATGTGTTACAATATTGATCTACAGCTAAAGGGATAGTTTTAGTGACCACTCTATAAGAGCAGACAAATCTGTGTTTGTTGGACGATGTTAAAGGGAGAGCTAATACCAAGCCAAATATAGTATCCCAATCTAAAGTATTGTTTTCGCCATTGTAGCATAGTTATTACCATAGGATAACTGTTAAGGTGGAAATAACATTTGTTTGTCCAAGATGTAGAGTTTTAAAGGACACTGGGCAAAGAGCGATTGCAAATTTAATTTTGGAAAAAGCAATATAATTGGGAGTAATACATGCGGGGCCTTGGATCACTCATTGCAATGATGCATATTTTTGACAACCCATATCGTTTAGAGAGAAGGGGTCACTCAACCCACCCAGCAGTTGTTTTAAATCTTACTTGTAGCTTCACAGGGAGCGCACGGCACCAAATTATGAGTTTAAAAGACAAGCGCCACCACCTCCTGATGGTCATCCATTTAATCAGGGATGACCTGAAATTTAGAGATGTTATTTAAAGTAGAAACATATCCGCCATACAGATGAAGCGTCTTATTTTGGACAGTTTAAAGTGCGAGGGTCGTGATCGGTTCATGCACGTTCCGTGATGGCCGGCCGGCCCCCAGTCAGACTTGATACCGCCCCCATGATAAATACATTTAATTATTGTGAAGCCAGCTGCAATGGATCATTGATCCACCAGGGGGTGCAGTGGGGTTCCACACTGGAGTCATGTGAAATCAACTTCTAAATAATAGATGTTGTTTAGTCGGAAAAAACGAACGAGCCGGCTCTCCCGATTTTTAATCCTAATTTAATCATCATCATTGATGTTTATGTTCGCCGAATTGACATGAAATCACTGACAAATATGAATATTCTGTATTCAACTTCATTGAAACGATCAGGATGGGTGTTATTTTTCCCCACAATGACCAAGTCGCTGCAAATGATCCCATGTATTACATGTACATGGCCACATTCTCAACAAAGTTACATAACGAAACATTCTGTATTCCTTGCTTACTTTTTATTTAATGCTTTATAACAGCTGGAATAGTTCGTTTAGAACAGGCACCTCACTCGCAATCTGCTCCTCCGCAACGCCTACCACCTACCTCCGGCTGAAATTATGAATGTACAGTAAGGCATAGTAATCATAGATAACACGGCAGGGACCGTTACAGTTTGTTTTCATCTGATTTCAAATATTTCAAATGTCTGAAGTTAATAAATACATTCTCAGTGTTCAAGTCAATAATAGTCATATAAGAAAAGTACTGATCTAATAACAGAGATTTTATAAGGACTTTTCAATGTTCGACATCGCTCATGTGAAATACAGTAAACTGGATGTTGTGGTGCCGAGAGGCGGGGTATCAAAAGTACAAGCTAAACTTTTATTTAGCATCTGAACACACTTGTAAACAACGTGATGCCCGGGAAGCGAAGACCCGGCGGAAACAGCTGGTCTGGTTCACTAAAATGTCCGTGTACAGTATAGCTTTATAACAAATGAATAACGACTATATATTATAATAAAACTATATATTGAGCTTTAAAACAAATGATATATATTATAATAAAATAAACACCGGCTGTTGTTATGCCTGCTGTAACGTTTACTTTCTCCGTTCTCCGCTTAAGTAATTATTACTTCCTGGTTAGCTTTCCGCTCGAAATTTAAATCTGAAAATGGCAAAATAACGGAGAAAAAAACGTTCACAGAGAAGACGACAACAATTGTCACTTGCACTTGTCATTTAGCATCTGAACACACTTGTAAACAACGTGATGCCCGGGAAGCGAAGACCCGGCGGAAACAGCTGGTCTGGTTCACTAAAATGTCCGTGTACAGTATATCTGGTACTAATGTATAGCGGATCTTTGTTAAGATCCATATGTCAGTAGAGATGGGATGGCAGAAGGTGGGGTGCTATATATATATATATATATATATAATTCCAAAGCTGGTAAAGACCTTTCAAATTTAGCAATAATAGTCATATAAGAAAAGTACTGATTTGTTCTTGAATCAACTTTTTTATGGAAAATGTTTTATGTAATTTTATTTCATTTTAAATAAAATGAAAGACATTCACAGTTAATGTAATTAGATATACATTATTAATGCCATACATTTTTAAATGTAATTAGATATACATTATTAATGCCATACATTTTTGCATAAATATTTATTCAGTATGATAGCTGTCTAACAGAAGTTAAATCCATTTCTCACTTATTCTGACAATGTACTTAACCCCAAATAAAAGAACCCAATAAAAATAGTTGTTAAATAATAGTGAAGTCACGTTGTAATAACAATAACTCATCTCTCTCGGTTTTTTTTGTTTTCTTTGTGTGCTTTGCCAAAAGCCACTGTGTCAAGTGTCCTAGTTGGGTTACCGTAACGAACAGCAGCCGGCTCTCGATTTTTAATCCTAATTTAATCGTTTATGTTCGCCGAATTGACATGAAATCACTGACAAATATGAATATACTGTATTCAACTTCATTAAAATGTTATTAACGTGCCTAAACTCAGTAATTCACTAAAAATTACTGATCCCTGGGTGTTATTTTTCCCCATAATGACCAAGTCGCTGCAAATTATCCCGCTTATTACATGGCCACATTCTCAACAAAGTAACGACATGACTCCCAATATTAATTTAAATGCTTTTATGGATTTAGAAAATATTTTTATTGATTTAAAACATAGTTCTATGTATTGATTTAAATTTACATGCATCCGCTAAGAAAAATAGTCCGTTGTTACCGTTTTTTAAACAGTCAGAATGAAACGGCAGCTCTCAGCTGTGTGTTCACACTCCTAACTCTGATCTTTCTTTTCCAACAGTTAAGTTAACTGTAGGTTACTCTGAGTGACAAGCTTACAGTTAGTGAAGTAACACTTTTTTTTTGTGAGTCACGACCTCGCTGTTTCATTCTAACATAACGCTCCAAATATGACTGTTTCCACTCGGACTTCAATACAGCAACACCATTGTTTGGTTTCCATGGTAGCGTGTCTCTTTAGTAGCGTGCACTCCTTTCCTGTAAATTACAGGTCCAGCCAGGCAAAACAGTAATATGAAATATGAACGTTAGTTTTTAACTGAAATGATCAAATAAAGTGAAAATGTCACAGTGTTTACAAACATTGACCATACCGTTCACCAGCCCCCACCCCACTCTTTGTTTAAAACGAATTGGCCATCGGAATGTGTGTGTCCCAACCCCCCCCTGTGATATCTCTTCACAGGGGGGGAGAGAGTTAGACGCTCGTGAATTGTCAACGGGGGGGGGGGGCCTCTCTGCACGGAGGAGCCGCGGAGAAGTGAATCACAGTGATCTGCTATTTTAAAGTAAATTCAACACATATCGACCCTAAATATAGCATATATTAAGAACGAGAAAGTGTTAACATCGTTTTTTGTAAACATATGACCAATGTGCGAGGGTGATGACATCGTCCTATGGGCTTAGCCCCGGACAGGTACAACAGGTATTCACTCAGAGGGGGGTAGTTACTCATTTACATGTCAAAAAGCAACATACAGTAGGCGGGTGGGGGATGGTGAACGTTTACATTTCTCTACAGCAGTGGTTCCCAAACTCTTTGTGCCCAAGGCACACCAAAGGACAAGTAAAAATCTCAAGGCACACCTATTGTGCGAAATAGCCCTTATAACACGTGTTATCACTCATATCATGTAAAATATCTGTAAATGTGCATAATTATTTACTAATGCCAAATAAAATGTATAGATAGAACAATCAGTGGTTCAAGTTAGTATATTCCTCAGTGTAACATATCCACTAGTTGCAAAGCTTAAACATTTTTATATATTTTTTTATTTTAAGGGAAAGGATGTTTTCACTACTCAGTTTGTCAACTATGTTACGGACAAACTTGATGTCATTACAATCATTTGATTAAGTCCTGCACTTCAAGTAAAATCAAATTTGAAAGGCTCTTGAGTCTATTCTACCATATATCCAAAGATTTTTTAAAGTTTAAAAAATAATTGTATTAAAGTTTTGTTTTTTCATGTGATATGTTCAGCACTGTCATTAAGTTTAGGGATATTTTGTATTATAAAACTACCATACAGGTCATTTTGATAGTTTTAAGAGATGTCATGTAAAACTCCAACCTGTGTAGATATACATTATACTATAAAGGATATCAGAAGCACTATTTTAGATATTTTAAATTTGAAAAAATGAGGTGCAACATAGTTGACAATGAAAGTCAAACATTTGACGCAAATAACATAGTTGACTGGACACATTATTAACCATCAGCACTATGTTAATTTCAAGGCAGAAGTGCAAAATTCCATTGATAATGATGTGTAATGACGTCTACATGTCGTACAAATTGTCAACTAGGTTACCTGTCAACTAAGTTACTACAGTTATTACAGTACTGGGTAACTCAGTTGACAGGTAACCTAGTTGACAATTTCCCTATTTTGACCCATCATTTCAATGGTAGGCCTTGCCTGGATGACCACATGTCATTTTCTTGAACAGGTTAACATCACATTTGCACATATAATTGAATTAAAATCATTAAACAATTGTAAACCATAACAATGTACGTAACATTGTTGATTGTCAATGAGTATATTAATTGACCATGTGCTATTATACATAAAATATTGTAAAAATGTAGAGGACAATCACCACAGTGTGTTCAAAATGTCTGCCAAAGAGGAACATGGCATCATGTGATGCTGGTGACATGGTATTGGGACAAACAATTTTTGAGTTAAAGGGGGAAGTTCTGTTAGTAACATAGTTGACAGAACTTTTGCGGACATTCATATATTAAGATATTTAAATTATTTAAAGGGGGAAATCAATTAAAAATATGTTATTATTCTTTAGTATTTAGACTTTTGAAATAAATGAATCATTTTTTAAATTTACTTTAATGGTTTTTATTCATTATTTTGAATCCAAGACACCCTCAACTGAAAAACGGACATAGCAAAAACTGACAATTTAAGAACATCATGACACATTTCAAGCTAAATAAAGCATAGGATGCACATAATGTTTGTGTGATATTATAACATGCTTTCCAATAATAGGCAAAATATGATATTTTTGAAGAAAATAGTTAGAATAATTATAATTATCATCAATGGACATCAATGGACATGGAATGTACCCTAAATTGTAGAATCACTCAGCAGTTACATACACCAAACCTTCCAGTTATATTCCTATCAATATTATGAAGGCTTTTACAGAAGGGTTTGGTCATATATAATTCATAGCCTGAATTATATAACATTTTATACCTAAAAACATGGTGAAAATTGATATTTTAGGGCTGTTGACAGTATTTTCTGATTTATGGAGTGATACAAAGAGATATCCAAAATCCCTTCTGTAAAAGCCTTAGATACTAATATGACTACAAAATGAAACAATAATTTTGATCCTGGCTTTATCCAAAGTTCAGATTTCGGTTCCTGAAATGTGTTAAAATATGCGCATATTTCATGAGATAATGGTTCATTTGGATATTTAAACATGCTATTTCAGAAAACTTGTAATACAAAAAACAATTGCCTTATTGTAAGTAATTAACTGGAGAAATATTTAGCTGATATCTTTAAGTTAAAAATACCCTATTCACCTGGGGTGTCTCGCCTTAATTAGATGTTTGATAAGTGCAGATCACATAGTAAAACACGTACACAGATACATTATTTTGTATTTTTATTAAATTCGACAATGTCAATTTCACTTTCCACTATGTCCACCGTTGTTTTTCACAACCAATGGCAGAACTTTATTGAGGCCTGTAATTAGTCAACTACAGGTCTCTTGAGTCAGTCTTTTTCTTCCAAAAAGCTTGTGACAAGATGTTATTGCTCTTGGGGCATTAAAAACAAGATTTTAACTTTAGTTTTTTATATAATATCTGCATTTTCTATTGTGAAAAACTAAGTCTTAGTTATTTAATATATAGCGCCATCTCCTGGTTAAACCCTGAAATTGGAGAATAGTGGGAGGGCCTAACATTCCTGAATACTGGTCTTTGGCAGGCAACTGGCTGGCAACTGGCTGGCAGTCGGCAGGAAGCTGTATGCTGGGGTCCAAAATAAGAGGCTCCATCTGTAAGTGAAAATTCCTAAATTGAACTACAAACCATGGATGAAATAACTACTGTTTTTAAAATCCTTGATAGAGGAGGGAGTAACTGTTACATGCTCGGACACCCAAGGTTCCACACACTGTTAAAGGGGTTAGCATAGTTCTTTAAACAGACTAGAATTGAAGATAAATTAGTGAAATGAGTTATTGATATTCCACCGGTTTTCACACCATTTAAGGAACTTTATCACTGCATTAGAACAGACCACCCAAAGGTACTGAAGTAGGAACCATAAGTGATGAAATTCTCCAATTGTTGTAACTGACCAAAATCTTCTCCCAGAAATGACTGTATGAAATGCCGTATCCCAGAGTAGATGTTTGATGGTATCATGGAACTAAACCCTTGTATGCAGTCTTGCTACAGGATTAGACTGGGACCTGTGCACTTGTACAGCCAGTGATGTTTTATATGCAGTACCAATGACAGTGGGGCAGTTAATCAACATGGCGAAACACCCCAAAACCAGTAGGGCTAGGAGACCAGTCAAAGGAGGGAGTTTAGGCTCCACAGTGTACAAGGATAGCATAGGGGGGCCCAGGGGAGTGCTAGATGTTAGTTGCATTCCATGTACCCGCACCCTAACGTACCGATTGATCACCACGGCCTTTTCTAGAAGAACATATTACTTTCATACTTTAAAAAGTATGAAAGGGGGGAGGGTAAATTTCTCATAAGGGAACAGTTTCAATTGCTAGCAGAACAAGACGACTCAACCCATATACAGATATTGATGAAAATGAAGACAGTGTGTAAATGATGTTAAATGATATGGATGATAAATGATGAGATTGTTCAAAGAATGTCCAAATCATGTGATATTTCAAATGATGAAATCATTAGAATGAAGAACCAGCTACAAAGTGGTATTATTTTCCACTATTCTAAAATAGTTTCTTTTTTTTATGTTTTATACTGTTACCAGTGATGCGATTTTAAATTGTATGTTTTTTATGCTTTGTATAACAAGTGCCTTAACAACTGAATGTGGTATGGGAACGGTTTCTGTGAAAGGGAGTAAGAAATGTTCCAATACCACAAGTTGCTGCTATATTGAATGATTAAAACTAGAAGTTATGCACAAGGGAACACTTTTATGTTTGAAGACCAGCCAAAGTATTTTTTGTATTTGTTGTATTTTTGATGATGGTTATTTAAACCATTACATTTATGATTTTATGTTTTTTGATATGAGATATGTACTATGCACAGTTCAGATGAAGAACTCATTACTTTCAGTATTGTGTTCACACCTTAAAAGGTGTGAAAGGAGGGATTGTTAGAAATTAAAATTCAATGTTTTATGGCATGATTTAGTCTAAAACATACCGTCAGTTTAAAAGCAGTCAGATGAAGAACTTATTACTTTTAGTATTGTGTTCACACCTTAAATGGTGTGAAAGGAGGGATTGTTAGAAATTAAAATCAATGTTAAACAGCATAATTCAGTCTAAAACATATCGTCAGTTTAAAGCTGTTTTATTGTGGAAAAGCCCGGAAGTTCTCAGGAAATCAATGCCAAGCTTTTATTCTGAAAAATCCTTTATCCGGTTAGCTTGTGACTAATGTTGCGTTTTCTGAATGTAAAGTGAAAATGACTTGGAGTGTTACACACCAAATCGTACGGACTTTAACACTACATCGATAGACGTTAAGATATTATTACTGCTGAATATTAAATGGTCTAGTTGATCGTAGTGTTTACAGATACGTGAGAAGCTATGACGTCAGAGGGAATTTCCGTAAAATAAGAACTGCCGGAGCGGAACCACTAGGACTTCTAAACTAAGTATTACAGCTGTTTATAAGGTATTAAATAGAAAGTCATGACAGAGATAATGAGGAGAAAATGCTTAAGGAAGTAGGCAGAGAATATCAATGTCGAAATCATCTGTGCTCTCGCGATATCGAACCGGCAAATGAGTAGGGGGCCACCCACTATTTGCACAGCGGGAGACGACGAGACATGGATAAAAACAGCGGACAGAGGACCGCTCGCCCCTTTTCTTCGCTGCAGCCTCCCTGAAGACAACGCCGGCTTTGTCTCTCCATTACCCATGCTTGTTATTCAACCACGTTACTTAATTAAACTACCCATTTGAACCTTTTCAGAGACTCCATTAGTCTCGTTATTTTAAGTTTCTTTCCTGGGAGCGAGAAGATCACGATTTATCAACAACACCCATATGAAAAAGATCGGTTTACATTTTAATAATCAAATAAGTATGTGAACATAACCAATAACCTACCATAGCCAATAACAAATAAATGTAACGTATTTTATTTTTGTTGTTCATTTATATCACCAATGTCAAAAATTGTTTTTTTCTTTCCCAGAGCTACCAGCGCAGCGCCCCCCCACCGGACCTGAGGTACAGGCATGGAGCCGTGAACTTAGATTACCATAAAGAATGTATAAACAGTCCAGCAGTTAAATTCAGCAAATATCCTAAAGTAAAGTTTGATTTGTTTACTGTCTGAGAAAAACGTTGCAGCCCTTGATTTCTTATTCTTATTCTTGGAATGCAAACTGAGCCGATGTATTTCTCAGAACATATCACTGCACATATAATTTCATGAAAAGCCATACAGCGGTAATATCCGAGAACTGGACAGGCATTAAGGAATATGAATTTACTTTTCATTTTATTTTCATTTGCATGTTCTCAGTTTGGAGGTCACTGCCATACCCAGCAGTAGCTTAATTAGGTCACACAGTAAGTGTTTCCCAGGCTGCCTCCCTGCTCTCTGTTGCTGGGAACATGGAGCTCTGGCGGCTCAACAAACATCTGTATTTGTATGAGGGCAATTCTGTGTGTCGCAGCAGTAAATTCTCTCTTCTTTTTTTCAGGCACACATGCGTAGTCATAATGCCTTGCCAACCCACGGTGCTGCACGTAATGATTTATGAGCTTGACTTATTTTCCAGATGGATGCTTGACTGCTGCAGGATCTTACCTGCTGCAGCTCTGGCCACAACTCAAAACCACTCCGTCATAGTGTGTGTGTGTGTGTGTGTGTGTGTGTGTGTGTGTGTGTGTGTGTGTGTTGTGTGTGTGTGTGTGTGTGTGTGTGTGTGTGTGTGTGTGTGTGTGTGTGTGTGTGTGTGTGTGTGTGTGTGTGTGTGTGTGTGTGTGTGTGTGTGTCCACATGTGTATTTTGCCCTCATGTACCTGGGAGCAGCAGGTTGGTGGATGACTTATAACATTGGCTCTTTTTGAGGCTCTATCTTGAGGATGATGGAGGTGTTTGATGTTCTCCCATAAGGAACAGATGGTTGAGCGAACAGATATATTTCAATATTTGAGGATTAAAGACAGTTAAATCATGGGTCTGTAAAACGCAACAGTATTGTATTTTAAAGTAGCACAGCTGCTTTATAATGTAACTTACAATTCACCTTCTGTTTTAATCCGCTGCACTCGTACATTTTAAGAATTGCAACTTCAGACAGCTTGAAAACAGCTTTCTGGAGAACTGAAGTCAAATCAGAAATGCACTTTTTTTAAAAGATTGTACTCTTTTTATCTACTTGTACAGCACACAGGAAATGTGTTACTTATTTATAAGGTCTTGCTTTGTGTTAACAATGAAAGTAACACTTTGTTTTGAGGGAAATATGCTGTAGAGGGCTGGCAGGAGAGGGCTCATAAAATCAAAGCGGGCCATGCCAGTAACTGCTGAGTCTATCATCACTAATTAGCCTTCTCCCTGTCATGGAAAATCAGATGTCTTTAGGAAATATGTTGTCGACACTTCATGTGCGACATGACAGCCAGAAAATCAGGCTCGACACTTAGAGTGTTGTGCACAGGCGGAAACTTCTCATCATGAACTCATTTCACATGCCTGGCAGCAGTTTGCCTTTCCAAGCAGCTCTAAAGTCTGCTCCAGTAATGAATTAGCACTTTGCAGGAAGTTGTTGGTGTGAAGAAAGCATAATCTTTGTTTTGGGATGTGTGTAATGGAAACAACAATCCCTCTGTTCCCGAATGACCCGGCTGATGATGGGTGGAAACTCCACGCAGCGTCCTGTGAGCTGGATTCCAATTCATGTGACCGAAGAGGATTATCAAAGTGTTGGCATAAACAACATAGACAAAATGCTTGATGAAGACGGAACTTTAAAACAATTGTTGCTATGCAGGTCCACCTTCTTTGAATGTTAAATGATTCTTAAATATGTCTATTATAAGTGCACACATTTAATTTTACTACAGACTCGTATAGTGAGAACTAAACTCAATTGTGGAAAATTGCACAGGAATGATTACGAATTCCATTTAGCTGTCTTACTGCCTCAATGTCATGGGTTACTGGCACCCTTAAATAGAACAGAGCCATTGTGATTGCCATTAATACTTATTTGCTATTTAAACAATGACAAGCCCTAATGTCTGCTGGGAAAATTCAATTAGCTGTTTTTTTTTTAAATATACAACTGGAGATGTTAGAATGTAGTCAGCAGGCTTTACTCGTGGAAAACATGGAGTATAGTTTTTTGTAGCAGGAAAAAGGGTTTAATAATACCATTAATGATGGCTGTGCTTGATTTAGACGTGCCAGATAGCCTCTTTATGGAAGAAAGCCATATGAATGTGTTACTCCCAGTGGTGGATAGTACAGTAAAGTACATTTACTCAAGTACCGTACTACAGTACTTTACCTGAGTATACTCGGAAATTGGAAGACAATTTGTACTTATTTTTCCACTAGATTTATTTGACAGCTTTTAGTTACTAGTTACTTTTTTAATTTAGATTATTATCTAATACAGAATATAAATCTATAATTAAATAAACGTTGGTTATAATATCCAGCAGCATAATATATATTTAAATGAGCTCTTCATGTATTTGCTGATAAACACACATCATCATAATCCAGTCATTTAATAAGATTCTGAAATGGGCCATTACGTCTACCTTTGGAATTGTAGGTATATTTAAATGCTGATTCTTTGGTACTTTAACTTAAGTAACATTTTTGAATGCATAACCTCGACCTGTAAAAAGTATTTTTAAAATGTGTTATTGCTACTTTTCCTTCTTCTGCCTACTCCTGTTTGACAAGTCAAAGTGTCTGCAGGGACAGCAGTCTGCCCCCTCTGAAGTGTGAGTGAAAGTACAGCTGGAGCAAAGACACGATGGACACCTTACAGTTTGGCAGGGTTTAGAGCAGGGGTGGGGAACCTTTTTCCTCTCAAGGACCATTTCAATTTTTTCAACATCCTCCGAGGGCCGTACAAATGATTGACCTCTGCTTAAAAATACTAAAATCACAGCCCATTCATTTGGCCTTTCTTTCATGCTGTGCAAAGAAAAAGCAACCTCTTAATCCAGATATCTTACCATGACTCGCGCATGCATTCACGTGCACGGTTGTGGCATGACCACAACAACAGAAAGATATTGGACACACGATGTGTGCAAATGTATTTAGTATATGTATTTTATACCTGTTTACTTTATTCTCTTGTTTTTTTATAACTATAATGATCATATAAAGATGTGCCTTTACCTCACTGGTTGGAGAAAAAGCTTCTTATATTCGTTAGCATAGCTAGCTAACCAGATGCTAATAACAAGTTATTGACTGTATGATCAGTATGACAGATGAACAGATCGCCACTGGGCTTTTAACTAAAGACACAGCCACGCAGAAACTGCGGCATGTGTACGGCTCCTTATGGGTAGGCCTACTGCAATTTTTGGCCGGAGCGACGTTCTGGTGCTCTCCGTCAGAACTGCACCCCTTTCAGACGAGACATATACCACGGCTGCGTCTCAGGTCGGTTATTTTCATTTCCTCGCTCGTCGGTCCTCGGTATCACCGGAAGTTGATTTGTCTGCGCCATCTTGAGTAGCGTCCCATGGCGCTTATTTCCGCCAGAGGACCGAGGAGCGATAATGGAGGAGCGATAACCGAGGAACCACCAGACCATCCTCCGGTGAAATCCTCAGATACTCTCCCCGCGGCCCGCCCCCTTACGGACCGTCTACACAGCAGCGTTAAAAAAATCTTGAAACGCTTCACTTTGAATGGGGTGACGTCACTTTCCCTCACTTTTCGCCGAACTGCATTGTGGGCAGGCGAGCGGAGATTTTCAGGATTTTCAGGATTCAAAGTTGAACAATGTTCAACTTTTGAGGCTGAGGTGGAAGCGTCAGCCAATCAAATCCCGTGTACGCAAATCTGACAGTTCAAGCTCTAGCCAATCAAACGGCGTGTATGCTGGGAGAGACATACCGCAGGTCATTTCCTCATATTCCAAAAAATGGAGGAGAAATTAGCGGTAGGGAATCACCCGGTGCTTTATGACCAGACCTACCGGGATATAAACCGGAGGAGCCAGGCATGGAGGGAGGTGGCAGAGACAGTGGTAGGTTTTCGCCTGTTTGGGGAGTTTATATCCAGTTTACTTCAAACTTTTTTGCTTCGTATGTCGCGGGCGGGAGATTCATGTGATTGGTTGTTCGCAAAAAATCCCCAAGCTTCAGATACGCCCACCTCCAAGATTTTTTTAACGCTGCTGTGTAGACGGTCCGTTACTGTGTATCGTTCACTGATTGGACGATGCAGCGCATGCACTGATCTGTTGCTTCTTGACATGAGAGCAGTTTCCCAGCGGAGTGAAGAAAACACATGAAACTCACGGGACTCACTCCTCAGTTTATACTGTGTTTTGTTTCAATGAATGCATCATTCAGTTACAAATATGTGATATATCTGAACAACTAAGTGGTCAAAAATTATTTTATTCATTTATTGGAAACATTTTCATGATCGCTTTTTCGTTTTACATTTTCATTTATTGTCATTTCCATTCAGTCAGTCATTAAGTGCTATTTAAAATGTTAATTTGCTACATATCCACACAAACAAACTAAGTGTGCAATCCAATGAATGTTAATCTAACTGGGTTTTGATAGATAACATATCTCTTTTTCTTCTCTCAATTCTTTTATTTCTATTGTGCACTCTAATCAATATTAATCCAACTATTGTTCGTTTATACATTTTAAGAATGGCGTTTATATTTTTTGAGAATGAGTTCTTATTTTATTTAATGTATTTGGGTCTACAACAGATGATACAAATGTTTGTGTCAGTAAATGTGTACTAACAGAGGCGGGGGTGTTTGTGAAAATAACGGGGACAGAGCTGGCTGCTGTCAGACGAACAGCTGTGCGGCGTCATCACTAACAGACATCGCTTCACGTGACGCTCCGGAGGAAAGGACGTCCCATTGCTCTTAAAACTCATTTCCCTGCTTCTCGTGGTTTCCTTGCGTCTCTCCATGCTTCCCTGGTGGGAGGGACTAAACGCAGGGAAACAACGCAAGTGAGGGACGCAAGGATTCCATTTAATCGACCTGAGAAGCAGCCCACGTGATGAAACGTTAGGCTCGTGTTGTGTTCAAGGACCCTGACCTTGGCCAGGAAAAACAGGCACTCGCTTGTTTAATTTTTTTGCGGTCTAGATTTCTTTAATTTTTTTCTTTTTTGCGTGTGTTTATAAATTACCTCGAGGGCCGTATCAAATGGCCGGAGGTTCCCCACCCCTGGTTTAGAGGGTTACTATAAAAAAATGTGGTTACAAATATAATCAATCAAAAAATCATATACATCATCTATAATGATATATATATATCGAATGTAACGAGAGTACAATACTTTCTGTAATATATATATATATATATATATATATATATATATATATATATATATATATGTATGCTTTGTAACATTGTAATCCCTCTAGTTATCCCCATTTTTAAAGAATGTATCAGTAATCTGATTACATCCGTTTTTATGTAGCTGTAAGTGAATACAGTAACTTTTTTTTGTATCCTGATTACGTAATCCCTCAGTTTTGACAGGACAGTAAGATGTAAATAGCTCCACACAGTAAACTGCCTTCACATGGGCAGCGGTGCAGCACATTGTTTCCCTGATGCTGAGCTCAAGGTTCAAATGATGTCCTCGTTGACCTCAGTGGAGACCTACCTTCCAAAGGGAAACCAATCAGAGAGCAGCTGGAAGTGACGGATCTACTTTTGAATAATGTCTAGCTGCAGAAAGGAGAGCACATCTTGTATCATGGAGGCAGCTTAAGCTGAATGAAGAGACCAACTAACCTAATACATAACTGTACTTTCTGAGATTGTTTATGTTCCCACCACCATACACCACAGCCTTTCTTATATGTTTAAACATACCTGGCAATAAACTCGATTCTGATTCTGATTAGGTTATTTGCAATAATATGAAGTTGAATAAAAAATCAACCTAATATTTTTGCTTTTAACTAATCTAATATAGTTACAGTATGTGAAATCTGTTGACATAATACATTTAATTAAAATCAACGTTTTGTGTGGCTGATTCTTTTCTTTGAGGTCTTTCTATGAAATCTATGTCATTCAAATGTAATTAAAAAAAGCATTACGGAGCAGAGCGAGCTGTATTGTTAAGGTTAACATGACTCACAACTCACTGACAGAAGGCAAGAGCAGTGCTGATTTATACCTCCAACAGGAAGAGTTATAACTCCTGTCTGATTTTGATATATCATATTTCCAAGACCTCCTGGCTAGGTGGAAAACATGTTCTGAAGTTTGAATTAACTTCCTTTGTATGGTTTAAATAGATTTGCCTTGTCTTTTGAAAACGATTCTAAAACAATTTTACTTTACAAAATCGTCAATGGTATGCAGCATAAAATTAAAAGCACACAATTAATATCACAAGAAAGGTGAAGCAACTATGTATTCATGTATATATCAACACACAGTATTGTGCATATACATATGTATATGTATATACTATATGTAGGACCAAGTGAAATGAGATCATAATGAATCAAGAACACAAGAAACACACAATACAGAAATGTCTGACACATGCACAAAGTTATACAAAATCTACAACTACATCGAGACTTCACATACACTGCCTGGCACTAATGTTTCTCCACTTTTCCAACTTAAAAAATAAATGTGCGGCTCTGAAAGAAAACATTCTTGGATACATAAACGTCTACTGATATCATAACAGCTCAACATGGAAAAAGAGCTAAAAATTAAGCATGTTAAAATTTGGTGTTGGATCTAAACATTTCACCCAAATGTCACAACCTTAAAGGTCATCCTTAAATAAAGTGACACAATATTTGTGTCTTTTTGTCTTGAATGCACCATACTTCAAGAGGATAGGGCTGGAGACATACATTTTTAGTTTAATTGTCTTCCCAATCCCATGAAAGGATTGCGAGAGTCCTCCTTTCAATGGTCAACATTTGATCCCTGCCGAGTCGACGCACAACTGTTGATTGGTGTCAGTGCCAAAAAACTTTTTAGGAGCAATGCACTCATGGTATAGATGTGGCACATACATCTTAGTTCCTACTCTTTTCCCTCACCCTATCCTAAGGGAGTGCATGTACGTAGACACGTTGTGCCTCTCCACCTCTGTTCCTTACTTCTTACTTGCTACCCCTTTCCCTCAACCTATCCTAAGGGAGTGCATGTACGTAGACACGTTAGTTTAGCTGCTATAGGCTTAGACCAGGGGTGGGGAACCTCCGGCGTGACCATTTGGTACGGCCCTCGAGGTAATTTATAAACACACGCAAAAAAGAAAAACATTTAAGAAATCTAGACCGCAAAAAAATTAAACAAGCGAGTGCCTGTTTTTCCTGGGTTAGGTCAGGGTCCTTGAACACAACACGAGCCTAACGTGTCTTCACGTGGTATATGTCTCGTCTGAAAGGGGTTTAGAGCTGACGGAGAGCACCAGAACGCCACTCCGGGACTTCACAAATGTCAGTACCCATATGGAGCCGTACACATGCCGCAGTTTTTGCGTGGCTGTGTCTTTAGTTGTAAACCCAGTGGCGATCTGTTCATCTGTCATACTGATCATACAGTCAATAACTTTGTTGTTATTAGCATCTGGTTAGCTAGCTATGCTAACGAATTTAAGAAGCTTTTTCTCCAACCAGTGAGGTAAAGGCACATCTTTATATGATCATTATAGTTATAAAAAAATAAGAGAATAAAGTAAACAGGTATAAAATACTATATGACAGTAAAAAAAAGTGATTTGTAAAATATCCATAAATAAAATCTGCTTACAGTTCTGTTTCATATGGGTGTTGAGAGATGTATCCATAGATCTCCTAATGTTGCTCTCAAAGTGCCCCAGATTGATGCTTTTGACTTCAACATTTAAAAAAAAATCTTCCCGGGGGAGCATGCCCCCCGGACCCCCCTAGAGGAGGTTAGGTCCCCCCCCCACTTAAGTCATGTTCACATGGATAGGAATCTAAATACATTTGCACACATCGTGTGTCCATATCTTTCTGTCTTGGTGGTCATGCCACACCGTGCACATGAATGCATGCACGAGTCATGGTAAAATATCTGGATTAAGAGGTTGCTTTTTCTTTGCACAGCATGAAAGAAAGGCCAAATGAATGGGCTGTGATTTTAGTATTTTTAAGCAGAGGTCAATAATTTGTACGGCCCTCGGAGGATGTTGAAAAATGTAAATGGCCCTTGAGAGGAAAAAGGTTCCCCACCCCTTGCTTAGACTGTCGGGGGACGCCTTACTTCTTCCTTCTATCTGTCTGTACCTGTGTACTCTCATGTTCCGATTAACCCAGCTTCCCCCAAATTTCTTTTTGGTGTCTATCTACGCCGGGATCCTGAGTCGTGGCTGATCCTGTGTCCTGGATCCTGCATCCTGAGTCCTGGATCCTGTGTCCTGGACCCTCTATCCTGAGTTCTGGATTTGAGTCCTGGACTTCGAGTCGTGGCTGAAGCTATCACTGTGGTCCTGCCTGACTCATCATACTACTTCCCTGATGGCTCCCACAGGATTGTTGACATCCTCGTGGATTCTTCTTCTTATTATAGACACATGCATTTCCAGACATTTGGTCTACCTATGCTGTAAAATGTATTATCTCTTCGATTTACCCACGGCATCTATTGCACGTCTGTCCGTCCTGGGAGAGGGATCCCTCCTCTGTTGCTCTCCCTGAGGTTTCTCCCATGTTCCTTTAAACTGTGGGGTTTCTCTGGAAGTGTTTCCCTGTACGATGTGAGGGTCTAAGGACAGAGGGGGTCGTATTGTCATACTGATATTCTGTAAAAACTGTGAAGTCCACTGAGACAAATGTAACATTTGTGATATTGGGCTATATAAATAAACATTGATTGATTGATTGATTGATTGAGAGGAAGACGATGTTCCACCCACACATTGTTGCTTTGAGTTCGAGCATTGGATTTGTTGTCAGTGATAAAAAAAAAATACAAAATCACCATCTTCAAGGTCAGTTTTACATGTTTGAGACCAGCCAGCCAAACAATGTCAGATGTACCCAGAATGCAATGCAATTTAACACAGAGGAAATATACTGTATATATATATGTTTATAGTCTATGGCAGGAAACAGTAAGATGATAGAGCCGCTGAGAAAGGTCAGCTCCTCTCCTCCGTGGTCAGGATGATGCTGCCGTCTACAGATATTTCCAGACAGTGAGATGTTGCAGAGATTTCCCTCTCACAACCGCCACAAAGACTCAATTTGGCCTTTGAATTGCTTTTAGCCCCAAGATATTGTACTGTAGAAACATTCTTTCTTTCAGCACTATATGATTTGTGGTTTGAAATATAATTAAAAAAAGAAGAAGCAGAATCCTTTAGTGGTTTATATGATGGACTGTTAGCATGCATGTATTCTACCCAGCAGAGTCCTCTGTTCACATTTATTTTTCCTCTTCACCTATCTCTGCTGCTATTCTTCCCTCATAGAACACGTTGTGCATCGTATAAACAAAGACGTTCCTCTCTGCTAAAGTGCTGCAGCAGGCTGAGAGCTGAGATGAGTCGCTCATATCAGTTCCCTGAGATCTGAGAGTAGGGACATTAGTGGTCTCCTTCCCAGGGGATGGGACAGCCTGGCCTCCTCAGAGTCCACAGCCAGCCTCAGATTACATTTGTGAGGTGACTGACATGTCATGCTGGGTGTCACTGCATTCCACTTTCATGTTGCAGGAGCATAAATAACAGCTACCGTCAAACCCTCTGCCAGTGTGGCGGTGAGGATCACACGCAGAGTAGAAGTGAGAATAGTAGCAGTAAATTGGTTAAAATGACTGCTTTCACAGTTTGAGGATATGGTAACTTTAATTTGGTTCCGTACATTCTCTAACAAGTGAAATATTGAATACACTGCACTTACCAAAATGCTCAAAGGTATTTTCTTCTATCTTCCATGAAAAAAGTGAAACGTTGAATTTAATTAAATGTATAACGTCAACAGATTTAATATAACTGTATTAGGTTAGTAAGTAAAAAAAACGAGGTTAAACTTAATATTATTGCTTTTAACTAACCTAATACAGTTATGTGAAATGTGTTGACATAATACATTTGGTGTCCTTCTACCGGGCAACCATCGTGCTGTCATACTCCATCTCTGTGTGGTATGCTGGCTGTTCAGCTGCGGACAAGAAAGCCCTGCAGAGAGTGATTAGGATGGCAGAGAAAACCGTTGGCTGCCCCCTGCCCTCTCTGGAACACATCTCCACCTCCCGCTGCCTCAGCAGAGCAAATAAGATAATAAAGGACAGCTCTCACCCAGGTCACAGACTGTTCTCTCTCCTGCCTTCTGGGAGGAGATACAGGAGCTTCAAATCACGGACAAACAGACTAAAAGACTGTTTCTACCCCTGGGCCGTCAGGCTGCTTAACCACCAAACTTAATGCAATAACCGTAATCATCTTCACACATAATACACTTTATACACATTTTTAATGCACTTTTTAAATAATTTTTATATCATTATTTTTAACTATCTATTCCCCCCGTATGATTGTTTATGTTGTCCGTCCTACTGCCGTGTTTTTAATGTTAAGTATGTCCAGTTATTGCACACTGGGACAGGGTTGCACTCTGAATCTCGTTGTATTTTTGTACAATGACAATAAAAGGCTTTAACTTTAACTTAATTAAAGTCAATGTTTCACTTTGTCAGTTGACAAGCCCCAAGGAGCAGATTTCTGTATTGTTTGCCTCCTGCAAATGCAAAAGTGTTCACATGAGTGCCACATTCCTGCCAATGGTGTCACACTATTCCACTGAAGTGCAGGGGGGCGGGGTCTGCCAAGTCATGCAGCGATGTACTCAACACACTCTCACTCCCTGATAGTCCAATAGCGACGCTTGGTCAGGGTCCAGTGGCGTGCAGTTGTGACGCACCGAGGCTCCTTTAGCTTCATAAACGGACGCAAAGAGCTTTCAACTGATTGCAATGTATTCCCATCGGCGGCGGTATTTGACGCTCATGGAAGCACCGCATCGGTCCATGTCGGCGGCATTTAAAGGCAATGTGAGCGTCCATTCCCATTGGATAACGGAGGATTTTACACCCGGAAGTAAGTATTCTCCTTACTGTCGATTGATTTCACAGTGATATCTGCACTACTCATCAACTCAAAAACACCAGATTATCCTTGTTAATTACACAACATTGATTGGTTTAAATTGTGTACAATGCTTTTGTATTTTCCCCCTTCGATTCGGAGAAACAAATATTTTTTCTGAGTTTAGGATGGCAGAAGACACTACACTACCCAGAATCCTCAGCTATCATTTGGGACTACACCATGTGCTTTGCTTGACAAACCCCGTGATTAGTCCTCAAGCTCTGTGATTGGATGTTGGAGTGGCAGTGCGCGAAGTTCACGCCGAGCGTCAAACAGCACTTTGAAATGGAATGAAACCCATCGACGGCACACTATCCAAAACAGGACTCGAACGTGTCCACCCTCCCCCACTTGTATTGGTCATCCGTACGTAGCTACAGTGTAGTTATGACGATGAAATCTTAGGTCACAGGCTCCTCCAACAGTGCAACACAATAAAACAGATACACAGAAAATATAGTGCAAGTAAATACAAAAAGAAAAATAGTAAAAAGTGAAATAGTGCAATAAGAGTCTATTTCCAAGTGATTGGAATATGATATATTAGATAAATGATTTCTAAGTAGCAGCCAGATGAATATTATGGATGTTGTTTCTAAGTTCAGGTGTTTAATAGTCTTCTGGCCTGTGGGATGAAACTGTCCCTGAGTCTGGTGGTTTTAGTCCGGATGCTGCGGTATCGCCTGCCAGACGGCAGCAGACAGAACAGTTGGGGTGATGGGGGTCTTTTATAATCCTGAGGGCTTTCTTTAAGGTTAACCTGGTATTTTTACTACATTTATTTTAGTTACTTTACAGGTTTGGATTAATGATGTGAAATATAAACAACCCTTAAATCAGACTTTAGTTACACCTGAGTAAAATTCAGTGAAGGTGATTGTCAAGTGCAAACAATCAGGCGAGATATTTAATAGTTGGTGCTTGAGAAGACAAAAAATGTATCTGCAGATCCCTATAAAGCATATTCATTACTCGTTATTCTCTAATCCTTCATCATAAACTGTATATAATGGCTATTTTGCACATCCCTTTCAAGATTTCAAGATTTTCAAAGGTTTATTGAAATATCATACACACAACTAGGTGTAGTTATGCAATGATGACAAACTTGGGTCATAGGTTCCTCAACAAGAGATCTATCAATATGTGTGTACCTCCACCATTAAACTGTTATATTCTGCACATTTCTTATTCTATCTACATACATCTTATAAGAGTATAATTAATATGTATAATATCAGTTAAAATAAGTGCTTCAACATAGTTAACATTGCAGGAAAGTTGATTGTCAAGTCCCAAAACAAACCATGCAATATATTAGACTTTAAGTACTTTGTCAGGTTTAATATTTATCTGTAGATAGATACCCCCAAAGCTTTTTGCTTACATGTATTTAAAAGAAGACCTTAACCTAAAGTATTCCTTAATGTTTAAATAAAGGTTAATTAGTTTGTCTGTTTTGCACATCCTCCTATTAATATCTTTGTACATCCGGCACTAAACTGTTTTATTCTAGATACCATTTACAGTATCTTCTTGATATTTTCTATTCTATATTTCTATCACTGACCTTCTACTTTCCCCCTAATTTGTATATACTCTTAATATTTAAATGTTTTCATCAAATATAACACATTTAACAAAACATGCAGCAGACCTTAGTCAAGGCAAGTTTATTTATACAGCACCTTTCAACACAAGGCAATTCAAAGTGCTTCACAAAAATGAAAGACATTAAGAAAAAGGCATTTTAAACAGTCATTAAAAAGCAACACAATCTACCTGCATTGCAATTACTCTAAACGTGTAATAACGTGCTTTAACCAGTAGGAGGTTTGGGTTAAAAAGCTGTCAAGTTTACAGTGTTAACAAAATAAAATATAATGTTGAGTAAGTTTTATGTTAAAAAAGTACAGTAGGGGTACATAGAAACTGCTGGATGCTAACTTGCATATGTTGTGCAATTTGTTTTTGGATCACATCATTTAGCCATAATATTGAAGTTGGTATAATTTAGTGGGAATGCTGTTAACAGCAATCCCACTATATGTTATGCCACGGACGAAAAGTTTATTATTATTCCGTCCAATTATTTTGTCCGTCTTCTCCTCCCACATTCAACATCGCAGAAACTCCGTTCAAACATCAAAACGTTCAGCTCGGTCGGGAATCGACTGCTATTACTTTTATCATTCATAACTTTCATAATTCCAGAGATACATCCCATAATACATCACATTTTTAACCATTGGAGTCAATGGAGAAAATCTTCAGACTTCAACAAATCTTCATGCGACTTCAACTTTCACTCAGAAACCTCATTCCAACTTTCAAATGTCACACATCTTTCTGACATTATCCGTGTAACTCAACTTTTAAATCTGATTCTTATTTTTAGAGATATTAAACATTGTTCAGACCTTGTTAAAGAGGTTTTCTTCAGATTTTAACATTAACTAGAGTGCGTGATGTCACAGCTAGAGGGTGAGAAATCTTGAAATGTGCCTTCATATATTTTTTTAAAACTGCCATAATTCCCAAACCCCACATTCTTGAGACATCATTTTTCATGATAAACGTAGGAATACATCTCGTAGCTTGAAAAATGACAAATAATTAAGCAAAAATAATTAAACAAAATGCCTCTTGAGGGCATGAAGTGACAAAAACGTTCAACATGTCTCCATTAAAGCCCATTGTAATTTCAGGCAGATATTTCCTCACAGCAGCAGCCGCACACCTTTCTTAAACTGCCAAAAAGGCCACATTATTAACCCGAAAGTACACAAAAATTACACTTCAGATACTCAACTTCCTTGACATGCTTCACGTTTTGAAATTTCACAGATATCTGTTATCGTTCTTCCACAAAACGTTCACATGTAAGAGGTTCATCTCTCATTCAGAACAATGAAACCTTTGAAGTCTTGGCACCTCGTTAGCTCAACGATGAACACCTGTGCAATGGAACACGATGATGTCATCACTCCAACTGACAGCAGTCAGTTCTAACTGTTCATTTCATACTCACACACACACACTCTCTCTCTCTCTCTCTCTCACAAACTCTCTCTCTCTCTCTGTTAAAAAAGTGCTCAAAATTCACATGTGTGCTAACAGTCCAGCCGTGAAGACTAGACAGTTTTGAGATTTATTCAAATGCCGTTGCCATAGCAACACAATGCTCGCCATGAAGCACGATGTCGTTGTAAGTCCAATGGACACGGTCCGATCGTCCCCAATCTTAACTTGTATATCACCGGTCCATGCCTCAACAGCTCTACGCCAAATCTGAGATCTCACCATATGCCGTTTCCATGGAAACGCATCCCTCGCCATAAAAGACGATGTCGCTATAACTCCTATGAAAATGTTGAAAAAGTGCTCAAACTTCACATGTGTGCTAACAGTCCAGCCGTGAAGACATCTACGGGACAATTTTGAGATTTCTTCAAATGCCATTGCCATGGCGACAGACCACTCGCCATGAAGCACGATGTCGCTGTAAGTCCAATGGACACGGTCCGATCGTCCCCCAATCTTCACTTGTATATCACCGGTCCATGCCTCAACAGCTCTACGCCAAATCTGAGATCTCACCATATGCCGTTTCCATGGAAACGCATCCCTCGCCATAAAAGACGATGTCGCTGTAAGTCCAATGGACACGGTCCGATCGTCCCCCAATCTTCACTTGTATATCACCGGTCCATGCCTCAACAGCTCTACGCCAAATCTGAGATCTCACCATATGCCGTTTCCATGGAAACGCATCCCTCGCCATAAAAGACGATGTCGCTATAACTCCTATAAAAATGTTCAAAAAGTGCTCAAACTTCACATGTGTGCTAACAGTCCAGCCGTGAAGACATCTAGGGGACAGTTTTGAGATTTCTTCAAATGCCGTTGCCATGGCGACAGATCATTCACCATCAAGTTAGTTCAAAGGTTTGCAGTTCAAATATTCTGCTGCTTTTCCAAGTCTTTTTACTCTCTTTTCTTCTCTCATCACACATTCAAGCCCCCAGTGTTCATGTATCATTTCAATCTAAATTCTTCACTTACTTCTTACACATTACATTTCAGCATAAAGCATTCCCACTAGCAATTTCTTCAGGAATTGCATTCTCTAGTTGCCTTTGTTGTCACCAATATCCAATTTTCAACTCAGTGTATTGGTCCACCTGTTAGGCTTAACAGGCTTTTTTTTCACAAAACTGTGTCTCAGGGCTTCTTAAAATGTAATAAACGATGAATGTGTCATACTCCCTTAACGGGAAGAAACTAAGCTAACTGACAATATGAACCATTTTTACCGAAACAAAACACAAGTTTCACAAGATGCATCTAAATGAGCTCTGAGCGAAAGAATGCTAACGCACTTAGCACAGAACTCTAGGTATAAATCGATCGATATCGGATCTGCACAAACAAGCTTTGCTAGCAAACTGAGATTCCACAGATTCTAGAAATATAAGTATCATCACTGAGCGATCAGAACTCGCGACAGGGAAAGCAAAACCAGACAACACACAATGTAGCTTTAGGTAGCAAAACACGGAGATATGCTCACCTTTTGCTGTTATTCTGATCAAAAGTTGTGTTCAATGGCATTAAAACGAGAAAAACGCGGCTGAAGTTTAATCCATAGGTTAATCCAATGTGTCTGTCACTGAACAAATTATTGATAATCCATAATTAAATTTTTATGTCTAAAACTGAGTTTTCGTATTAGCTGCTAATGATAGCTTCCAGAGTGTATGACAGCTTCCTGTTTTGGCTACGCGTCACTCTCACTCCTTATTTGGTAACGTGTGTGTGTATGTGGAACTTCCCCTCGATTCCATTGGCTCTAACGGTTAAAAAGAGATGTCAATCATCAAAATCGACCAAGGGGGGCCAGAGATAGGTCAAATCCACCTAAATGACCCCAGAAGTGGGTTTTCTTTGCTAAATCTCTCTAAAAAGGTCAAGTTTCACTTGTTTTGCATCAATCTTGATACAGGGTACTTATTATATGTTGTACTTTGGATTCCTAAAGCTTTTAGTCTACTATCGATCATTCAAGGGTGGTTTTCACAATAAGTGGGCTAATGTTTTATTTTTGGACGGACACAATAATTTACATTTTTTTACTATGTTCAATCTGAATTTACTTTAAAATTAAAAAAAATCTATATTGATTCTGACACTTCTACATCCAACTCACAGGTTTATCATTGCTTTGAGAAAAAAGATTATTAATTTACCCCTTTTAGAAGTGAAGTTATGGTCATTTGATCTGGGAATGTCATTTTCGAGCCTGAGACCTGGAAAACAGGCTCGGGGCAGTGTTTTAAATTGTTAGAATAATTGTGGTCGGATATCCTACAACTTTTCACTGAGTTGAAGTAAACTTATTCAAAAAATATAATCTATCTGTACAACAAATGATCCAGATTCCTATAACGCTCAAAATTCCACTCAAAATGTACCAAAATCAGCCCACTTGGAGTACAAATATGACCACTTTCTGGTTAAAACTACAATTTTTATCAGAAATGCATTCAGCATCCTCAATAACCCACAAAACCAATTTTCCAAATCCGCTGTGGCATTTCTTTTTATAATGGTAATTCATGTTAATTAACCCAATTTATGGTTAGTGTGCAAATTATGCAAGTTAGTATCTGGCAGTTTCTATGTTCTGCAGACCCCTACTATACATTTCTGACCAAGAACTTTGGGGTACTCAACAATATGCTGGCAACTAGACTATTTTGCGATAATAAATAATCTTCCTGTGATTTAAATTCAGTCTTTTCACTTTAGTTTTGCCCTCCAAGCTGGTCCTCAAGCTCAGAGACCTCGGGCTCAACAGCGCCCTCTGTGACTGGATCCTGAACTTCCTGACGGGCAGACCCCAGGCAGTGCGGGTGGGAAACATCACATCCTCCACCCTGATCCTCAACACCGGAGCCCCTCAAGGCTGCGTGCTCAGCCCTTTCCTCTACTCCCTGTTCACACACGACTGCGTGGCCACACACAGCTCCAACACCATCGTGAAGTTTGCTGACGACTAGGGATGGGTATCGTTTGAAATGTATCGATTCCGATTCCGATTCCGGTTCTGCTTATCGATTCCGGTTCTTATCGATTCCCCGTTTCGATTCCAAAATTGTTAAAGAAAGAGGTCAAACGTTTAGATAACAAAAATATCTTTATTCTTTTAAGCTTTAACTGACATTTTTACAAAAAAAAATATACATGCAATACAAATGTATTGCACAATAGCTGTGCTTTATTTTAACTGAGCTATGCCTGTGGCAAGCTATTAACCTGTTCCACTCTGAGCCTGTTTTTCAGGTCTCAGGCTCGAAAATGACATTCCCAGAACAAATGACCATATCTTCCCTTCTAAAAGGGTTAAATTAATAATCTTTTTTCTCAAAGTAATAATAAACCTGTGAGTTGGATGTAGAAGTGTCAGAATCAATATAAATGTTTTTTATTTTAAAGAAAATTCAGATTTTACATAGTAAAAAACTGTAAATTATAGTGTCCGTCCAAAAATTATTTTTTACAGATAGTGAAAACTACCCTTGGATGATGGGTTAGTAGACTAAAAGCTTTAGGAATCCAAAGTACAACATATAATAAGTACCCTGTATCAAGATTGATGCAAAACAAGTGAAATTTGACCTTTTTAGAGAGATTTAGCCAAAAACTGGGCCATCTGGGGTCATTTGGGTGGATTTGACCTATCTCTGGCCCCCCTTGCTCGATCTGGTTGGTTGACATACCCTTGTGACCGTTAGAGCCAATAGAATCGAAGGAGGAGACTCACATACACATACATTGTAAAGAAAAAATGTGGCCGCTTCGCGTGTGGAAAGCGAAACTAAACTGGAGGAATGTCTCCTTCTGGAATTTGGAAACTAAAACGCAGTTGTATTGCTTATGGATTATCAGAAATAATTTCAAAGAAGGCACAGACACATAGGATGAACCTATGGATTAACTGCAGCATCGTTTTTTTATTGTTTTAATGCCATTGAAGACCACTTTTGACCAAGGTAAGCCATATTTACATGTTTAGCTTCTTGGCTCCACATGTGATGATGTACGCTTTCGTTGATAGCGTCGCGAATGTTTATCACTGAGTGTTGAGGTGGGCACCGGTAGATTCAGTGTCTCCAGGACACCAAAAAAGAGTGTTTGGTTGTGCATCTAGGATAAGTAATAAGGGAGTTCTGAGTGAGTTTATGTGCCTTTGTAGGTTACGTTTTTTTCGTCGAGGCTAATTCAGAGGCTGAGTGCTAGCATTGTGGGTTTTTTTTTGAAAAAAAAAATTAAAAAGATCAGTTAGCTGAGTTTCTTCCCGTTACATGGATATAACACATTCATAGTTTTATTCAATATTAAGATTCCTTAGACGTTGTTTCCTGCAAATGACGCGTTTATCCGCCCGGTACCGGGGGGAAGGCGTGAAACAGGTTAACAGGCATTACACTGTGCCTTGTCTTTTTCTTTTTTAGTGTAGTGGAGCCTCACTTTAGAGCGTTTACCGCGATCCATCTTTGGTGTTATTAAGTGACTGAGCTCGTGAACTGTCTACGGGAGGGCGGGGGGAGCCTCGCTGCGGGGAAACTGTGGACCTCTGTCGCCGCAACTTACATGATGCCGTTAAAATTAAGGGCGGTGCCGGCCGTCAGCGTACCGAGCCGGCCGTCAACGGCCCGCTGACGACCGGCCGTTCTGTGATTCTCCAGAACACACAGATGGCCAGTCCGCCCTTACCCTGACTGTATTCCACCGGGTCACCGCGGCGCCGCGGCGCAGACGGACCCGCGGTGCAGACGGACCCGCATTTAGGAACCGTTAAGCAGAACCGAAATTGTGTATTTTGTATGGGTACCCGGTACCCGGCATTTTCTTATCGGTTCTCATCTGGAACCGAGTTTCAGTTCCCAACCCTACTTGACGACACGACCGTCATCGGCCAGATCACCGACGGCGACGAGACGGCGTACAGAGAGGAGGTCGAAAACCTGACATCTTGGTGCCAGGATAACAACCTCCATCTCAACATCAGCAAAACAAAGGAGCTGATTGTGGATTACAGGAAGCAGAAGAGAGAGGGACACGCCCCCATCGCCATCAATGGGACTACGGTGGAGAGAGTCAGCAGCTTCAGGTTCCTCTGGGTCCACATCACTGAGGACCTGACATGGACATGGACATGGACTCCACCACCATCACCAAAAAAGCTCGACAGCGGCTCTTCTTCCTCCGCAGGCTGAGGAGGTTCAACATGGACCCCAGGATACTCTGCAACCTCTACAGGTGCACCATAGAGAGTATCCTGACCTTCTACAGGTGCACCATAGAGAGTATCCTGACCTTCTACAGGTGCACCATAGAGAGTATCCTGACCTTCTAGCACCATAGAGAGGATCCTGACCTTCTACAGGTGCACCATAGAGAGTATCCTGACCTTCTAGCACCATAGAGAGGATCCTGACGGGCTGCATCACGGCCTGGTACGGCAGCTGCACCGCCCTCAATCGTAAGACTTTACAGAGGGTGGTGAAAACTGCACAGAACATCACCAGGACTTTTACTCCCAGCGGCTCAGGAAGAAAGCCCTCAAGATTATAAAAGACCCCCATCACCCCAGCCACAAACTGTTCTGTCTGCTGCCGTCTGGCAGGCACTACCGCAGCATCCGGACTAAAACCACCAGACCCAGGGACAGTTCCATCCCACAGGCAATAAGACTGTTAAACACCTGAACTGTTGAAACAACTTCCACAATATTCATCTGGCTGCTACTAAGAAATTATTTATCTATTTACCTAATATATCATATTTCAATGACTTGCATATAGACTCTTATTGCACTATTTCACTATTTCACTTTTTTAAACTATTTTTCTTCTTGTATTTACTATTTACTTGCACTATATGTTTCTGTTTATCTGTGTTTTGTGTTGCACTGTTGGAGAAGCCGCTGTGACACAAGATTTTCATCGACATAACTACACTGTAGCTATGTTCGTTTGACAAATAAAGAACCTTGAACCTTAAAACAGTCCTGGGTGGTTTGGTGACAATTGAGGCCAGCAGGTGTATTTTACTACAACCTGTCCTACAAGTGAAGTTTACCCGTGGAATCACAGTACCTCTGGTGAGGGTTAGGCGTCATCAGGGTTTGAGTTATAAACTCCGCAGTGCCGCCCCCCTCCCTCCGGCTGAAATTATGAATGTACAGTAAGGCATATAGTAATCATAGATAACACGGCAGGGTCCGTTACAGTTTGTTTTCATCTGATTTCAAATAAACAAAGTCTTGGCTTTCAGAATATTAAACTTGTTTCGGCAAATTTAGATGATAAATACAACTATGAAGCTTGTAACGGCATAATTACAAGCGGAGAACGGAGTAATTTAACGTTACACCAGGCATAACAACAGCCGGTGTTTATTTTATTATTATATATAGTCGTTATTCATTTGTTTTAAAGCTCAATAAGGAAGATTTAAACTTTCACACACGTTGACCGGCGAAAAACTCTGCCCGGTTCCCTCGGCCCCCACCACGTTGAATAAACAGAAGGCTGCTTTTGTGGAGGAAGTTACAGCGCTACGTACAGGCTCGGCATATGTACTGCAGCTTTTTCCAGCGGTATCCATAAATCTCTTAATTTTGCCCTCAAAGTGCACCAGATTGATGCATTTAACTTCAATATAAAGAAAAACATCTTCAGTTGTAACAACAATAACATTATAAGTAGTAACATAGCTGAACATGGTATTGCACATTTAGCTTTCAGTGTTACTGACCTGAGATGTTTTTATTACATGAATTAAGGTGACTGAGGCTTTTTAACATAGACTTTTCAGATGTCTGAGTGTAATATCTGCATTTTCTATTTTGGTTTGATAAGGACACATCCTGGGGATTGTGTTTACAAACATTGACCATACCGTTCACCATCCCCCACCCCCCTACTGTATGTTGATTTTTGACTTTGTTTGCCTACATGTAAATGGGTGGCATTTAGTACCTACCCCCCTCTGAGTGAATACCTGCTTAGCTACTAAGTACAGATATGTCTACCCTTTCTTCTTAGAGTTAGCCAAGAGGCTATTTTTCATCTGTAGTTAGTTAGATTTTAAAAGTCAATCTAAAACACATTTCATTTTAAACAAGTAAATACAATATATTTAAAACATGCAACATACACTGTAAACAAAATCTGTAATCTAGGCAGTAAATTGCTGTATTACCCACAGTCATTTACTTTGAATTTGTAATACAGTGTGATACTGTACATTATGCTGCACTCTGGGAATATTATCCTTAGGCGGGAAATGTATGTAAGCTGGAGTCTGAAATAAGCTAAAAATATGTATTTCTTAATAAACTAAATAGGCCACCATTGGTAGCAGTTCTCATTATATACTTCTCAGTAACTGCTCCCCTTAAATTAAATGTATTCTGTAGATTTTGGGGATTCATTAATGCATTTATTGCCATCACCATGCTTTTTCAAGACTCTTTTAAATTCTATCATTTTATAGGCCTATTTAAGTTTCACTTTTCTGAAAATAACAAAGCAGGGTTGAGGAAATATTCCCAACTGCATCTTCAAAAGTAATCCAAATAGCTACATCAGCATCTAGCAAATGAAAAGCTTTCTTTGTAGACACACAGATCAACTGTAGTGACTATTTGGACGTTTTAGGAATATTTTCCCGTCAATTAGCACAAGTCTGAAGTTCTTCAGTAAATACCAAAAAAAGTATGAGACCTTGAGGCACGTGCAAGTCCAGAGGGATTTGTTTTATTTTTTTATTTATTTTTTTTTATTTAACCTTTATTTAACCAGATAAAAACATTGAGATACAATCTCATTTTCAATGCTGACCTGGCCAAGAAGGCAGCAAAGTTACACATAACACATAACACAAACATATAAAATACAGAGAACATAACTAAGAAAACAAAAGACGAAAAAGCAGTCACTACATTGTGCACATTAGCCGCGTTCACACCGGAGTACTTTCACCGTACTTTTCGCGTTTTAGTTCCGTGAGTCGCGTTCACACCAAAAATCGTACTTAATCTCGGGTACTTTTACCCCCATTTTTAGAGCCAACTCAGAGAGCGTACTTTTCTGTGGGTGAAAAGTTCTCCAAAAGTGCCCCAGTGCTGATTGGCTGGGCGAATTGCAAACCACGCCCGTACAACTTTGAAAATGTTGTGTAGAGCCGCCATTGTTTTTCCTCGCTACAAAAACACAACGCTCCGTGCGTTGTGTTTGTTTTTGAAAGCAGTTATGGCAAGCATCAAGAAATGATGAGGAGGTGTCGGCGCTTCTGGAGATCTACGCAGAGGACGCGACCCAGGGAATGCACTGAAGCCAGTTCAGTAGCTTTCACTCGACCTGGGAATGTGCACAGCCCCACGGCACACCGGCTAAAAATAAAGAAACTCGGGCAGGACTACAAACGGCGGATTCAGTGGCCAACGATGACGACCACGACGAAGGTAAAATCAACTACATGCACTGGGGTTTTAATCTGCACAATAATGGTCTCAGATGTACTTTTATTTGCTCAGTAGATCAAGCTAGCCATGCTAGCCATAATAGGCTAACACCGGCCCCGAGCACACAGTACACACACACACTGTAACTTTGTCTTGAAAGAACGTTACGCATCGAACTGATGTTCACAATCATGTTTATTTCATAATATTTTATGTTTAACTTGCCTCAACAACATTAAACAAAGTTCAAGCATACATGAAGCACTCTTCAAAAAGGAACAATCCTCCGTGTTTGAACCTCTTAAATCGCTGCATAGCCGATTTATTTGGACTGGATTATCCCAGAGGGTCTAAACATTCTTTATAACACAGTTTCAGATTTGTGAAACCTTAATTCTATTTGTGAAAATAAAAAAAAAAGGGAGATTTCAGTGCTTTTTTTACATGTAGACCACATTAGACCAGGTCCTGAACTAAAACCACTATACCTAGACTCATCAAATCTGGACTGGATTATCCCAGAGAGTCAAAAGATTCTTTATAACACAGTTTCAGATTTGTGAAACCTTAATTCTATTTGTGAAAATACAAAAAACACATTCCTAGTATGTTGTAAAACTACATGGCGACTAAACTTGTATATTGTATATTGCTTATTTTCCCCTCTTAGGAAAGCGGACACGGGATGCGAATTTCTTTGACACCGCCCAGGCGTTGGAGGACCGGCGTGCCGTGGTGAATGAGTCGCTGCGTGGAGATCAGATGGTGCTGTTCACCAAGGCCCAGGAAACGGAGGACAAGATGCTCACCTCGATGGTGTCAGGGTTGAGTAGCAGGCAGGACCCAAATGCAGATCTCCAAGAATATTCCTTTATTTCAAGGTACGAAGTAGAACACAGAACACTACCCTGTGACACACAGTCAAATACCAACAATGACAGACAGAAAAACCAGAACTAAAATACACACAAGACCAATCACACAAACTAGACACAGGTGAGGAGGGAGGAGAAAACACAGGGGCACCAGGTGAACACAATCGGGCAATCAGGCAGGACAGGGGTGAACACTTTTCAAAACAAAACAGGAAACAAAAGACAGAAAAAGACAAGAAAAAACCCAACACAGACAGATCGTAACAGTACCCCCCCCTCAAGGGATCCCAGACGTCCCAAAAAGTCCCAAAAAGTCCAAAACATTCCAGCAGGGTGGGTGGAGGGGGTCTGGAGGAGGGACGCACAAACAAGACCAACAGGGTGGGTGGAGGGGGTCTGGAGGAGGGACGCACAACCAGGACCAACAGGGTGGGTGGAGGGGGTCTGGAGGAGGGACGCACAACCAGGACCAACAGGGTGGGTGGAGGGGGTCCGGAGGACGGGCCCGGAAGGGGTCCCGGGCGGACGGCCCGGGAGCAAGGCAGAGTCCAAAAAGGGGCGAAGGCCACAGCGGGCGAACTCGGGGACCCAGGCATGAGAGCGAAGGCAGTGGTTGGGAGAGTCAGGGGGCCGGGCTCGAGGGCGAAGACCACGGCTGGGGAACTCAAGGGGCCGGGCTCGAGGGCGAAGGCAGCGGCTGGAAGAGTCAGGGGGCCGGGCTCGAGGGCGAAGACCACGGCTGGGGAACTCAGGAGGCCGGGCTCGAGGGCGAAGACCGCGGCACTCAGGGGGCCGGGCTCGAGGGCGAACAAGAAGGCGTCTACGGGACAGCTCCGGAGGACGGGCAGGAAGGCGCTGACGGGACAGCTCCGGAGGCCGGGCAGGAAGGCGCTGACGGGACAGCTCCGGAGGCCGGGCAGGAAGGTGCCGACGGGACAACTCCGGAGGCCGGGCAGGAAGGCGCCGACGGGACAGCTCCGGAGGCCGGGCAGGAAGGCGCCGACGGGACAGCTCCGGAGGACGAGCAGGAAGGCGCCGACGGGACAGCTCCGGAGGACGGGCAGGAAGGCGCCGACGGGACAGCTCCGGAGGCCGGGCGGGAAGGCGCCGATGGGACAGCTCCGGAGGCCGGGCAGGCAGGCGCTGACGGGACAGCTCCGGAGGCCGGGCAGGAAGGTGCCGACGGGACAACTCCGGAGGCCGGGCAGGAAGACGCCGACGGGACAGCTCCGGAGGCCGGGCAGGACCCAGTATCGGCCGGACAGGAACCGGAGCCGACGGGACAGGCGTAGACGGGATCCTGAACATGACATGGGCTGGTGTCAATGGGACCCCGGATGGAGCAAGGGCTGGTGTCGACTGGACCCCCAACGGAACAGGACACAGAGTTGGCAGGACCCCCGGCGGGACAGGTGTCGGCGGGACCCCCAACAGGACAGGATCTGGTGTTGGCAGGAAATCCGGCGGAGCAGGTGTCGGCGGGACCCCCAACGGGACAGGACAAGGGGTTGGCAGGACCCACAGCGGAACAGGTGTCGGCAGGACCTCCAACGATACTGGACGTGGAGTTGGCAGGACCCTCGGCAGGAGAGTTGTCGGCGGGACCCCCAACGGGACAGGACATGGAGTTGGCAAGACCCCCGGCAGGAGAGTTGTCGGCGGGACCCCCAACGGGACAGGACAAAGGATTGGCAAGACCCCCGGCAGAAGAGTAGTCGGCGAGATCCCCAACGGAACAGGACATGGAGTTGGCAAGACCCCCGGCAGGAGAGTTGTCGGCGGGACCCCCAACGGGACAGGACAAAGGATTGGCAAGACCCCCGGCAGAAGAGTAGTCGGCGAGATCCCCAACGGAACAGGACATGGAGTTGGCAAGACCCCCGGCAGGAGAGTTGTCTGCGGGACCCCCAACGGGACAGGACGCGGAGTTGGCAAGACCCCCGGCAGGAGAGTAGTCGGCGGGACCCCCAATGGGACAGGACGCGGAGTTGGCAAGACCCCCGGCAGGAGAGTAGTCGGCGGGACCTCCAACAGCACTGGACATAGGGTTGGCAAGACCCCCGGCAGAAGAGTAGTCGGCGGGACCTCCAACGGCACCGGACACAGGACCGGCAGGACCCCCGGCAGAAGAGCAGTCGGCGGGACAGGACATGGAGTTGGCAAGACCCCCGGCAGGAGAGTAGTCGGCGGGACCTCCAACAGCACAGGACATAGGGTTGGCAGGACCCCCGGCAGGAGAGTAGTCGGCGGGACCTCCAACGGTACAGGACATGGGGTAGGCGTCGGCCGTAGAGCCAACAGGACACGGGGGGCTGGCGTCGGCCGGAGAGCCAACAGGAGACGGGGGGCTGGAGTCGGCCGGACCACCGACAGGACACGAGGGGCTGGAGTGGGCCGGACCACCGACAGGACACGAGGTGCTGGAGTCGGCCGGACCACCGACAGGACACGAGGTGCTGGAGTCGGCCGGACCACCGACAGGACACGAGGTGCTGGAGTCGGCCGGACCACCGACAGGACACGGGGTGCTGGAGTCGGCCGGACCACCGACAGGACACGAGGTGCTGGAGTCGGCCGGACCACCGACAGGACACGGGGTGCTGGAGTCGGCCGGACCACCGACAGGACACGGGGTGCTGGAGTCGGCCGGACCACCGACAGGAGACGGGGTGCTGGAGTCGGCCGGACCACCGACAGGAGACGGGGTGCTGGAGTCGGCCGGACCACCGACAGGAGACGGGGTGCTGGAGTCGGCCGGACCACCGACAGGACACGAGGTGCTGGAGTCGGCCGGACCACCGACAGGAGACGGGGTGCTGGAGTCGGCCGGACCACCGACAGGAGACGGGGTGCTGGAGTCGGCCGGACCACCGACAGGACACGAGGTGCTGGAGTCGGCCGGACCACCGACAGGACACGAGGGGCTGGAGTGGAATCCACAGGTGGACTGGAGGAGGCAGGAAATGCAGCAGCAGACGTCAAAGTCGAGACCCGAGCAGCGAGGCCCGGGAAGCATAGAGCCAAGGACCGCTGGCTTTCCTCAAAGTCTCGCCACGCCTGCTCATGTTCCTGAGAAATGGCGTGCTGGAACGGAACAGAGGGCGGAACCATGGCTGCCGGGGCCAGAACTGGGGCTGGAACCATGGCTGCATGGGCCGGTTCTGGAGCCGGAACCATGGCTGTTGGGGCCAGAACTGGGGCTGGAACCATGGCTGTGTGGGCCGGTTCTGGAGACGGAACCATGGCTGCTGGGGCCTGTACTGGAGCCCAAAGCATGGCTTCTGGGGGTCGGGCTGCTAGCCTGGACTTGCGACTCCTTCTCCTAGGAGCCTTTTGGAGGCTCCGTGGACCTCCAAAAGCCAGACGAGTGCCCGCGAACGGCTCCTGGACAGGAGCAGGAAATGGGGAAGAAGCAGGGGTTGACTTCAGACGGAACACACCGAGATGTATGGTGTTAGGTTGGGAGTTGGGAGGCAGGGGGCTAGCATGCCTGGGGCTAGCAGGCCGGGAATCACACGTCGAGAGGAAATCCAAAATCCAGTCAGGTAAGAACTTAACTAGAGATGGATCCCCTGTTGCCACCTGGTGAGCCTCTGCCAGAGCAGCCTCTCTCTGCTGAACACTGGACGCTCCCCTCCACCTACTATAGCAGCAAGCCAAAGAAAAGGTAGAATGTTGTAATTCCACCTCAAATGGATCTGCTGGGCCCATTTCTGGTTGGTTCATTCTGTCAGGGTTGAGTAGCAGGCAGGACCCAAATGCAGATCTCCAAGAATATTCCTTTATTTCAAGGTACGAAGTAGAACACAGAACACTACCCTGTGACACACAGTCAAATACCAACAATGACAGACAGAAAAACCAGAACTAAAATACACACAAGACCAATCACACAAACTAGACACAGGTGAGGAGGGAGGAGAAAACACAGGGGCACCAGGTGAACACAATCGGGCAATCAGGCAGGACAGGGGTGAACACTTTTCAAAACAAAACAGGAAACAAAAGACAGAAAAAGACAAGAAAAAACCCAACACAGACAGATCGTAACAGATGGAGCGCCAGGCAGAAGTGTTCAAGCAGCAGATGGAGCGCCAGCAGCACCAGGATGAAGTGTGGGCGCTGCGCCATGAGGAAGCGTCGGCGCAGCGGCAGGATGAGCGACAAACTGCATTTAATAACAGTTTATTTGGTATAGTTTTTGTAAATACTGACACACGACACACAACGTTGCACTAAGGTGTGCATGCTGCTGAGAATATCCCTACACCTGGGACAGTTTATTTTATATTGTTATTACTGTTATGACTTTATTTTATATATAATGTTTACTGACATGTACAACTGACACTTTATTTACATTTAAAATTGTTCTATTTCATGTTATGTCTTGAGAGTGCAATAAAGAAAACCGACATGGCGATTAAGCTTATTTCTCCTGACACTTTATCTTTTGTGACCTGTGTAGCATCCTATACATCACATGTAAGTGATTATTCTGATACCATCATGTTTCATCGGTTATAAACTGGCAAAGCTTTATTTGTCATTTATTTATCATCAATGTTGCAACCTTGTGGGGGAATGGCAGGGGCACATACACAAATATGATAATTTATATCATTTTAAATATTATTTGACCTAAACTTTTAATTCCCCCCCATTTCACACAACACAACATGGAGTCCACTATGGGCCAAAACTAACATGTATGTTTGCATAGTGTTTATGGCAGACGGATGCAGTGGGTCTCAGGAAGATATATAATAAAGGTGGGTTTGCTGCTGAGACTCCCTACACCTGGGAGTTTATTTTATATTGTTATTACTGTTATTATATAGTACAACTGACACTTTATTTTATATTGACAATGTTTACTGACATGTACAACTGACACTTTAGTTACATTTAAAATATTTCTATTTAATGTTATGTCTTGAGAGTGCAATAAAGAAAACCGACATGGCGATTAAACAGATCCTGTATCAGTTTTTCTTCTTCTCTTGTTTTGTAGCGGGTTGCAAACAACTTTAAGGTGCTTACCGCCACCTACTGTACTTGTAATCTTCCCTCAGGGAAAAGTACTCCGGTGTGAACGCGATCTGTACTAAGTACCCTGGGGTTAAAAGCGCCAGGGCTCTTAGTGCCGGAACTAAGTACAGGAAAGTACTTGGTGTGAACGCGGCTAATAGGACAGTAAGAAAAGTACACTACTTGTTACTGCAAGAGCAGCTGGTGGTGAGGACTTCAGACAACTTCAATTTAAAACATGATATAGAGACAAATGCCATCAGTTTTAGGCGGGATTGAAGGTCATTCCAAGACCAAGGACCATAATAAGAAAGACTCCTTTTTCCAGCCTCAGTCCGCACAGCAGGTACCTGGAACCGTATCCAGGCACTGGATCTGAGGTTGTAAGAGTCGCAAACTGGGGCAAATCTGACACATATGTACAGTGGAAGCTTACCTAAAATGGCTTTATAGTATAGGCATAGTAAGTGAGGACCATCCAGTTAGGCTATACAGTGTGCAATGATGAGTCCTATAGGGTGCATTTGATATATAACGCAGTGCAGCATGGTAAAGTGGGTCAAGTTTGGCCAAAACAGTGGGACAGGCAAATCTATAGATTGTATCACCAGCTGGGACAGGAATAACCCAGAGACCAACCTTTTACGGGATGAAATTGAAAAACAACATTTAAGTCTGTAAAGGAAGCCAAGAGTGAATTTCAATTTCTTTGTTAAAACTTCAATATGGTGTTTAAAGTTCAGATTACTGTCCAACCGAAAGCCCAGATATTTGTAGGTATCAACAAACTCAACAGAAACGCCATCAAGGGTGTCAATGGAGAGGCAAGAGGAGGACGCTGACTTGGGAGCAAAAAGCATTGCTTTGGTTTTCTTACTGTTCAATAGCAGTTTGGAATCAAGAAGTGCATGCTGCAGCGTGACACAATCTGATTTTAAATTGGAAACGGCCATCTGCAGTGTGACTAAGCATGAAATTCCTAACTCAGGGTAGCCGCCTATGGTTTGCACGCTACCTCGGCTCCTGCTGAGGTGTGGTGTCACAGCGCTGTATTTATGCTGATGTGCCATCTCCCAACGCCCCCGTGGAAAATGACCAAGAACTCAGAAAATACAGAATAACCTCGGAATGTTAGGCCTCATTCAGAAATGTGCGAATGTTAAAACACAGGCAGTGAGTGGGTTGTAAGGAGCAGAAGATTGGGTCAGTGTTGGCAGAGCGTCTCCCCATCCCATTCAAATTCAAATTCTTGACTGAAAAAGCCTACAGTACATGTAAATAGATAGCATTGCCTATGCGCATTTGAAAATAATTAGTACCCCCCTCTGAGTGACTACGTGTTGAGTTCACATCACCATTCTCCCATATGCTACAAATGGCTGTCTAGCCCTGTTTGTTTTTTTGACCTTTCAGATGTTGTTGTATTGCCTCTGGCAGGGGTTAAATTGGTCCGGGGCTGTCCGGGGCTAAGCCCATAGGACGATGCTCCGATGTCATCACCCTCGCATATTTGTCATATGTTTACAAAAAACGATGTTAACACTTTCTCGTTCTTAATATATGCTATATTTAGGGTCGATATGTGTTGAATTTACTTTAAAACAGCAGATCACTGTGACCGGATATAGTTTTTTCGGCTCAGTGAACGTGTGTCTCTTCCTCCGCGGCTCCTCCGTGCAGAGAGTTTGCAGCGGTGTGTGTCAGCAACGTGCAGTCAGGGGAGGCACGGATTGGCCGTCGGGAGAGTCGGGACTTATCGCTGGCCAGCTGTGAGTTCTGGAGAATCACAGAACGGTTCGCTTACGGCCGACAACTGCCCCCCCCCCCCCCGTTGACAATTCACGAGCGTCTAACTCTCTCCCCCCCCCCCCTCCGTCGCACCTTCTAACAGAGCCCCCCTACATATCAAATCCCAATTTAACCCCTGGCCTCTGGGGCAGAAATGACAGAGTTTTAAAAATGTTTACGTTTTGGTAAGTTTTGGCCTTAGGTGGGAGCAGAATTTCTGTATTTCTACTCACATTGTCTGAATAAATATATTGAACAACTAAGGGTTAATTTGCAGGATTGATTGCTTACTTAGCCCTATATCAGTATATAGCATGAATAATAATCACACATCACTCATATTTGTTATGAATAATCATTTATCATTTATTAAATAGTAAGTCGCTTTGGATAAAAGCGTCAGCTAAATGCAATTTATGAAAGCCTCACTCAGGATTTTTTTACCAAGTGTTTTTATTGCTCTTGGGGCATTAAAAACAAGATTTTAACTTTAGTTTTTGATATAATATCTGCATTTTCTCTTTTGAAAAACTAAGTCTTAGTTTGGCCATAGTTTGGCCACTCATTTTTAATCACACACGTCTCCCCATCCCATTCAAATTCTTGACTGAGCCTATATGCATTTGAAAATAAATAGTAGCTACAGTACCCCCCTCTGAGTGAATACCTGTTGAATTCACATCTTGTACACATTTAATTAGGAGCAAAAACACACACTTCAAGTCAGATCATCACCCTTAGCTATTTTAATTACCTCTCAAACAACCTAAACTAGTTATAAATGTTTATTTTTACTGTCGGCCAGGTCAGCTGCTGCATGAGACAGACACTGAAAAGTATTATCATCTGAAATTAATCATTATGTTATTAGTATTAAATATATATAAGTATTTTTACAGCTTGTATTTTTTTACCAAGTGTTTTTATTGCTCTTAAATGGCATTAAAAACAAGATTTTAACTTTAGTTTTTTATATAATATCTGCATTTTCTCTTTTGAAAAACTAAGTCTTAGTTTGGCCATAGTTATTTAATATATAAAGACTATATATTATTGAATTACAAGATTAGATCTAAAATATTGATGTGTTCAAATGCTCTTCTAAACAAAACTGAAAGTCCATGAAAAGTTGTCTTCCTGTTTTTGTGAATGAAGCGCCATCTCCTGGTTAAATCCTGAAATTGAAAATCTGGCAACGCCCTCTTGGAAAATAGTGGGAGGGCTTAACATTCCCAGATACTGGTCTTTGGCAGGTCTTAGGCAGGTAACTGGCAGGTAGTAGGCAGGAAGCAGTAAGCTGGAGTCTGACATAAGCTGCTCCATCTGTATCTGCCAGTTGAGCTGGTTCTTCCACCAGCTCAACTCTCTGTCCCTCATCATGAACGCAGGAGGCTGGCTGTATATCTGAACTTGCGCCCTCATCGTTCTCTTCATCATCTTGCACTTGTTCTAAGCTGCTGATGATAGTGCTTGTGGCAGCACTGCTGCCAAAAAGGTCTGTCAATTTGCGACATTTATATGCTTCACCTGCGAGTGACTTCACCTATTTTTCTCTTGCCTTCTCAGGCCCACCTTTTTCTTTTCGTTTTCTTTGATTTGTATCCATGTTTTTTCATTCTCCCTGTCTGCCGCGGCGTCTAATCCCTTCTCTTCGTGTGGCCGGTCTTTTTTCTTCTTCGTGTGTGATTATTTGACAGATAAGAACCACACAACTGCATTAGCGGCCGCTGTCGGCCTCTGTCGGCTGTCAGCGCAACTTAAATGATGACGTTAAACAATTTCCTTTTAAAGGGCCGGCCGGCCGTCAACGGCCCTTGACGACCGGCCGTTCTGTGGTTCTCCAGATTCTACAGATGACCAGTCCGCCCCTGACTCGAACCCTGGGCGTCATTAACTGATGTGGGCAGTTGAGAGCCTGCCTGCAGCTTTATCTGGTTTCGAGGTTTGTCCAGGACTTAGTTCAGATTCTGCCTTTTCCCTTTTCAAATATTTATCAATCGCTGTTCATCTTTTCACCGCAACCTCTCACTTACTTAATTATACTGTCTAAAATAACAAGGTCATAATTTGGCCACCTACTGCCACCCACTGCCATGACAGAGTATTTAACTACTTAGCCAGCCCCGACACTGCAGGCACCGACGCTCAACAATGGCAAATTAGTTTTGTCTGTTATGAAGAAACTATAATGTCTTTGTGATGAACATTAAGAAGTTTAGAGTAATGATGGATAGATGAAAGGTTGCATTTATAGCTTAATAATATGAAAGCATCAGCACGACTGGGACTCGCTTTGGGAATGAATGGAACTGCAGCTTTGATTGCTTTAATGTATTTAGTGTTATGGACTATAGCTCTGTTTGTAAAAAGCTTTGCTTTAAGATCAGAGCGGACACATAGAAGAGCCTGGAAGAGCAAAGTGAATCTGCTGATCTATAACATATCTACTGCTCTGTGTTACTTTGTCAACTCTTTTGTCCCTGACAGGATCCTGTGGTGATGGATGTTGGCAAGTTTTTATCTGATCTCTAAAGTTAACCTGCTCTTGAGTGTGCAGCCAAGGTTACCATGGTGATCCACACTTGATGTAAGTTCATTTTGCTCATGCATTTCTCATTATTCATTCAAGTGTTTGACTGTGTGTGCTGCAGCCTGCAGCTTTAGTAAAGATGTTTCCGAATGTGAGTGTGACGCCTGACATTGGTCTGAGACTTAAAAGTCAATAAAGGTCATGTTTGCAGTGTTATTGACAGTGTACCAAAGTGAAACTCTTTTTATTACTTGCTTTTATATTTGGTAAAATAACTTTTACTGAGTACACATATGCCTATCTTTAGCTTCACTTTTTATAATGGGTGGTGATGTGTGCTTCCAAACGCCCCAAATTCACAAGAACAGGAAATGCACATGGTATGGGTATGTTATGTGTTGCCAAGTTTAAATGCCAGCACTAAAAATACCCAGCTGGAATGCAGGACTTGGCAACTGGGACGCGTTGGTGGCCCGGGCTTTGTCGCCACTCTCAGGGCCTATTTCTACACAAGAGGGCTGTCAGGTGGAAACCTGAAGCCGGCTCCTTGGTTCAGCGTCGCTTTAATCTTCTATTTTGCTCTGGGAGAGGTTTTTTTCAGGGGATACTTGCAGAGGCTCCAAGGGCAGATGATAGGGGGATTTGGAGCTGCTATTCCTGGGGAGAGTCTTCTCAAAGTTTTTTTTTGTCTGCCAGGCAGCAGTGCTCAGCCGTCTGGTAGCTATTAATACCTGTTATATGTAACCAGGCCTGACGGCACAACGGATCAGCTTGTTCTAACTTCAAACTTCCTGTTCCACCTCCGCCCCTCTGGGATGGACTCTGTCATTTCAGGAAGATGAGGAAACTGTCCTCCCAAGAAGTACAGCAGCATGCACTATTATTCAAATGACAAAGCAAATTGTGATATTTGGTATAATGACAAGTCTGTCACAGGGGGGCCGACAGTCAACATATATCTAAACCTTAATCATGGAATTATCCTTTTAACTGTCATGTGAACAAGTCATTTAAAATAAGGTTTTTACTTTAACCTAAGAAAATGTTTACCATAGTATTGTCACAGCATAAAATGTAATTATTTTCTAGATTTGTGGACCCAAAGCACCTCCTCTAAAGAAAATGTCAATGCTCTTTGTTGGGGTAGACTAGAAGATCAGCATCGCTTTACTCGTGCGACTTTCACCAGGGCTTGCAGTTCTGTTTACACACGTCATTCAAACTAGATAAGCTGGCGAGGAAGTGGAGCTTATTTCCATAGATACTATATTAGATACCAACAACACAATTAACATATTTTACTGTGATTAAATTGTAATACACGTATCAAAATGGTGCTGAAATAACTACATATTTGAGAAGACGCGAGCAATCGCTACTATCCTTAGAAAAAGGCAGGCATAGGGCAGTGACCACCAACTGGCGGCCCGCGGGCCACATCCGGCCCGCCAGAAATTCTCATCCGGCCCACACGACGGGGGTGACTGTGGCGTTGGCGGAGTGGTTAGCCCCCCACTCATTTTTTTTTTACAACGTCTCGTGAGTAATGTGCAGTACCGGAGTCCAACAGAGAGGCAGCAGCTGCGGGACAGTAGACTGCGTACTGCGAAACCTTCCCTGCCTTGAAGAAGAAGTGATCCTACGTTGTGAAGAGTCTGCTTTATGCGCTCTGCAGCACAGCAGTAGCCCCGCCTGCGACAGTCCAACAGAGAGGCAGGAGCTGCGGGACAGTAGCCTAGAAGTGAGCCTTCGTTAACGTGAAGCGTCTGCTAAGCTTTACGCGCTCAGCAGTAACTGAGCGTGCTCCACTAGCACCCCCCCACCCCCCCCGGTCAACAACTTCAAAATACTGGGCTATATAAAATTTGCTGGCCCGCGAAAGTGTCTATTGGGTACATTTTGGCCCTTGGACAAATGTAGTTGGTGATCCCTGGCATAGGGTCTCCATTGAACCTCATTCCTACTCTTTTCAGAGTTGAGAATATTTGGGCATTAAGGTTACTGTGCACCAAATATTTCCTTGTGGAAAACCAAATATGATGACTCTGTTTCCGTGATGAATGTGGTGTAGAGTATAGGTGTAGCACAAAATTGCACACTCCCCACTCTTCCCACTCCCATATGAAAATCACCTTTTGTAGATGTAATGAATGCAAAGGAGGTCAAAGCCAACATAACAAACAAAAACACACACACACACAGTGGCGGCTGGGGGAATTTTTTCTAGGTGGGCTGTGCCACATGCAATCAATGTATGATTATAAAATGCAATAACGTGCTTTAACCAGTAGGTGTCCCTTTCTATCAGCTGTGCACCGTTATGGTGTAAATACAGCCTATCTACCAATTGGATCAAATATAAAAGTCAGCCGAATTAGTGTTGATACTGCAAGGAGACGTATTGTGTGAAAAGAAATGGAAGATGTTGTTTAATTGCTTATATATTTATGATCCATGTCACGTTTTCAGTTTTGGCGGCAGTTCCTGTTTGTCTAGAAGTCTTGTCATCAGGGCTCTATAAATAGAGTTAACTACGGCAGATATGTCATATTTAATGCAGCCGAAACGTGTATTACAATGCCGTTATGTGATGACTTTCAAAGAGAAAAGCAAGCACACTCGGAATAATGTATTATTTAATTTTTATTAAATGTTTTCGGATTTCACATCGCATAAACACCAAATCCCAGCGTGCATCGCGGAATATCAGTATGAGAAAAACGGCATCATCTGTCCTTTGACCCTCACATCGTACAAGGAAAAACTTCCAGAGAAAAACCCACAGTTAATATGCACACATTCCTTCACATTTAAATTTAAATTTACATTAAAGTATTTCGTGAGGCCTTCTAACATGTTTTTAAATATAACTACGGTTGTAGTTGAAGAGTTTTTAAATTAACATGAACCGAAGCTGTTGCCTGTTGCAATATACAGTCTATGGTTGCTACAGAGGATTGTGGATAATGTAATGTCTTCGGCCATCGAAAACTCATAGAAAACGACTTGTTTCTCAGAATTGAAGGGGAAAACGTGACAAAAGCATTGTACACACACTAAAACCTATCAATGTCGTTTAATTAACAAGGATAATCTGGTGTTTTTGAGTTGATGAGTAGTGGAGATATCACTGTCAAATCAATCGACAGTAAGGGGAATACTGACTTCAGGGTGTACAATTCTCCGTTATCCAATGGGAATGGACGCTCACATTGCCTTTAACAGCCGCCGACACAAACGAATGCCGTGCTTCCATGAGCGTCAAATCCCGCCGCAGATGGGAATACATTGCAATCAGTTGAAAGCTATTTGCGTCCCTTTATGAAGCTGAAGGAGCCTAGGAGCGTCCCAACTGCACGCCTCGGGACCCTGACCAAGCGTCGCTCCTGGACGTTTATGGAGTGATAGTGTGTTGCACCTTGAGATAAAACCAAATTAAGGGCATGTGCATAACAGTGTATGAAAAGTGCCTGTGGGGTCAGTGTATGTTTTGGTCATTGGATTTTCTTTTCAAAAATGGAAATTCAAAAACAAAAAACGACTGGATATTTGATTTTCGTTTTCAAATTGAAAAACCAAAATTGAAATACGGTCAAAAGGGGATTTACTAAACTTAAAAAACGGGATGATTTTCATTTTCTACTTCTCAAAACAAAAAATAAAATCACTAGAAAACAGAAACAAAAAAAACCCCCGTTTTTTTATATTCTGCTACCGGAAGTTACCTTACAAAATAAGAGCGCAGACGAAACTCACGGAAGTGATTTCAAAACAAAAGCACTCGTAGGCTATGCTAAAATCACACTTTGAATCACTACAGTATCCTGTTGAAGCAACTGTGATTATTATAAACAAGGGGAATTTAGCGATCACAATGAAAACGGCCAAGGCACACTTTGAGCCCAGAAAATGAATGTTATAAAGGGCTGTAAATATAATAGGCCTATTTCTAAAATGGACAACATTGTTAGGAGATTTCAACTATACAGCGATTCTGCACTGCGGTCACTCAGCCGTCTGGGTGACCAGATGTCCCGCTTTGTGCGGTATATTGCACAGCATTTTCACGACTTTTGGTGCGTCCCGCAAATTGAAACGATGTCCCGCATATTTCATTTTGATTGGCTAAAACGCCTTTCTAAAATCTGATTTATGACATGAATCAGATGCGGAGAAAGGATTTTGTTCTCAGCAGGGGACTTTGACAGAGGATTTCTCAAAAAGTAAAGAGTAAATTACTTCAATGTATTGTAGTAGTAGGCCAACTAATACAAAGTCAAACAGTATCAATTTCATTAAGAACTAATGGTAAAATTTTCTTTTTATCACTCATCAAAGATAGCAGATAAACATACATTATGTAGGCTACTATGGAGGGGACTCTGACAGAGGATTACTCAAAAAGTACACAGTAAAAGTACTTCATTTAATTTCTGGTAGCAGTCAAACTAGTACCGAGTCCAACAGTGTCAGTTTTATTAAGAATTTGTGGTAAAAAACTCTAGAGTATGTTTGTGCCACAAGTGGGACAGAGCTCTGTCCCACTTGTGGCTTTCTGGCACCTGGTCACCTCAGCCGTCTCTCGAGTTTGATTTTTCAAATCAGCTGCTCTTCATTTTTTTCCCTGCTATATTCAATGAGTGATACAAATATTTTTGTCCACAAGTTCTTAATAAAACTGACACTGTTGGACTCTGTACTAATTTGACTGCTACTGTTACACCACTCAGACCGCAAGGGTATTATAGGTGTAGAAAACGTTCATTTATTAACTTCCACAAGGCACATGTGCAAGATGTCAGCATCTCAAACGATCTCAAAGCATATGGGTGCTTCACTACCAGAAATGAAATGAAGTACTTTTACTGTGTACTTTGTGAGTAATCCTCTATCAGAGTCCCCTCCATAGTAGCCTACACCTGTTGGAGCCTATCTCTAAAGAAGTTCCAAGGTGTAAAAATGCTGCTGCCGGAGTACTGACTGGAAGTAGTGCTGATATCATGTCTACCATCCTCTTAAAATACTCTGTCCAACAATATCAGTCTCAGGAAGAAATGTTTTTTAACGCTTATTAAAAGAAAAACATGCATTCTTGTACTCGCGAGGGGACATTGACAGAGGATTACTGGAAAAGTACACAGTAAGTACTTCATAGTAGCTACTTGTGGGGGTAGTTTCAGTAGTACTGAGTCCAACAGGATCAATCTCACGAAGAACTAATGGCAACAAAAAATGATTCCCTCATCAAACTTAGCAGAAGTGGCTTGATTTTGTTCTCAGCAGGGGACTTTGACAGAGGATTTCTCAAAAAGTACACAGTAAAATTACTTCAATGTATTGTTAGTAGTAATATATCCTTCAGCAAAGTAACACACTGTCACTCTGGTTGCCCTCTTATGATGCTGCTGTCTTTTAATATATAACTATTTCTCAGCCGCTAATTCGTTCCTCGCAGATTCTTCAGTCTCATCAGCCTCATCCTTCCATCAGTCCCAGTCAACGCCTCCAGCACACTTCCAGTGTCTGACTCCATATGATATTGTCCTGATGCTGTAAGGGTGATCCCCCATGATCACAAAATGACCCCTCTAGAGTCTGAGTGCCAAGGACCTCATATTATGTCTGTCATTAATGTTACATCACCCATTATAACAGTTTGCTTTCCTTTTTTCTCTTCTCTTAACTGAATAGTCCTGTCTATATATCTATAATACAATGTAAAGTCCTTTTCCTGCACCATTTTAAGGCTTCAAAAACAGGCATTGTTACTGTATGTGTTTGGAGAAATAACACAATCAATGGCCCAGAATTGTACTTTATAAACTATGAATCTTGTGGTGCTTGAAAAAATACACACTGGCTAAGCCGGCCAGGATATATGCCTTTTTTGGAGCCCTTTTTTTCAATATTTATTCAAATGTCACTAGTTATTTAAACAAACCCCTATCTGAGGATAATACAAGCAACCATAAAACACCCTTTATCTAGAGAGCCATTGAAGCCCATGAAGAATTTATCCTTCCACAAATCTTTTCATCTGCCACGTGTTTTCAAATTCAAGTTAAGGCACTATCTGTCCAGAACATTACAAATATTCTTAATTTGCAGTATTTTATTTTAAAAGTGTTCAGAAAGACTGCATCAAATATGCTATATCTATATATCTATATAATATCAATATTGTTATTAACTTCAATCAAAGTCAATTTAAATAGCGGGCAAGACTTTCCAAGGGGTAAAAATGCTGCTGCCGGACTACTGACTGGAAGTATTGCTGATATCATGTCTACCATATCCTCTTAAAATACTCTGTCCAACAATATCAGTCTCATGAAGAAAGGTGTTTTAACGCTGATTCAAAATAGCAGAGAAACATGCATTCTTGTTCTCAGGAGGGGACATTGACAGAGGATTACTCAAAAAGTACACAGTAAGTACTTCATAGTAGCCTACTTGTGGGAGTAGTTTCACTACTAGCCTACTGAGTCCAACAGGATCGATCTCACGAAGAACTAATGGCAGAAAAAATTATAACAAACTCGAGAGACGGCTGAGCTGACCGCAGTGCAGAATCGCTGTATAGTTTAAATCTCCTAACAATGTTGTCCATTTTAGACATAGGCCTATTATATTTACAGCCCTTAATAACATTCATTTTCTGGGCTCAATATGTGTCTTGGCTGTTTTCGTTGTGAAAACAAATGGACCGTAGATACACGGATTGACCGTCCTCATCTGCGCTCTTATTTTGAAAGACAACTTCCGGTAGCAGAATATGAAAAAACTGGGGTTTTTTTTGTTTCTGTTTTCTAGTGATTTTATTTTTTGTTTTGAGAAGTAGAAAATGAAAATCATCCCGTTTTTTAAGTTTAGTAAATCCCTTTTTGACCGTGATAAAGAAAAACGCCTTGTATTTCAATTTTGGTTTTTCAATTTGAAAACGAAAATCAAATATCCAGTCGTTTTTTGTTTTTGAATTTCCATTTGTGAAAAGAAAATCCAATGACCAAAACATACACTGACCCTGTGGGATCTTTTCCTTGACCTTGGCTTGGACTACGTTCAGCCCGGATGCCATAACGGCAGCACCGTCATAGCACTGTGCAAAACATAGCAGACTCGTGCGGACTCAAAGCCGTAACCGTATAGCAGCAGATCCAGAGATCCAGACTCGTCGTCATGCACGAGTCAACAGCAGACTCAGATTCGCCAAATCGCAAAATAACCCTTTTTTTGTGATCAACATTTTTTATTAAAGCAAAAGACACTGTAGCGGAGGTTAATATAATGTCAGTTTAATATGCTTGTGAAATGCAACAACTTTTCGGTTTCACCGGTAGGATTTCTACGCTCTTGGTGATACTGACTCATATGACTCAAAGGACTCGTATGATCCGGATCTCTTCAATGACTGACTCAGCCGTTTCTCAATGTCGAGTAGAGCTGCTGCAGTGCCACTATTTCAAGTATACTATGTCATCGAGTGGCGCCTAAGGACTGTTTAAATGCATGTTAAATGCCCAGCATTCGGCGGCACTCGATGACGTAGTATACTTGAAATAGTGGCTCTGCAGCAGGTATACTCGACATTGAGAAACGGCCCCTGAGTCCGTAAAAGGATCCGGATTTGCCATCTCTAACTGCAAGAGAGCAGAATCAGGTTACCAGCATGCTTTTTACTGTGAGCTCGATTACCTGATTCTGATCAGCTGTCTGGTGTCCGGCCGAGCCACTCCCAGCAGCCGGCGCTCTAACCACACCCCGCTGCCACAATAAACAATAGTCCTAATCCGAGTGTGGAGTAAAATGGGAGGTGGGGTTGTTGATCAGAGTTTGAAAGTTAGAGTGAATAAGGGAATAAGTGAAATATAAAATAAACTCACTGCGCCTTCAGGAGCATTGCGTTTGGACATGCAGTTCTTACATAAATGTCTTATTAGGCAAAGTGTTTCATAGAAGAAAAAACGTAATATTAATTTACCATGAAAAGTTGTTGATTTACACTATGTCCTCATCAATAATTATTTATGTGCATCATTTTGGATCTACAGGCTGTGTTTCATTTACTGTTAAATCAGGAGCATTTGTCAGACGTTCTGAATGAGTTCCACGTCTCATTTCATACTTCAGTGGCAGCTCCTCAGCACCATCCACCCTCACCACCTGTCAAAATGTTTTTACAATGTCAGGTGGTTTCAGGTGTTCTCAACACTGACACGTTGAATGTTGTTCCAACATCACTGAACAAATTGTTGTAACAGTCAGGACAGTAATTTAGGTACAGCAAATCTCTGACTGAGTCCAACTCAAATAAAGTGATCTGGGGTGGTCTCAACAGGCCCCGGATGCTTCAGGTTCCTCTTTGTGAGTTCCCTGCTTAAGGGCTGAGAGCAGGAGTTATACAGTACTGTAGCCACAGAGCTACACTTTCTAAAACACACCAATGATGCACTGGGTCACATGTTTCTCTATTACAACACACAAACACACACGGAAAATCATAAGCTATACGCAACGACATGATTAACCTTTAACAGTTGTTGATGCCTGCTCCCCATTACTGTACTTACAGTAACTTACACCTGTCCTATAAAAGGTTTTCATACTGTTTATGTCTTAGCATATTCATATTCCATAACTGCCTTTATCTACATTCTATGTATTATTGTTGATTCTACACTAGGTCTGCCTATGTTCTGAGACACATTCTGGAGCTTCTTATGACTGATATGTACATTCTTTAACGGTGTGCAGCAGCTTTTGTCCACTTTCCTGCCAAATTAAACTTTAGTGAAGGCACTGAAGGCTCCTCACATGGTCATGTTATTTATATCTTAACATTACACTTAACACCCTCAGTGTGTCATACACAGTTTTCTTTTGTGTTTAATGCTCATTAATCCATCCTAAAATGTTCCTCCTTTCAGTCTATCGTATGGATAACTTCAGTCAAACCAGCAAAACAAATAGTCCACTATGGTCTTTACACAAATTAAGTGGATGCCAATTAATGGCACCTATTCATCCTTATTTAAGGCTCAATAAAGCAACCCCTGTCCCTTCAAAAGCCCCTTTAGCATTATTCTGCTCTTTTTATGCAAATCAAGGCATTTAATCTACATCCTTAAAAAAATGGGATGATGGTCATCTCCTACCTGCACCACATGTGACCTGATATTGGCACTGTTATGAAAATCAAGCTCTCCAAGACCTATTTAATGCTAAATCATGTACATAATTACTGGGGGTGTACTGGTTAATGGCTGACCATAACATTGCCACATCTGATGAGTTCAACCTGGTCACTGGATATGACCTCTAACTTGGTATTTGTTGATCACATTGAGGCCCTATGTCTGTGTCTGTTTATGGCTGGAGGCACCAAGACCAAAACTCCTGCTGATGTGACTGGGTGGGAAAAAAAGAAAGACTTTGGGCCTGAAGTGCATTAGTTCTTTAAAGGAACACTTAGCGGCTATCCCCGGAGCTAATTTGGATCAAAGATTCTGCAGACCTTTGGAGCCCAGGCAGGCTGAAGTATCAGAAGTAATTCAAAATAAGGTTTGATCATTATCCTACATGAGTCATAAAGGCATGGGAAATGTGGGCCAAACAGACAGAAAGTAAACAGTCAGATAGCTTTTCCAGCTGCCTCTGCAGTACCACCTGAGTGTGGTTTGGAAGACAACTTTTCTAGGGGATCCTCTGCTGGGAAAGAGATCTGAGACCATCCCACATGATGCTGTGTTTGTCACACAGGCTGGAATAGTAAATGGGCTTCATCTGACTTTAATTATAGCGATCATCACAAACCCACAGGATGTTGGGAAGATCAAACAAGCTGAATTGGCTTAAGGGACTGCTGACACACTTTAATATATGTATTTATGTAAGAGGTTGAAAAGAAGAAGAATTACATTTATTATGTATTACTATTTTTCAGACATACAGTAGAGCTGGCAGTGAAATGTCTACATCGTCTTTGTTCCGGAAGCGTCTTGGCTCTTTATTTGTTTTCACAGATATTATGTAATGGAGATTCCAGATGATTCCGCTCATTCAGTCAATAACATCATTTACAGTGAAAGAGTAATGGATAATGTGCAGATAACAGATTGATGTGAGGATAGTATAAGGAAAGGACTATAGTTCCATGATGCTTTATTCAGTGGGGTTTTAGATGGTTGTGTAACAGTTATTTTATTCTTCTTCAGGATAGAGCCATTTTGGCAGCTTTATGAGACGTATGATATGTACGTGCTAATGCTTTGAGCAATATGTTAACATCCGCATGAGAATAAACTCACAATGTTAACATGCTGATGTTAAGCAGGTACAATGTTAACCATGTTCAGCCTTTAGTTTAGCGTGTTAGTATGCTAACATTTGCTAAAGAGTAGTAGCAGTAGATGTCAAGATATGTCATGGTGAAGTGATGGCGCAGACTGACCAATTAGAAAAATGACTAACTTAGTCACAGTACCACCATACAATGTATCTCTATTGGTATAATATTAACACCATCGCTGTCCCGATGTTGCCTGTTTTTCTAAGAAATTATCTAATAAGCGATCATTTTAATCTTAATGCAACATATTATAATTGTTTTTATAATTATACCAGTACTCCCAATACTACTCAATTTGTAGTGTTCCAACACAACAGAGGGTTATTGAACTTACCTGGTCTGAATGATGTCAGGCACTAAGCTGGGAACGGGAAGATAGTGGCAGCTTCCTTTTGGAAAACATTTAATTGGCAATTTGATTGAAGGTGTTCATTCTAAGAAACAAAAAAAGAAATACAGTTAGCACTAGCACAGTCTTGTTTGGAATATATTGTGTGGTGTGCCTGTTTGTAATTACAAAACAGTAATTTGGGGTGTGCAAATCCACCAAGATAAACATGGGTAACAAGCCAGCACAATGGGAAGTCATCCATGAGGAGACTATAACTGAACCCAAGAGCTGAAGGTTAACAATGAATAAGCTTCAACCACAACAGGAAATAACAAGTGTCAGAGTATCATACGTCATTATTCCCTACTCTCATCTGGGCTAAGTGGTCTTTGTTGTGCAAAGGGTTGAAATGCTTCAATTACAAAACCTGGCAGATAGGACCTGACTCCATCACATTCACCCTGACCTGCAGCGTACAGGTCACAATGCAAAGAACAATAGCACTGAAATAAACACAGTGACCCCGAAACCTGTCATATTTGTCCATAAATGGCCGGCAGAGGAAAGGCAGGGTTTCCCTCTCATGTCAGACATGTGTAGGTGACAAGCTAGTCTCGGGAAAAGGATGGGAGGAAGTCCCGCCCGGCCAGCGGGGTCACTTTCCCATGCATGACATACAGGAGATTAAATTAAATTCCTCACCATTTTCAAAATAATTCATCGATAACAGCAAATAAGTAAAGTTACCTGATAAACTGATACTCGTTAAACCTTTTTTTGTTGTTGCAAAAACGGAAGCAATCATTTAATTATTTAACGATGACAGCATTTTCCAGGGGTTTTCACATCCAACAATACTTATTTCCTGGATTGAACAAACAACACACCGATTATTGTGCAACTCTGGTTGGTTGACTTTGTGCTGAGGGTGGCCTGACGAAAGCTTCATTAAAGTTGAATGGTCTCCTCTACCTATCTATAACTTGTGCACATAAGGTGTCACTAAAGAGAGCAGCGAGGTGTCCAAAATGGAAAAGGGTTCATCCTCTTGGAATCATGAATGCAATTATCCTAACAATATCCCCCAGATGTGATCCTAACATTCCTAAACCTCAGAGGGCAACATTGAAGAGGTGTGACTATCTAAAAGTGTGTTATTCAGACCACACTAAAACCCCAGACTTTACACTGTTCTGTGTACTGTGCTGAAAACAACTTTCATAAAGCACAAACTAAACTGTATTTAAAAAGTGTAGCTTCTGTATTGTGTCTGTGTTTGATCACTATTGATAGCCATATCTCTATAACAAACATTCTTATTGGATTCTTCCTCGTGTCTTTGAAGGAATTAATTTTTTTACTTCCTGTTCTGTTCTTTGTGATACCACACAACGCTGAATGATATATGTTATAAGGGTTCTGTAACACTCATTATTAAGTCATAAAACTTGATCTGCTTTCAGAGGTCAGGCTGATGTAAGCAGGTAGACAACATGCATCGAGTAAACTATCTTAAACACAAAGAAATATACATCTTATTCTATAACACTCCACGCAGACAAAGTATTCCCGCCAACTGTCAGCAGAACAAGTAGACCTAGATAAATAATGGTCATGCACCTACAGCAATCCTCGTTCATCATGTCCGACATGTGTCTGTTGCTTGGATACACTCTTAAACTAACAAAAGGGAAAAGTTTGTATGTAGTTAAATGATCAGCCAGACGTTCAGCGGGCCGAAGGATAACATGGAGTCATCCCCTGAGCCTGGCAGTAGATAAACCTGTAGACACATACTGAAGCTTTCTTGTTCTGTTCTATCTGTGTCTGCATTATATATGTGATACAATGTGGTCAGAAGTGTGTAGCAGAACATTATCAGCAAGAACAGCAATAAAGTAATGTGCACAAATTAACTGATATTTCACTCATGGAGTATTTTTTGCAGAAACAGAAGCAAGACTAAAGTTCCAAAACTATCGTAGTATGCTCTTGAGGCTTTACGGTGAATTAGAACTAACAAAACATATTTGTTGGATGTATCAAACAAAACACAATATTATGTCACTACACTGAAAGAACTGAACCGTTGACTTTATTAAATGTATTATGTCAACAGATTTCCCATAACTGTATTAGGTTAGTAAAAAGCAATAATATTAGGTTTAACCTAATATTTTGTATGCAAACTTATTTAGTATTTAGTATTGCTTTCAACTAACCTAATACAGTTATGGGGAATTTGTTGACATAATACATTTAATTGAAGTCAAGATGTTTGCGGTTTGTTTTAGTTTGTCCTGTGGGGGTCTAAGGGAAAGTTCATAAATCCAAATGATTCGTCTTCTCAACACATTTCTCTATGAGGACTATCTGAATATCTATTATTGTCGGCCAAGCGCTGATAGTAGAAACAAATTGAATTGCCTCTGGCCAGGTTGATATTCAGAATTAATAAATGAGGTCACATCTTGTCCAGAAATCTTCAACCTGTATGGCCAGCTTCTATCACCTGACTCTCTGTATCATTTGTATTGCTGTGTTAAAATGTGAACCCACTGAAAAATCCCCCAGCAGTTACTGTACACTGAACATCACATGGCCTCCTGCAGCAGTCTTCCACATTAGGAGCTGGTTTGTTTAGACTACCTTTGTGTCCATGTGTTTTCTACATCCACAGTGCATGCTGACGAAGAGTGTCCATGCCCTCTAGCTGAGGGGCTCCGGGGCCCCCTCCCTCCCTGAAGCAGCAGTGAGGCTGGGGAAGCCATCTGAAGGAGGATGCTAGCATCTGCTACAGTAGTAAGTCCAGCCGTCTTACTGAGCGGACTCATCACATCCTGTAGGTTCAGGTCATAAAAGTGGATCCAGCATCCTGTAGAATCCCCCACAGTGACTGAACCTGCCTGTTCAAACTCACAAGTGCCAGCTCACTGTGACAGACAATCTGAGGATGCTCAGTCTACAGCTCCGTGTTGAGGACGAGCTGGATCATATTGTAATGTCTAATTCAGAAGGAAAAGCTTTGCTGATTGATCTCTTCCCAAAGGTCAGAACTAAAGAGAAACAGTGTCTAATTTAAGGATCACAGATGTTTCCGTCATTGCCTTCGGGAAGCCATTCAGGATTTTTAGACAATGATTATGTTTCTTTTTAAGCGCCTACACAGAGATCCCTGTAAACATCAGACCTGCTCCACTGACTGCAAATGGAAAAAGAAGAATTAAAAAAAGTTTGAAGCTCTATAATCATGTGATGTATATTGTAGCTGTGCTCCTATTTCATTTTTTAAAAGCTCAATCTCAATAGAGTTTAACATTTGTATGCCTGCAAGCTAGCGACAGGTGGCCTTAAAAGTATGTTTAAGACAACAAGTTAATTTGATACAATTTCTATACGTTTTTATAATTAATTAATTTGTGTAATGCGTTAAATTAAACACACATGCGCGCACACACACACACACACACACACACACACACACACACACACACACACACACACACACACACACACACACACACACACACACACACACACACACACACACACACACACACACACACACACACACACACACACACACACACACACACACACACACACACACACAAAAATGGCCCTCTGCACCTGGCCCTGTGATAATCATCCCATATCAGCATAGCAACCACATAGCAACCAGTTGTAATTATTTAGATTGGAGGGGAAAAAATGAATATTTAAACTGAGGAGCGCTCTGATTGGTCACTCGTTTTTTTTTAATTTGTATATACTGTAGTTGAACTTTTGCTCTTCCTCTCTTACATCTTTTTTGGGGTGAGTGATTTGCCCTCTTAGTAACTCATTGTGTAGCTGGCCTGCTAGATGTTCATTTCAGTCTCTCTGATAAGCACTGTTTGGTGGTGAGCTTTGTGTGCTGTTGGTGTGATGCACCATAAAAATCACAACTGGGGACTTCCGGTTGGGCAGGATGGAGTAGAGACGTGCGTAGTCCTGCTCCCGCAAACTTTTATGTTTTAACTTTTCCGAAGCCCGTAACTCTTCTTTAACTTACATTCAAGTGAACATTAATACTATTCCGCTCACAACGCCACCGTAATATGCCGTCCAAATCGGTGAAAATCAACAAAAAATAACAAAACGCCAGGACTGATAGCCCCGAGCTAACTAGCAACAATCTCAGCATGGCGGACATAGCTAGCCTTCTGGAAGACCACCGTAAAGCTCTCTCTGCCGACTTTAAGTCTGCCATCTCAACTCTCGAGATTTAAAAACCCTCAAAGCAAAGCTTTCTCTTTCTTCTCACACGTCCACCACACATTCTCGCGAATTGATTTTTTTCTGCTTGATGATAGCTTGCTACACCTTGCCAGCTCGTGTCAATACCATCCTATAGCCACCTCAGATCATGCCCCTGTATCAATTGACATTCACTTCCCTCTTAGTGTTACCCCCGCTAAGTCAGGGTTGCCAACTCTCACGCATCTGGTGTGTGACACACGCTTTCACTCTCAATCTCACGCTCTCACGCTGCCCAAACTATTCTCACGCCAAAAACAAGATGAACCAGCGATCGTTTTTTGGTTATTTACAATGTTGAGTTGACAGCTGCTCAAGCTGTCAATCCGCTCCCTCCCCGCCCCCACCACTCTTAACAACGTTAACAGACAGCAGAGCAGTGGGAGCCGGTTGGTCAATCCCCGACCCGTATTGCGCATGCGCAGATCTAAGATCCAGTAGAAATGATCAAAAGTAAAAGTCTGCTGCTTATTGTTCTACTTATTGTGAGAGTGTGTTAATTAATATATTTGGCAGTTTGGAGTAAGTCTGTAGATTTGTTTGTGTCTGTGTGTTTCATGTATAGGCCTCTCACGATAATTAATTTTGTTGGATACATTTTCCCGGAAATTATTGCGATAAACGATAATATTGTCCAATATTGTGTATTTGTATATATTGTATATATATCATATATATATGCTAAGGTCCCGCTACTGACACGATAGCAGTCATTTAGTGCGCATATGTGTAATTAAATCCATGATATCAAAATCTCACTCCAGCCAGGTACCCAAAGTTGGCAACCCTGCGCTAAGTTGTGGAGGTTCAGATGACAAGTTTAAGGATTTTGTTAATTCACAGATTCATTTATATATTGAAATTAATGACACTGCTGACGTAAGTTGTGGAACAGTGTGGGACGCTCTCAAAGTCTATGTTCGGGGGCAGGTCATAGCGTATGTTTCCAAACTAAGAAAGAATGAAAGGGTTCGGCCTTCGGCAATTTCGGAAATTAATCGCACATTTTTTATCTGTTCTAGATGTACCTTAGAGGGATATTTTTCAAGTTTTGAATACTCTTATCAACATATGAGTGGACAAATATGCTTTATGCAAATGTTTGTTTATTATCATTTGAACAATGACAAATATTCTAATGAATATTAAACACAACAACCTCTGAACATTACAAATATTCGCCTTTTCAACCTGGAACCTCTCTCATACAATACCATAATACAATACAAAGTATGTGTGTGTGTGTGTGTGTGTGTGTGTGTGTGTGTGTGTGTGTGTGTGTGTGTGTGTGTGTGTGTGTGTGTGTGTGTGTGTGTGTGTGTGTGTGTGTGTGTGTGCAGTTGTCGGCGAAATGCCGCTCCTCTGTTTTCATAACTGTCAAAGCATGAGACTGAAGTTCCCACTGTGGGTCAAAATAATGCGCTGTGACCCCGAGGTAACTGTCATTACTGAGTGAAGTCCAATAGTCTCCGGTGAGCGCAACTGTGGAAGTCTTTCTTAAATCCTCCACTACTTTCGCTTTTTGGACTTCATACAAGTTGTGTATTTTCGACACAGTGGTGGCTCTGGAAGGCAATTCATAAGTGCAGTCGTTGGATGCGACCCGAATTATATCACGCAGCCCCTCGTCCTCCACAATGTTAATTGGCCTGCAAGCTGTAGCCACCCATTTAGCGATCTTTGTTTGAAGTTTGCTGCTCGTAGACGTGTCCAGGCGTCTCCCCCGCACACTTTCAAGTGTGGTCTGCCGCAAGCGGGCGGCAGGAGCGGGGCTGTCTGCATCAGCAGTGTGCTTGGATTGTATAGATGGTATTTTAAACTCGATGCGCTCTGAAACTACGGGCGGCCGAGGATAAAAAATGCACATGCGTTAATCGCGTTAAAATAATTAGTGGCGTTAATATTTTGTTATGTTATTAACGCGTTAACTTGACAGCCCTAAAAAAACCGCATACTATTACATTCGGAACATGACCTTTTAATGACGAGCATAGTGGAGAGACAACAGAGGAAAACCAAACAGCGCTTTTTTGAACAAGGGGACAAGGCTGGGAGGCTCCTGGCTCAACAGGCTCGGACAGTCAACGCCTCCAGATTAATCCCCAAAGTAAAGTCGCCCGAAGGCAATTTAGTCTCTGACCCGATTGAAATAAACAAGTCTTTCTTTGAATTCTATAATAATTTGTACACTTCTGAATGCCCCACAATTGGCACAATAAACCCAAATCCTCTTGACTCCTTAACTTTCCCCCAAATTGACGTAGTTAACGCAGGCAGAATGGGGGACCCCATTTCCACTTTAGAGATACAGGAAGCCATCAAATCTATGCAAAATGGGAAATCCCCTGGTCCGGACGGCTTCACAGTCGAATTCTACAAGGCATATTCGTCTCTTTTGGCCCCAATTCTAGCAAGGATGTATAATGATTCCCTTAAAGAAGGCAGAGTACCTCAAACCCTATCCATGGCATCCATCTCTCTACTATTGAAGAAGGATAACGATCCTACTCTTTGTGGCAGCTACAGACCAATCTCCCTACTAAATGTTGATTGTAAAATACTGGCTAAGATTTTGTCCCTCCGCCTCCAACTCGTGATACCTTCTATAGTTCCGCTTGACCAAACAGGCTTTACGATAGGGAGACAATCTTTCTTCAACACCAGGAGGCTACTTAACGTTATTTTTCTCGCCCCCGTCCAATGTTCCCGAAGTCATAGTCTCACTCGATGCAGAAAAAGCTTTTGATAGGGTGGAGTGGAGCTACTTGTTCTTCATTTTAGAAAAATGTGGCTTTGACTCAAAATGTATTTCTTAGATTAAGCTTTTATATGTCTCCCCTTCTGCATCGGTAAACACAAACGGCATTCAATCGTCTGCCTTCCCTCTCCAACGTGGGACACGCCAGGGCTGCCCACTTTCTCCCCTATTGTTTAACTTAGCTATCGAGCCTCTAGCTATCTGGCTCAGAGGCCACAATGGGTTTGAGGGCATCACTCGCCATGGCCTAGTTCACAAACTTTCTCTTTACGCGGATGACCTTCTCCTATACGTCTCCAATCCTGTGTCCTCTCTCCCTCCTATATTGTCAATTATTGAGCAGTTTGGTCTTTTATCAGGCTACAAATTAAATCTCCAAAAGAGCAAACTATTTTTTGTAAACCAACTGGCAAAGACACTCCCCCCAACTGCTTTTCCCTTTAATATTGCATCAGACGGCTTCAGATACTTGGGGGTGTCCATCACCAGCTCCTTTAAAGATCTGTTTCCCAAAAATGTTCAACCACTCTTAGCTAAATGCAAATCGGATCTATCTAGGTGGTCTTTCCTACCCCTATCCCTTGTTGGCCGTGTCAATCTTATTAAAATGGTAATTCTGCTGAAATTCTTATATCTCTTCCAGCATATCCCAATTTGCATCAATAAATATTTTTTCACCATTCTTTACCGTCAGCTAAATCTCCTCCTCCCCTAGCTCCTTACACTCTGTGATTTACTCCCAGCTTCCCGTAATGACGCACAAAATCTCAGACAACCCAATTGTCACCAGTGCTATTAAGATTTGGCTTCAATTCAGAAGGCAACATGGCCTACACAGAGCCTCAATCCAAGCTCCGATATTAAATAATCACTCATTCTCTCCATCCTGCTCGGACTCCACTTTCCGAATGTGGGCTGCCAACGGGCTTGTCACAATCAGTAATCTATACAAGGATGGGGTTTTCTCTGACTTTGCATCTCTGTCAGCCAAATATCACCTGCCAAACAGTCATCTTTTCCGCTTCTTCCAAATTAGGCATTTAGCTCAAAAGCAATTTCCCCATTTTCCCAACCGCCCAGGAATTGACCAGTTTCTCACCCTTGATTGTGTGTAGCCATGGTCCCTGCTCCAGAACCGGACCTTACAGCCATGTTTCCATGCTCCAGTGCCGGGCCCACACAGTCATGGTACCGTGCTCCAGTACCATCCCACACAGCCATGGTTCCGTGTTCCGGTTCCGTGCCCAGCAGCCATGGTCCCTGCTCCAATACCGGCCCACACAGCCATGTTTCCGGCTTCAGAACCGGCCCACGCAGCCATGTTTCCGGCTCCAGAACCGGCCCACACAGCCATAATCCAGGCTTCAGTTCCGGTCCCCACAGCCATGGTCCCTGCTCCAGAACCGGCGCATACAGCCATGGTTCCGGCTCCAGTTCCAGCCATGGTTCCGGCTCCAGAACCGGCCCATACAGCCATGGTCCAGGCCTCTGTTCCGGTCCCAGCAGCCATGGTCCCAGCTCCAGTTCCAGACATGGTTCCGGCTCAAGTACCGGATCCAGCAGCCATGGTCTCGACTCCGGCTCCTCGTCACCTGTTGGCTCTCCGGCCGACGCCAGCTCCCCGTGTTCTGTCGGCGTACCGACCGACTCAAGTCCTCTCTCAAGTCACCTCTCAAGTCTCCTCTCGAGTCACCTCTCGAGTTCCCTCTCAAGTCTCTTCTCAAGTTCCTTCTCGAGTCTCCTCTCGAGTCTCCTCTCGAGTCTCCTCTCGAGTCCCCTCTCAAGTTCCTTCTCAGGTCACCTCTCGAGTCTCTTCTCGAGTCTCCTCTCGAGTCTCCTCTCGAGTCTCCTCTTGAGTCCCCTCTCAAGTTCCTTCTCAGGTCACCTCTCGAGTCTCTTCTCGAGTCCCATTTCAAGTCACCTCTCAAGTCTCCTCTCGAGTCTCCTCTCGAGTCTCTTCTCGAGTCTCCTCTCGAGTCTCTTCTCGAGTCTCCTCTCGAGTCCCCTCTCGAGATCCTTCTCAGGTCCCCTCTCGAGTCCCCTTTCAAGTCACCTCTCAAGTCTCCTCTCGAGTTCCCTCTCGAGTCACCTCTCAAGTCTCCTCTCGAGTCCCCTCTCAAGTCCCTACCCAATGTCCTGGTCCGTTGGAGGTTCCGCTGGGGATCCTGCCAACTCCATGTCCTGTCCCGTTGGGGGTCCAGCCGACACCTGTTTCGTCGGAGGTCCTGCCAACTCCATGTCCTGTCCCGTTGGGGGTCCCGCCGACTACTCTTCTGCCGGGGGTCCTGCCAACCCTATGTCCTGTGCCGTTGGAGGCCCCGCCGACTACTGTTCTGCCGGGGGTCCGGCCAACCCTATGTCCTGTGCCGTTGGAGGTCCAGCCGACACCTGATTCGTCGGGGGTCCTGCCAACTCCATGTCCTGTGTCCACCTATCCTTTTCGAAGTTTGGATTTGGACGTCTAGAATCCGTCCCTTGAGGGGGGGGTTCTGTCACGATCTTGGTGTTATGTGTTAAGTGTGTACTACCTTGACCAGGTGAGGACAATACCTGCTGACTCAGCAATCTCTGTAAGTTATATTGTTGTTTAAATAGACCTCTCTGTTTCATTTATTCTACTCTGTATAATTGTTCTGTAGTTATTCTAGCTAAAACTGGGCTTTTGTGAGATTTTAAATCTCAGATCTGCTCAAAATAACCTGTTACATAGGACTCAGTGGGGCACTTGTCTCAACTGTGCATTACAATAGGCAGGAAGACTCTGCTGTCGCCCATCAGCTGTAGAAAGTTAATTAATTAAAGGGGCGTGGCCCCACAGCTGTGAGAACTCAGCAATCAGGACAAGCTTCCATGTTAGGCAGCTCTTTCCAGGAGCGTCAGCTTCAGCGTCAGAAAGACGAAGACATTGGATTCCTGCGGGAGTCACGAGGGAGGCACAGAGGAGGCAAATCCTACTTTAAATTACCTAAGTATCGCTGGTGTTTTATTTTATTTTGTTTTTTAGCCCCCCATGCTATAATCATGTGTATTTTCTCCATCTCTGTTCATGTGTCTTCTCGCAATTATTACTACCTGTCCTCTGGACCCTATCCCCTCAAACCTCCTTCAGACTATCGCTCCTGATATTCTACCGTTTCTCACCCATTTCATCAACACTTCTCTAACTTCTGGTCACTTTCCAAACAGTCTCAAGGAGGCAAGAGTAAACCCTCTCCTAAAGAAACCCACTCTCAACCTGTGTCAAGTTCTTCAGGGTTTTGGCATGTACATAGTGATTTGCCCGAACTTGAGAGGCTGGAGGGCAACAGAGGACGCTTGGACAACTCGGATTTTGTTCTTTTTTGTCTTTATTTTTAAAAGACCACTCCAAGAATTTTCATCAGATTGAAAACCTTCAAAACACAAAGGACAAACAAATGTTAGCTCACATGCAAACACAAATTACAAACATTTTGCATGCCTCATTGCATTTTTCCTAATTATAATAACACCAGTCACATAGTCACATTTCTGCCTTTTCAGGGTATTTTGAGTAAAAGGATAAAGTGTGAGTTATTTTACAACCACATCATTACTTAAAGTGGACCTATCATGCTATATTTAAATGATATATTGTAGGGCCATACCTATATAAGGTATATTTATACGCTTCTGTTTTCAAAATACCAAACAGATCATGCATTTTAGCCATGCCTCATTTCGCTCTATGTGCTGTTTGCTGTCTACGGGGCTGATCTCTGTGAGCTGCAGCTGACCACGCCCCCCTGCAGGACAGGGGAGCCGTGCTCTGATCAAGTCAAGAGGGGGAGAAAAAAAGATCTCCGTCCTCCGTGTTTTATTATATAGAGTCGTTATTCATTTGTTTTAAAGCTCAATAAATAACAAAGAAGACCTTTGACCAGCACTTTCCTAATTTTGTCCGGAAGATTTAAACTTTAACGGACATCTTGACCGGCGAAAGAAACTGAAACTGAAACTCTGCCGCACGGTCCCCTCGTTCCTTGGAAGAGGCGGAGAGGTGGGTGTTTGTCATCTGCTGGTGGACTAACCGGAGAGAATTACAGTGCTTGCCTCGACAGGGAGGGATTGCATTGAATTAAAGCAGCGGGAGCAAACGCTTGCCTCGGGGAGGGAGAAAAAAAGCCACAGCGGAGAATAAACAGAAGGGTAACCATGGTAACTATGGGCGGGAAGTCTTCTTCGCTGCTTTTGTGGCAGACTACAGCGCCACTTACAGGCCTGGCATATGTACTACAGCGTCTCCAGCGCTTTCGAGCGGCAATGGCCGGCCGTGGCCCAACCCCACATTCCCCTGATAGGTGGAGAGTTGGCCCAATAGCCGTAGCGCCACTTCTGTGACGTAATAGAAGTGTTCAAATCTGGATCAGTCTGTATCAGATCCGTTGCAGCCCCTTTTTTAGAGATTTGGGTATGGAGGAAAATAGAGAGGGTTGTGTTTTCTGACACTTGGTGAGTTCCCTGGAACACCGGGGACACATATTCATATATAAAAGACGTACAAAAATGCATTTTGCATGATAGGTCCCCTTTAAATTAATTAATAAGAGAGTGTTTTGTTTGGACACAAGCACCAGAGAAAACCTCAACTGAACACCACCTGCGCTGTCTAAAATATACATCAAACAAGCGGAGCGCAGGCAGACCACGCTGCGTAAAAAAACGTTAATTGCGCAACAGCACTCACAAAATAAGGCAACAGATCAAGTACATAAAACACAATAAACACCGGAGAAACATACCAACGGCGTCTCTGGAGCCTCACACACACTGTCGCCAACTTCTCCCTCCGTGGCTTTGGGAACAAGAGACCGGCCATCATAATTCCTGCCCCTTTTGTTGCCGTGTTACCGGAAGCGGCATTAATTCTTTTTAATGACAGCTCGCTTCTCATTGATAAAAAGTAGCCTACGCTATTCAAAATAAAAACGAATACCTGCTATTGAACACCTATAATAACAACAATCTAAATGAAAATACATACAAATAATTATTTGTCCATCCGTTTTCATCAGATATTATTTTTTTCCTTTTTATACTGACTTTCGTCTCGACAACCCATCTGATGTTATAAACTACAGGCCTGTTTCTCTCCTCCCATTCCTGTCTAAAACACTTGAACGCACTGTCTTTAAACAACTCCTGTTATCTCCATCAGAACAACCTTCTGGATCCGCACCAGTCTGGTTTCAAGGCAGGTCACTCCACAGAGACTGCTCTCCTTGCTGTCTCTGAGGAACTGCACACTGCTAAAGCAGCCTCCCTCTCCTCTGTCATCATCCTTTTGGACCTGTCTGCTGCATTCGACACGGTGAACCATCAGATCCTCCGTTGCACTCTCCAAGAGCTTGGAGTTTCAGGCACTGCACTTTCCCTCCTCACCTCATACCTCAAAGGCCGTACCTACAGGGTAACTTGGAGAGGGTCCGAGTCCGACCCTTGTCAATTAACTACAGGGGTCCCTCAGGGCTCTGTTCTTGGTCCCCTCCTCTTCTCCTTGTACACAAACTCGCTCGGATCTGTCATTAGCCCGCATGGTTTTGACACCCAATTAATTCTGTCCTTTCCCCGCTCAGAGACCCAGGTCGTCGCACGCATCTCTGCTTGTCTAGCTGACATCTCTCAGTGGATGTCTGCTCACCACCTCAAGCTCAACCTTGACAAGACTGAACTGCTTTTCCTTCCGGGAAAAGATTGTCCCACTCTTGACCTAACAATCAACATCGGCTCCTCTGTTGTTTCCCCAACTCAGACTGCAAGGAATCTGGGTGTGACCCTAGATAACAAACTGTCCTTCACTGCAAACATCGCTGCTACAACCCGCTGCTGCAGATACACCCTTTACAACATCAGGACGATACGTCCGCACCTGACCCAGGAAGCGACGCAGGTTCTGGCCCAGGCTCTCGTCATCTCACGCCTAGACTACTGCAACTCCCTCCTGGCTGGTCTACCTGCATGTGCCTTCCGACCTCTCCAGCTCATCCAGAATGCAGCGGCTCGTCTGGTCTTCAACCTTCCAAAGTTTTCCCATACCACGCCGCTCCTCCACTCACTTCACTGGCTTCCAGTAACTGCTAGAACCCACTTCAAAACAATGGTATTTGCATACCATGCTGCGAATGGATCTGGCCCTTCCTACATCCAGGACATGGTTAAACTGTACACCCCAGCGCGTGCACTTCGCTCTGCATCGGCCAAACGGCTCGCTGCACCAGCACTGTGAGGGGGACCCAAGTTCCCATCAGCAAAAACACGTCGGTTTGCTATCCTGGCTCCAAAATGGTGGAATGAGCTCCCCATTGACATCAGGACAGCAGATAGCTTGCACATCTTCCGGCGCAGACTGAAAACTCATCTCTTTCGACTCCACTTCGAGCGATAGAATTACTAACAAATAACTGCTAACAGAGCACTTACAGATGGAGCCTCTTATTTTGGACCCCAGCATACAGCTTCCTGCCGACTGCCAGCCAGTTGCCAGCCAGTTGCCTGCCAAAGACCAGTATTCAGGAATGTTAGGCCCTCCCACTATTCTCCAATTTCAGGGTTTAACCAGGAGATGGCGCTATATATTAAATAACTAAGACTTAGTTTTTCACAATAGAAAATGCAGATATTATATAAAAAACTAAAGTTAAAATCTTGTTTTTAATGCCCCAAGAGCAATAACATCTTGTCACAAGCTTTTTGGAAGAAAAAGACTGACTCAAGAGACCTGTAGTTGACTAATTACAGGCCTCAATAAAGTTCTGCCATTGGTTGTGAAAAACAACGGTGGACATAGTGGAAAGTGAAATTGACATTGTCGAATTTAATAAAAATACAAAATAATGTATCTGTGTACGTGTTTTACTATGTGATCTGCACTTATCAAACATCTAATTAAGGCGAGACACCCCAGGTGAATAGGGTATTTTTAACTTAAAGATATCAGCTAAATATTTCTCCAGTTAATTACTTACAATAAGGCAATTGTTTTTTGTATTACAAGTTTTCTGAAATAGCATTTTTAAATATCCAAATGAACCATTATCTCATGAAATATGCGCATATTTTAACACATTTCAGGAACCGAAATCTGAACTTTGGATAAAGCCAGGATCAAAATTATTGTTTCATTTTGTAGTCATATTAGTATCTAAGGCTTTTACAGAAGGGATTTTGGATATCTCTTTGTATCACTCCATAAATCAGAAAATACTGTCAACAGCCAAATATCAATTTTCACCATGTTTTTAGGTATAAAATGTTATATAATTCAGGCTATGAATTATATATGACCAAACCCTTCTGTAAAAGCCTTCATAATATTGATAGGAATATAACTGGAAGGTTTGGTGTATGTAACTGCTGAGTGATTCTACAATTTAGGGTACATTCCATGTCCATTGATGTCCATTGATGATAATTATAATTATTCTAACTATTTTCTTCAAAAATATCATATTTTGCCTATTATTGGAAAGCATGTTATAATATCACACAAACATTATGTGCATCCTATGCTTTATTTAGCTTGAAATGTGTCATGATGTTCTTAAATTGTCAGTTTTTGCTATGTCCGTTTTTCAGTTGAGGGTGTCTTGGATTCAAAATAATGAATAAAAACCATTAAAGTAAATTTAAAAAATGATTAATTTATTTCAAAAGTCTAAATACTAAAGAATAATAACATATTTTTAATTGATTTCCCCCTTTAAATAATTTAAATATCTTAATATATGAATGTCCGCAAAAGTTCTGTCAACTATGTTACTAACAGAACTTCCCCCTTTAACTCAAAAATTGTTTGTCCCAATACCATGTCACCAGCATCACATGATGCCATGTTCCTCTTTGGCAGACATTTTGAACACACTGTGGTGATTGTCCTCTACATTTTTACAATATTTTATGTATAATAGCACATGGTCAATTAATATACTCATTGACAATCAACAATGTTACGTACATTGTTATGGTTTACAATTGTTTAATGATTTTAATTCAATTATATGTGCAAATGTGATGTTAACCTGTTCAAGAAAATGACATGTGGTCATCCAGGCAAGGCCTACCATTGAAATGATGGGTCAAAATAGGGAAATTGTCAACTAGGTTACCTGTCAACTCAGTTACCCAGTACTGTAATAACTGTAGTAACTTAGTTGACAGGTAACCTAGTTGACCATTTGTACGACATGTAGACGTCATTACACATCATTATCAATGGAATTTTGCACTTCTGCCTTGAAATTAACATAGTGCTGATGGTTAATAATGTGTCCAGTCAACTATGTTATTTGCGTCAAATGTTTGACTTTCATTGTCAACTATGTTGCACCTCATTTTTTCAAATTTAAAATATCTAAAATAGTGCTTCTGATATCCTTTATAGTATAATGTATATCTACACAGGTTGGAGTTTTACATGACATCTCTTAAAACTATCAAAATGACCTGTATGGTAGTTTTATAATACAAAATATCCCTAAACTTAATGACAGTGCTGAACATATCACATGAAAAAACAAAACTTTAATACAATTATTTTTTAAACTTTAAAAAATCTTTGGATATATGGTAGAATAGACTCAAGAGCCTTTCAAATTTGATTTTACTTGAAGTGCAGGACTTAATCAAATGATTGTAATGACATCAAGTTTGTCCGTAACATAGTTGACAAACTGAGTAGTGAAAACATCCTTTTCCTTAAAATAAAAAAATATATAAAAATGTTTAAGCTTTGCAACTAGTGGATATGTTACACTGAGGAATATACTAACTTGAACCACTGATTGTTCTATCTATACATTTTATTTGGCATTAGTAAATAATTATGCACATTTACAGATATTTACATGATATGAGTGATAACACGTGTTATAAGGGCTATTTCGCACAATAGGTGTGCCTTGAGATTTTTACTTGTCCTTTGGTGTGCCTTGGGCACAAAAAGTTTGGGAACCACTGCTGTAGAGAAATGTAAACGTTCACCATCCCCCACCCGCCTACTGTATGTTGCTTTTTGACATGTAAATGGTAACTACCCCCCTCTGAGTGAATACCTGTTGTACCTGTCCGGGGCTAAGCCCATAGGACGATGCTCTGATGTCATCACCCTCGCACATTGGTCATATGTTTACAAAAAACGATGTTAACACTTTCTCGTTCTTAATATATGCTATATTTAGGGTCGATATGTGTTGAATTTACTTTAAAATAGCAGATCACTGTGATTCACTTCTCCGCGGCTCCTCCGTGCAGAGAGGCCCCCCCCCCCGTTGACAATTCACGAGCGTCTAACTCTCTCCCCCCTGTGAAGAGATATCACAGGGGGGGGTTGGGACACACACATTCCGATGGCCAATTCGTTTTAAACAAAGAGTGGGGTGGGGGCTGGTGAACGGTATGGTCAATGTTTGTAAACACTGTGACATTTTGACTTTATTTGATCATTTCAGTTAAAAACTAACGTTCATATTTCATATTACTGTTTTGCCTGGCTGGACCTGTAATTTACAGGAAAGGAGTGCACGCTACTAAAGAGACACGCTACCATGGAAACCAAACAATGGTGTTGCTGTATTGAAGTCCGAGTGGAAACAGTCATATTTGGAGCGTTATGTTAGAATGAAACAGCGAGGTCGTGACTCACAAAAAAAAAGTGTTACTTCACTAACTGTAAGCTTGTCACTCAGAGTAACCTACAGTTAACTTAACTGTTGGAAAAGAAAGATCAGAGTTAGGAGTGTGAACACACAGCTGAGAGCTGCCGTTTCATTCTGACTGTTTAAAAAACGGTAACAACGGACTATTTTTCTTAGCGGATGCATGTAAATTTAAATCAATACATAGAACTATGTTTTAAATCAATAAAAATATTTTCTAAATCCATAAAAGCATTTTAATTAATATTTGGAGTCATGTCGTTACTTTGTTGAGAATGTGGCCATGTAATAAGCGGGATAATTTGCAGCGACTTGGTCATTATGGGGAAAAATAACACCCAGGGATCAAGATCCCTCCGCGACGCGGAGGGATCAGTAATTTTTAGTGAATTACTGAGTTTAGGCACGTTAATAACATTTTAATGAAGTTGAATACAGTATATTCATATTTGTCAGTGATTTCATGTCAATTCGGCGAACATAAACGATTAAATTAGGATTAAAAATCGAGAGCCGGCTGCTGTTCGTTACGGTAACCCAACTAGGACACTTGACACAGTGGCTTTTGGCAAAGCACACAAAGAAAACAAAAAAAACCGAGAGAGATGAGTTATTGTTATTACAACGTGACTTCACTATTATTTAACAACTATTTTTATTGGGTTCTTTTATTTGGGGTTAAGTACATTGTCAGAATAAGTGAGAAATGGATTTAACTTCTGTTAGACAGCTATCATACTGAATAAATATTTATGCAAAAATGTATGGCATTAATAATGTATATCTAATTACATTTAAAAATGTATGGCATTAATAATGTATATCTAATTACATTAACTGTGAATGTCTTTCATTTTATTTAAAATGAAATAAAATTACATAAAACATTTTCCATAAAAAAGTTGATTCAAGAACAAATCAGTACTTTTCTTATATGACTATTATTGCTAAATTTGAAAGGTCTTTACCAGCTTTGGAATTATATATATATATATATATATATAGCACCTTCTGCCATCCCATCTCTACTGACATATGGATCTTAACAAAGATCCGCTATACATTAGTACCAGATATACTGTACACGGACATTTTAGTGAACCAGACCAGCTGTTTCCGCCGGGTCTTCGCTTCCCGGGCATCACGTTGTTTACAAGTGTGTTCAGATGCTAAATGACAAGTGCAAGTGACAATTGTTGTCGTCTTCTCTGTGAACGTTTTTTTCTCCGTTATTTTGCCATTTTCAGATTTAAATTTCGAGCGGAAAGCTAACCAGGAAGTAATAATTACTTAAGCGGAGAACGGAGAAAGTAAACGTTACAGCAGGCATAACAACAGCCCGTGTTTATTTTATTATAATATATATCATTTGTTTTAAAGCTCAATATATAGTTTTATTATAATATATAGTCGTTATTCATTTGTTATAAAGCTATACTGTACACGGACATTTTAGTGAACCAGACCAGCTGTTTCCGCCGGGTCTTCGCTTCCCGGGCATCACGTTGTTTACAAGTGTGTTCAGATGCTAAATAAAAGTTTAGCTTGTACTTTTGATACCCCGCCTCTCGGCACCACAACATCCAGTTTACTGTATTTCACATGAGCGATGTCGAACATTGAAAAGTCCTTATAAAATCTCTGTTATTAGATCAGTACTTTTCTTATATGACTATTATTGACTTGAACACTGAGAATGTATTTATTAACTTCAGACATTTGAAATATTTGAAATCAGATGAAAACAAACTGTAACGGACCCTGCCGTGTTATCTATGATTACTATGCCTTACTGTACATTCATAATTTCAGCCGGAGGTAGGTGGTAGGCGTTGCGGAGGAGCAGATTGCGAGTGAGGTGCCTGTTCTAAACGAACTATTCCAGCTGTTATAAAGCATTAAATAAAAAGTAAGCAAGGAATACAGAATGTTTCGTTACGTAACTTTGTTGAGAATGTGGCCATGTACATGTAATACATGGGATCATTTGCAGCGACTTGGTCATTGTGGGGAAAAATAACACCCATCCTGATCGTTTCAATGAAGTTGAATACAGAATATTCATATTTGTCAGTGATTTCATGTCAATTCGGCGAACATAAACATCAATGATGATGATTAAATTAGGATTAAAAATCGGGAGAGCCGGCTCGTTCGTTTTTTCCGACTAAACAACATCTATTATTTAGAAGTTGATTTCACATGACTCCAGTGTGGAACCCCACTGCACCCCCTGGTGGATCAATGATCCATTGCAGCTGGCTTCACAATAATTAAATGTATTTATCATGGGGGCGGTATCAAGTCTGACTGGGGGCCGGCCGGCCATCACGGAACGTGCACAAACCGATCACGACCCTCGCATTTTAAACTGTCCAAAATAAGACGCTTCATCTGTATATACGAATAAAGAACTGGCTTATCTAAAGCCAGTTGAGTAGCACTTGTAATGTTTTTGGCTCTATGAAACCTGATGTACTTATATGATTCTGTTTTCTTCAAGTTTGTATCTTCCTGGTCGAATGTACTTATTGTAAGTCGCTTTGGATAAAAGCGTCAGCTAAATGCAATGTAATGTAATGTAATGTAATGTCACGGTTTTAGTTTTGTGTGTCTGGTAATGGGTTTTGTTTTGCTGTTCTTTTCTCCCTGTTTCATGTTTTCCTCCTTGTTTCTTGTCTGGTCCTTCTCCATGGTTGCTTTCGAATACTCCAAAAAAACAGCTCCTAAGTTCTAACCCTATCGTCTATTCCTTGACCTCGGAGTGAAACGTCATGGGGTTAAGGGATAGTGGATAGGAGAATTCAAAAGGATTTAGGAGAAGAGACTGCGACACTTTAGAGAATCCGACTGCACTTTCACTATCCGACGTGTTTATGATGCGCCAGCGGAGGTCATAAATGTGCGCCTGCTGCTGTGGGGAAACTATGGAAACTACAGTTTTCTATACAGCGGACTACAACATGGATGTTTAATAAGAACGAGGGACTACTGTAAACTCATCTAGAGACTCTGCACCGTGCTCTGATGCTGTTGTTTTATGCTTTATGAACGGGGACAACAGAGAAACATATTCTTCATGACCAAAGTTGGAATTGAAATAAAAAAGGAAAGTGAAACTTATGCTCGTCACCCTCTCCCTCCGGTCCACATTAATACAAATGATCCCAATACATATGATTGTATGAAAAGATCTTAAAATCAATACAAATGTATTTATTATAAACGTTAGTCCTTAACATCTATCACTGTGTATATCACCATTCAAACATCTTTTAAAAGTTGAACAAACCCCACACAGCTCAGTAAAGACTGTGAAATGTTGACTTTATTTGATCATTTCAGTAAAAACTAACGTTCATATTTCTCTTTTTGATTATAATACTGATGAACGTTCAAAACAAAGCACTTTGGCAACTTACCACATACGTTTTAAAATGCTTAATAAGCACCGTAACTTTCATGATATAATTTCTCGTTCATAATCGGTTGTTTCCGTGAACGGCCGACTGTTGTGTGACGGCAAATGCTGCGGCCGCAAGGCATTGTGGGGCAGCATTTTCTCCTCTCCTTTCGGTTAGGGAGGTCCAGTGGTTCCTAGGCTAAAGGAGGTTATAAAGGAAGTTTGAAACCTCCTTTCCTTTTAATTTAGAGAATTCGAACGGCACTTATCATGGCTGCCACTGAGGGACTTCCGGGTCATTTCACTCCGTTAGGAAGGTTCCTAAGCTAAATGGACTATTCGAATGCAACCCCTGTGTTTTTCTTCCCTGTCGTTAGCTTCCCTGGTATGTCTGATTGTGTTCACCTGTTGCCCTTGTGTTTCTCCTTCCCTGCCCGGCTGTTTCTCGTCTCGTGATTACCCCTCCCTGTATTTAGTCTTGTCTTTTCCTGTGTTTTCTCGTCGGTTCATTGTTTGTCTCTAATGTCTCCCTCCATGTTGGTCACGGTCAGTTTTGTGAGTTTATGCTACCTTGTTCTATCTATGTTTTTTGATTCATGCCATGTTTTTGTTTTTCAGCTTTTAAATAAAGCTCACTTTTGTTTATAACCTTTACCTTTTTGTAGTCTGCATTTGGGTCCTACCTTTTTCCGCGATTCTTAACAGTGATTCTAACAGTGAGCTGGGTGTAGACATAACTATTTTATTTTCTTACAGACCAACTTTTCTATGTGTGAACCTACTGTGTTCTAATTGCGATTGTCTGTCAAAAAGCCAATACAAAGATTTTAAAAAAGAAAAAGAAATCACAACTGTATTATTTCACAAACAAAATGCAATGTTGGAAGGCTTGTTTCTCAAAGGTGTATACACTGGAACTGTGTAGTCATATCTTTCTAGTTCAGTCTAACTTGGCATTTTGTAAGATTTCACTGCCGCTTGACCTTTGGTTTAAATTATGTGCACTATTTTATATGTGAATTTACATAGAACTGTGTTGTTAGGCAGAACCCAGTGGCTTAGAAGGGGGAAAGTATGATATTAATCACAGAGTAATGTAAATGTATACTGCTGTGTTCTAATAAGATAATCTCTATGGTTGTTTGTGCTCGTTAATGGAAAGTAGGATTGTCTTTCTGGTATGGTTAAGGTTATGGTAAGTATTTGCTATCATTGCTTGGATGAGGATAACATGTCTGACAGTAAAGACACACACAGACACACAGCTCTAAGTATGGCTCCAGTTTCTTTAAACAAATTATTGAACACTGAAGTAATGCTAAATATGAAGAAAAGTACTGCAAATATGGCAACGGTGGTAAAGACTACAACGGCCATAATCCCATTATTTATGTCATGACTCTCTGCACCTGGCCCTCATATGTCAAACTCATCTCATATCAGCATAGCAACCGCATAGCAACCAGTTGATCTTTTAATATAAATGTTGACTATTTCGATTGGAAGAAAAATAAAGGAATATTTAACCCCAGGACAGCTGTGATTGGTCGCTCTTTTATTTTGTATTTGATATACAGGTATACCGCAGTTCAACTTTCCTTATCCTCATTGTAACTCATTGTGTGGCTGGCCTGCTAACTGTTCTAAACTCCTCTGGACATGTTCCAAACGGCCCAAAACTTCATGTGGTGATGCCTGAAGACATCTATATGACAATTTTGACTTTTATGAAATACTGTTGCCATGGCAACACATTACTCACCATGAAACACGTCACTGTAGACCAGGGGTCGGCAACCTTTTTGATATGAAGTGCCATTCAAAAAAAATGTTTTTATCAGCGTGCCGACGGTCGTGAATTATCAACGGGGGGGGGGGGGGGGTGAAGAGCTCGACGCTCGTGAACTGTCAACAGGAGGGCGGGGGAGCCTCGCTGCGGGGAAGCAGTGTGTGGACCTGTCAGCGCAACTTACATTAGGGATGCTCCGATCGCCGATCCGATCGAGTGGGCGGGTCCTATGGGGATCTTCCATTTAAAGTGATGTTTAAAACTCAGTTAATGGGGCTCATTCACTGGCGCTTCCACAAACAACCAACATAATTGTTACATTCAAATGAAGTAGCCTACATTATTCAAGTTTACATTCACTTTGGATAATAACACGGGAGAAATGAGCTGAAGCGCTCTCTTTTCCTCTCTCCCCCTCTCTCTCTCAGTATCTCATGCAGCTCACTGATCCAGTAATGAGTGACAGTGAAGAATACATATATTTATAACTAGTTCCAGAGGTAGATAAAATAGCTAAGTGTGTTAGGTCTAACTCTTGTGTGTTTCGCTCCGCTCACCGGTCCGTCACAGCGGGTGGAGCTGCAGGATTTCTGCTTCACACACGTTGCATACCGCTATTTTATTGTCCTTTTCGGACACCTTAAAATACTGCCAGACTGGTGAAGCCATTTTGGCGAGCTTGTTTTGCTGCGCACAGAGAAAATGTCATGTATTTTACGTCATGCGATCGGCTCTCGTGATCGGCATTTTTAGAGAGCACCGATCGATCGGCAGAGAGTGAGTATCGGCCGATATCGATCGCCACGCAAAAACTGCGGCATTTTTACAGCTCCTTATGGGTACTGCAATTTGTGAAGTGCTTTCCTCTGTGGTGAAACTATCAGCACTGCATTACTATGAAGGTAGATATGGTGCAAAATGCACTTGTGAGCACTTGCAGAAAAGAAATCTGAGCTTGTGTGCATACATTTACACTTGTATAAAATATCCACGTATCTGTGAACCACATTTGAAGTCACAGAAGAAAAAAAAAAGTTTTGTAGCTTGTAGAAAAAAAATGAACTTAGTGATGAAATGTTCACTTGCAGAAAAATATATATTTTTTAAATATATTTTCCATGACAACTGCAACTTGGTTATTACAACCTCTCAAATCAGTCATTACAACTTCACGAATCTGCTCTGTGGCAGTATAAATCGACGAATCTGCGGCCTTGACTTTTGCTACACTTCTTGTGATGAATGTGTCGCAAAAGTAATTTTCACCTGTAGATGTGGGGGGAGGGAGGGAGGGGGGTTGGAGCGAAGGGGCGGAGCTATCAGAACGACGAGGCTCGGGTCAGTCACACAGTCACAGCCATAGTCAGGTCGAACCGGATGACTGCGGGGCTAACGGTCGCAGCACACTTTTGACCCCCGCAACATATGTGAAAACTCAACAAATTTTGCACGCGCGTCAGAAGTGGCGCAACTTGCGATATGTAATTGGTTCCGGAACTTTGCGTAAAAAATTGCGTAGGCCACGCCCACTTCCGTTTTTAACGTTAACTCCCCCCACTTTAACTTTCACGTAAACTAACGAAACTCGCTACGCATATCTAGGGTGCGGAGACGAACAAAAAAGCCTCTTGGAGGGGTATAAAATAACGTACAGGAAGTCGGCCATTTTGAATTTGGCGTCGGAAAAACGCGATTTATCGCGTTTTTCGTCCTCCGCGCAAAATCTATCTTCTCCCAGGGACTTTATCCGTACGACTCGAAATTCGTCGGGTAGCATCTCGAGACATGGGCAATTCAAAGTTATCACGGAAGTTTGCGTTCGCTCGATGCTAGGCCCATCCCTCGCCATGGAACACGATGATGTCATAACGCCAACTGACATACTCAGAACGCCACCAAACTTCACATGATGGTTAACACTGCGGCCCTGAACAGCTCTACCTCAAATTTGATGTTACTTAATATGGCGTTACCATGGCAACGAATCCCTCGCCATAAAACACGGTGTTGCTGTAACTCCAATGGACACGGTCCCATCGTCCCCCAATCTTCACTTTTATATCACCGGTCCATGCCCCAACAGCTCTACGTGAAATCTGAGATCTCACCGTATGCCGTTTCCATGGCAACGCATCCCTCGCCGTAAAACACAATGTTGTCTTAAATCAATGGAAAAGGTTCCAAACGGCACCACACTTCAGATGACAGTTAATGGTCCGGCCCTCAACAGCTCTACGCCAATTATGGGATGTCATCATATGCCGTTTCCATGGCAACGCATCCCTCGCCATAAAACACAATGTTGTCTTAACTCAATGGAAAAGGTTCCAAACTGCACCAGACTTCAGATGACAGTTAATGGTCCGGCCCTCAACAGCTCTACGCCAATTCTGGGATGTCATCATATGCCGTTTCCATGGCAACGCATCCCTCGCCAAAACACACAATGTTGTCTTAAATCAATGGAAAAGGTTCCAAACGGCACCACACTTCAGATGACAGTTAATGGTCCGGCCCTCAACAGCTCTACGCCAATTATGGGATGTCATCATATGCCATTTCCATGGCAACGCATCCCTCGCCATAAAACACAATGTTGTCTTAACTCAATGGAAAAGGTTCCAAACTGCACCAGACTTCAGATGACAGTTAATGGTCCGGCCCTCAACAGCTCTACGCCAATTCTGGGATGTCATCATATGCCGTTTTCATGGCAACGCATCTCTCGCCATTAAACACGGTGTCGCTGTAAATCCAATGGGCACAGTCCCATCGTCCCCCAATCCTCACTTTTATATCACCGGTCCATGCCTCAACAGCTCTACGTGAAATCTCAGATCTCACCGTATGCCGTTTCCATGGCAACGCATCCCTCGCCAAAAAAACCGATGTTTCCGTTACTCCTATGAAAATCATCCAAATGGCACCAGACTTCAGATAATGGCTAATGGTCTGGCCCTCAACAGCTCTACGCCAATTATGGGATGTCATCATATGCCGTTTCCATGGCAACGCATCCCTCGCCAAAAAACACAATGTTGTCTTAAGTCAATGGAAAATGATCCAAACTGCACCACACTTCAGATGACAGTTAATGGTCCGGCCCTCAACAGCTCTACGCCAATTATGGGATGTCATCATATGCCGTTGCCATGGCGACAGATCCCTCGCCATGAAACACAGTGTTGTCATAACTCGATGGAAAATGGTCCAAACTGCACCAGACTTCAGATGACAGTTAATGGTCCGGCCCTCAACACCTCAATATGACAATAGTGAGTTTTCCTCAAAAGCTGTTGCCATGGCAACGCATCCCTCGCCAAAAAACACGAAGTTGCAGTTACTCCTATGAAAATGGTTCCAAACGGCACCAGACATCAGATGATGACTAATGGTCCGGCCTTCAACAGCTCTAAGCCAATTATGGGGTGTCATCATATGCCGTTGCCATGGCGATGCATCCCTCGCCATGAAACACGGTGTTGTCCTAACTCGATGGAAAATCGTTCAAACGGCACCAGATTTCAGATGATGACTAATGGTCCGGCCCTCAACACCTCAATATGACAATAGTGAGTTTTCCTCAAATGATGTTGCCATGGCAACGCATCCCTCGCCGTTAAGCACAATATTGCTATAACTCCTGTCTAAATGGTAAAAAAGTGTTCAAATTTCACATGTGTGCTAAACATCAAGCCCTCGAGACATATATGTGTCAGTTTTGAGATTTCGTCAAATGTCGTTGCTATGGTAACAAAATGGTCGCCATGAAACACGGTTTTCTCATAACTCCAGTTAACATGCTCCAAACGGCACAAAACTTCACAGGTTTGATAACGATGCAGCCCTCAACACATCTAGGCATATTATGGGGTGTCATCAAATGCCGTTGCCATGGCGACAGATCACTCGCCATCAAACACAATGTTTATGATACTGCTGTAACTCGTACGTATGTATGTACGTTGTCCGATCGGCCTGAAACTTCCCACGTTTGCCAACGGCCGAGTCCTCGAGACACCTACACACACACCTCGACGTGCGGACAACAGCCTGCGGAGCGTTGAAGACCCGCTCAACGCTGCTTGCAGCTTTAATTTTATTTGTATTCATAATAATCTTTTATTTTTCGTCAGAATGTAAAAATTACATTAGTTACGAATTTTTGTTCTCAAAAAACAGTGCATTGTGTGTAATACAACTGTGATTTTTATTAAATTAGTTAGTTTTTAAGGAAGGCCAGAGCTTCAGCTGTGTCAAATAGATTGTTCCCTTTAGTTAACGTTATTTAAAAGATAATTATATTCCTATTTGATCATGTCCCCTTTATTGTATTACGGACGCAAAGAGCAATGTGAGCGTCCATTCCCATTGGATAACGGAGGATTTTACACCCGGAAATAAGTATTCTCCTTACTGTCGATTGATTTTACAGTGATATCTGCACTACTCATCAACTCAAAAACGCCAGATTATCCTTGTTAATTACACAACATTGATTGGTTTAAATTGTGTACAATGCTTTTGTATTTTCCCCTTTCGATTCGGAGAAACACTACACTACCCAGAATCCTCAGCTATCGTTTGGGACTACACCATGTGCTTAGCTTGACAAACCCTGTGATCAGTCCTCAAGCTCTGTGATTGGATGTTGGAGTGGCAGTGCGCGAAGTTTACACGGAGCGTCAAAAAGCACTTTGAAATGGAATGAAACCCATCGACGGCACACTATCCAAAACAGGAATCGAACGTGTCCTACCCCCCCCTAGTCCGGATGCTGCGGTACCGCCTGCCAGACGGCAGCAGACAGAACAGTTTGTGGCTGGGGTGATGGGGGTCTTTTATAATCCTGAGGGCTTTCTTTAAGGTTAACCTGGTATTTTTACTCCACTACATTTATTTGAGTTACTTTACAGATTTGGATTAATGATGTGAAATATAAACAACCCTTAAATCAGACTTTAGTTACACCTGAGCAAAATTCAGTGAAGGTGATTGTCAAGTGCCAACAATCAGGTGAGATATTTGATAGTTGGTGCTTGAGAAGACTAAATATGTATCTGCAGATCCCTATAAAGTATATTCATTACTCGTTGTTCTCTAATCGTTCATTAAAAACTGTATATAATGGCTATTTTGCACATCCCTTTCAAGATTTTAAGATTTTCTAAGGTTTATTCACATATCATATACACAACTACGGTGTAGTTATGCAATGAATGAAAAACTTGGGTCACAGGTTCCTCAACAGTGCATTACAAGACATCTATCGATATCTGTGTTCCTCCACCATTAAACTGTCAAATTCTGCACATTTCTTATACTATCTACATACATCTTATAAGAGTATAATACATATGTATAATATCAGTTAAAATAAGTGCTTCAACATAGTTAACATTGCAGGAAAGTTGATTGTCAAGTTCCAAAACAAACCATGCAATATATTAGACGTTAAGTACTTTGTCAGGCTTAATATCTGTAGATACCCCCAAAGCTTTTTTCTTATTTAAAAGAAGACCTTAACCTAAAGTATTCTTTAATGTTTAAATAAAGCCTTGTTAGTTTGTCTGTTTTGCACATCCTCCTATCAGGCACTAAACTGTTTTATTGTAGATATTATTTACAGTATCTTCTTGATATTTTCTATTCTATATTTATATCATTGACCTTCTACTTTCCCACTATTTTGTATGTACTCTTAATATTTAAATGTTTTCATCAAATATAACACATTCAAAAGTGCTTTACAAAAATGAAAGATATTAAGAAAAAGGCATTTTAAAACAGTCATTAAAAAGCAACACAATCTACCTGCATTGCAATTACTCTAAACGTGTAATAACGTGCTTTAACCAGTAGGAGGTGCGGGTTAAAAAGCTGTCAAGTTTACAGTGTTAACAAAATAAAATATACTGCTGTTTCTGGTTTAGTTTACGACGGATATATTTTGTTATTGTTTTGATATTTGTAACACAAAAGCGATGTAAAAAACCCACAGCAACACAGAAAAGATGGTCTTAACATGACCCAGCGGTCTAGTAGTTAATAAAAAACAATAATATCTCTGTAGATAAATAAAGAACTACGACAGATGTGCAATATTTAATGCGGCCAAACCATTTATTACAATGCATTCATGTGATGACTTTCAAAGACTAAAACAAGCACTGCTGAATGAAGTATGATTTTATCTTTTACGAAACGTTTTTTTTCATATGGAATGCAGTTGGAGGTCAACCAATCACAGAGCTTGAGACTGATCACGGGGTTTGTCAAGCTAAGCACATGGTGTAGTCCCAAACGATAGCTGAGGATTCTGGGTTGTGTAGTGTCTTCTGCCATCCAAGAACTCCGAAAAAATATTTGTTTCTCCGAATCGAAAGGGGAAAATACAAAAGCATTGCACACAATTTAAACCAATCAATGTTGTGTAATTAACAAGGATAATCTGGTGTTTTTGAGTTGATGAGTAGTGCAGATATCACTGTAAAATCAATCGACAGTAAGGAGAATACTTACTTCCGGGTGTAAAATCCTCCGTTATCCAATGGGAATGGACGCTCACATTGCTCTTTGGGTCCGTAATACTATAAAAGGGACATGATCAAATAGGAATATAATTATCTTTTAAATAACGTTAACTAAAGGGAACAATCTATTTGACACAGCTGAAGCTCTGGCCTTCCTTAAAAACTAACTAATTTAATAAAAATCACAGTTGTATTACACACAATGCACTGTTTTTTGAGAACAAAAATTCGTAACTAATGTAATTTTTACATTCTGACGAAAAATAAAAATTATTATGAATACAAATAAAATAAAAGAAGCCTCCCGTGAGTTACTACAAGCTGCCTATAAAGTAGATTTTAAAAACGTTTTATAGAATAAAAGCTCACTGCGGGACGTTGTAAAAATGCGTGTGTGCACCACGACAAAGGAGCCTCATTCACTTTACATTAGGGTTGTTGCGTGGTGCCGACACATAAATGTAGCGTGACTCCACCACGCACTGCGGTGTTAAGGAGTCGTGGTGGAGTCACGCATTCTGGTTGGTTGAGTTGGTTAAAGGACATATCCTGTTCAAAGATAATAACACATGTTGTCTGTCTTTGTTCTCTAGAAGGACAAGTGGAGCATATATTGATATGAGGCTCTTTCAGCAGGATATTACAGTTTTTCTGCTATTGTATTGGTATTGTAAAGGTGTGGGCACTAAAACAACCAAGTAAGGCTGAGGGAAAGATCATGATTGATGTTAAACTTCTTGTAAAGGCTAGCGGACCTTTGTTGCCATGGTACCAGTAATGGCCACTTAGTTAAGGATAGAGAATAAACATGGTAATTTATAAACCAGAATGATTCTTGATTGGAAACAGGATACAGCAGGTTCTTCATCTTCCAGTACAACCTTTTGTTGACTCATCCCCCAGTCCCTGACTCCCCCCTGTGTGCACACTGCATCTCTGTAGTTCCATCTCCTGACTTCCTCTAAAGCAATGGTTCTCAACTGGTGGGTCGCGACCCAAAAGTGGGTCGCAGACCCGTTTCGAGTGGGTCGCAGATGTGTGAGTGAAGAAAAAAAAAGTTGAATAAAAAATAGTTTTTCCTTTTTTTTTTTTTGGGGAAAAAAGTCAAACTTTTATTTTGAAGGCCCGATGTTCTAACGCTGTGCATGCATTAGGCATAGAGACCATAAACGGTTTTGAAAACTTCTGTCCATCTTCTCAATAAAACATCTTTGCTGATGTTTTTTCGAGTCTTCTGGCCAATCAGAATCAAGATTGTTGCCGGAAGTCCCCACGGAGAATAACTTTGCGGTAGAACTATTCTTTATACATCCATGGGTACAACTTCAGATACAAATGAACACATAATGAAATATGACCCCCGGTTTGATGATTGACAGGTCAGAGGTCACAGAACAATGGGAGCTATCTACCCTTACCCACAATTTAAAGTAATTCACACAAACTATCTCCTCTTTGCTCTTCTCTGTGTGAGGAGCAGCAAGTTCAGCTGTCAGAACAAAGTGAAAAACTAACAATGGCATAAAATATTATTAAAATGTCGGGTAGTAATAGATGTATTTATTTTCTTCTCAAGAGTGTACCAGAATGTGTAGTTTATATGTTAGTATTTCTAAAAATCTCCTGGGGGGGTATCCCCGCAGACCCCCCTTCTGGGGTTGGGTTTTCAGCATCTGTGCCTTTTTATGTTATACAGTTCAGCTTTGATTCCATCATCTCATTAAACCTTATTTAAAAGCATACTTTAGTTCTGTGAAGGGATATATGCACTGTACTTCACTTTAATTAATCATGTATGCTGAAAAGCGTATATATTACTGCACGTTTTTTTGTTGAATAGATTTGAGTGGTTCAACATTTCGGGTCGCGATCTATTGACTAAGGAAAAAGTGGTTCCCGAGGCCTGACCAGTTGAGAACCACTGCTCTAAAGAATATGCCACTAAAACAGGGCAGTGTCACCTGATACATTTCCCTAAACAACTGATTTCTTTGGGAGGTTATTCTTTACAGGCTGATCTCCACTGTCTCCAATAACCCTTTCCATTGCAAATGAATCCCTATCAACAGCCTCCTTTTTAATTACAGATCCAATTAATCAATGAAGCTGGTGTTTATCGAGGAGAATCAATATCCTATAATGAAAAACACATACTTCATTTTGCTTCTTAACTTAAGTTATTTGGAAACAATGTACTATGGAACATTAAATATTTATAGAGTTTTAACAGCTTTGGATCCTCTCACAGTTTCTGTAGTTATTCTGTCCAGTTTCCAAACAAGTTCTCTTTGCCAATGAACACTAATTAGCTCCCTCTGTTTGACAATCAGCAGAGCCGGGGTTATTCCTGACACCCTGCAATATTTCTTCCAACATTAACGTTTACAGACATGTGTATGTCACAAACCAAATCAAGATGGAGAGAAAGAGCTAAATAATTATTGAAAGCACATCATTTATGCTAGTCCAGCCCAGCTAATATTGTCATGTTTAGATTAAATGTGTTAGATCTCATCTTTAATCGTGTTTGCTGTGTTGTACAGCAATCCCCCCTTGAACTGAAAATGACTTTAAATGATATATATTTCTCTAACTGTCAGACTGTCTGTCCTGCACTGACATCTGCTGGTGAACATTTAAAATAGCAACAGTTAAGACGATAACCCATAGTGCCACAGAAATAATCACAATTATGTTCACTTTTAATATAAGTCCTATTTATCAAATCACCAATGTATGAACTATTAAATTATATCTTAATGTGTCGCCAATAGTCTGTTTTAGACCAAAAAGATTTCTTTCAATTAAATTATTTCAATTAATTAAACCAAATTCCTCGTTATTAGGTTTGAAACTAGAAAATGCATTTCCTGCTGAAAATGCGTGTGAATGCTGTAAACTGTGTATATTTGTTGCTGAATTTAGCTGAAAATGCAGAAAAAGCTGAATATTGTATTAGTTGAATGGTTTATTTAGCTGCTTTTAGCTACAAAAACCAAGTAAGTGTGTTGTTGAACTTAGCGGAGAAATGCAGAAAAGTATGAAAAATATGTCATACAGTTATTTTGATTTGCTAAATGTATGTTTACATTAAGAACAAAGAATGATTAGATAAATAGAGAAAACAGATATAATTTGTAAGTGAATGTATTAATGTGTTTAATAAATTCTGGCTAGAACGACCAGACAAACGGCAGCAACTTTAGGGTTAGGGTTTGAACATCGCAGAAACTCTGTTCAAACATCAAAACGTTCAGCTCGGTCGGGAATCAATGGCTATTACTTTTATTATTCATAACTTTCATAATTCCAGAGATACATCCCATAATACATCCCATTTTTAACATGGAAGTCAATGGAGAACTCTTCAGACTTCAACAATCTTCATGCAACTTCAACGGCTCCTTCTTCAACTGCTAACTGCTCCTTCATACTTTCACCAGAAACCTCATTCCAACTTTAAAATGTTACACATCTTTCTGACATTATTCGTGTAAGACAACTTTTAAATCTGATTCTTACTTTTGATATAAAACATTGTCCAGACCTTGGTAAAGAGGCCTTCTTCAGATTTTAGAGTGCGTGATGTCACAGCTAGAGTGGAGGACAGATTTAATTTTGCCTTCATATTTTCTTTTAAACCTGACATAATTCCCAAACCCTACATTCCTGAGACATAATTTTTCATGACAAACGTAGGAAAACATCTCGTAGCTTGAAAGATATAAAAACATTAAGCAAAATAATTAAACAAAATGCCTCTTGAGGGCATGAAGTGACAAAAACTTTCAACATGTCTCCATTAAAACCCATTGTAAATTCAGCCTCACCTTTCCCCACCACAGCAGCCGCACACCTTTAGTTAATCTGCCAAAAAGGCCACATTATTAACCCGAAAGTACACAAAAAGCACACTTCAGATGCTCAAGTTCCTTGACATGCTTCACGCTTTGAAATTTCACCGATATCTGTTACGGTTCTTCAACAAAACGTTGACATGTAACAGGTTTATCTCTCATTCAGAACAATGAAAATGCTCTCCTCTCACTAATCACCATGGAAACCTCTGATCTCTGGACACGTCGTTAGCTCAAATATAAACACCTGTGTCATGGAACACGATGATGTCATAACTCCAATTGACATAATTAGAGCAGCAGCATGACGTGGTCACTGGAGTTTAACAGACTGTCTCAGCCTATTCTTTTCCGTCTGATGGAGACTTCATACTGACTTCAACATGTTCCACATATTTTAGACATTATTGGTGACGTATGCTTTTAGTTCTAAAGTTTTCAGTTCAAATATTCTGCTGTTCTCTAGTTCTTTTCTCCTGTTCAACAGGCTTATTATCTGATTACCAGCTCTGCACAGCGGACTTGTAACACTAGCAGCAGTGGAGATGGAGCATCAGAACCTGAAGGCTTCTACTCTTCTGAAGAAGAAGAATACAGCAACAACAACAAGGATCCATTTGAAGATAGGTAAGTGTAAATATTACAGTAATAGTGTACTTGCACTGTGTGGGTGTAACATAGTTAAATAGGTTGTAGTAAAATCCTACTAAATGGTAGAACTACGCCTTCTAGTGTCGTAAATGTGTGCCTGCATTATTAAGACATGGCAGTGGATTTGGGGTAATCATCAATGCGTTGAGGATCGCTAATGGAACGTGATGCACAACATAACAGTGTCCTTTTTATTCGTTTGTCCTCTGCCATGGAATTGAAGATGGAATAAAGCAGCTGTTATCAAAAGCCTGACAATCTCAGAGTGATCCATCAAAAAGAGAAGACATAACACAGGGGTTACATGGGGAATACCGCAAAAATGAACGATAGGTTTATTGATCCATTTTTTGTTATCGATAGTCATGAGCTTTCTCTTGTGACAAAATATACTCTCCGTTAGTAAACGTTTACTCTGTGTAAAAGTTATTTCTGTGTGTAAAAGTGAGGAAACATGTGTAGATGAACAACATAAACTTTTATTCGTCCCACACATATAGATGTATTTATATTTGTGTCTTTGATTTTATACTTAAAGTGGACCTATCATGCTATATTTAAATGATATATTGTAGGGCCATACCTATATAAGGTATATTTATACGTTTCTGTTTTCAAAATACCAAACAGATCATGCATTTTAGCCTTGCCTCATTTCCCTCTATGTGCTGTTTGCTGTCTACGGGTCTGATTCTGCTGACCACGCCCCCCTGCAGGAGAGGGGAGACGTGCTCTGATCAGCTGCTGGGCTGTCAGAAGAGGGGGAGAAAAAGAGATCTCCGTCCTCCGTGTTTTATTATATAGAGTCGTTATTCATTTGTTTTAAAGCTCAATAAATAACAAAGAAGACCTTTGACCGGCACTTTTCTAATTTTGTCCCGAAGATTTAAACTTTAACGGACATCTTGACCGGCGAAAGAAACTGAAACTGAAACTCTGCCGCACGGTCCCCTCGTTCCTTGGAAGAGGTGGAGAGGTGGGTGTTTGTCATCTGCTGGTGGACTAACCGGAGAGAATTACAGTGCTTGCCTGCTCAATGCAATCCCTCCCCGCAAGCGTTTGCAGCGGGAGCAAACGCTTGCCTCGGGGAGGGAGAAAAAAAGCCACAGCGGAGAATAAACAGAAGGGTAACCATGGTAACTATGGGCGAGAAGTCTTCTTCGCTGCTTTTGTGGCAGACTACAGCGCCACTTACAGGCCTGGCATATGTACTACAGCGTCTCCAGCGCTTTTTAGCGGCAATGGCCGGCCGTGGCCCAACCCCACATTCCCCTGATAGGTGGAGAGTTGGCCCAATAGCCGTAGCGCCACCGTCCTGACGTCAGGACAGTGTTCAAATCTGGATCAGTTTTTATCAGATCCGTTGCAGCCTTTTTTAGAGATTTGGGTATGGAGGAAAATAGAGAGGGTTGTGTTTTCTGACACTTGGTGAGTTCCCTGGAACACCGGGGACACATATTCATGTATAAAAGACGTACAAAAGTGCATTTTGCATGATAGGTCCCCTTTAATGTAACATAACTGGAAATACCTGTGTGTGTGTGTGTGTGTGTGTGTGTGGGAGAGAGAGAGATTTTGTTATTTGTGCTTGAGTAACATTCCACTTGAACTTTATTTTAATGAACTTAGTAGTAATTATTGTCCTACATTTTTACAGATTTCACAGCTGCCTGGGCCCAGTGGCCCACAGGCGGCGTTTATCCAGCTGCCTCCACCTCCATCTGTGCCTGTCCCCAGGTCAAGATCTACCATGGTTCAAGGGCCTTCACCATAGCCATCGCCACCAAGGACCAGAGGACCAGCATCACTACAGCTGCCTCCATCTGTGCCTGCCACAAGATTAAGATACACCTCGGTACAAAGGCCTCCACCACAGCCATCACGATCAACCCAGCCAGCAAAGAAGTCTCACCTAGCACACGTACCTCCCACCAGGGTCGGCGTCATGGGGGGTCATTCGCGGGCCATGGCCCACCAAATGAGTCACTATGTCCCCCCAATGCAGGGCGGGCAAGCCTTGCCACTTTGCCGTTTTCTTTTTTTTTAAAATCATATAAGTGAAAACGTTTCCACTAAAGGTTTTTTGTGTGAAATAAATCAGAAATAAAGAATACAAATATAAAGCCTGAGGTGTGCTCACTGCTGCTCTCTGATTGGTGTGTTGCTTGACCAATGACCCCCGACCTTTGTTTTGTTATCTTTACGTGGCTGTGTGTTTAGATGAAAGCCCAGTGGCGATCTGTTCATCTGTTATACTGATTATACAACCCAGTCTCACGGCATTTCGTGTTATTAGTCACGAAATTAATTTAATCTATTGATTCGTGTTCACCAACACGATTTTCACCTTTTTTTCGTGTCACACAGAACGATTTTAAATGCAATGTATTTCTATTGGTAGTATGTTTCGTGCCTGCAACACGTCTTTTTGTCCGGTCGGGTCTTGGAAGACCAGAAGCTGTGTGGTTCATAAAAACATGTTCTTACTCAATATCTTACCCGAAGCCTAACCCTATCCCTTTTATTTTAAATTGTATAATGTCTGAGTTTTTTTGCCGTCAGTGAGGAAAAGAAATGGCTCAGAGCCTCAGAATACTGACATCTGTATTTTATGTCATCTTTTTTTCCTTCTAATTTGTTATTATTTGGTGCAGGCACGAAACATACTATCAATATAAATACATTGCTTCTAAAATCGTTCTGTGTCAGAATACTTAAATCTGTATTTTTTTAAATGTCTTTTTCCTTCTAATTTGTTATTATTTACATTGCTTTTAAAATCGTTCTGTGTGACACGAAAAAAATGGCGAAATCGTGTTGGTGAACACGAATCAATAGATTAATTTCGTGACTATAACACGAAATGCCGTGAGACTGTGTTGGATTATACAGTAAAGCCATCGAAAATAATATGATATACAGTACAAGTACTCCTGGGTCTCTGTGTTTCATTCAAGCTCGGCTCTGTGTGTGTGTGGCACGAGCGCATTTTGTGAGTGCACGAGCGGTAACGTGGAATGTTGTTGTTAGCATCTGGTTAGCTAGCTATGCTAACAGATATAAAGAGCTGTTTCTACACCAAGGTGGAGGAGAGTCCTCTCCTGTCAGACTGAGAGGATCTTATAACGTCAGCTCAGTGAGGTAAAGGACTCTCTCAGTGTTTAGATAGTTAACTTTAGTGCAAGTTATCTCATGCGGCTTTCACACCAGCGCTTTTCCCTTTCTAGCTCCGAGCTAGAGCTTTTCTGGTTCAGCTCCGGTTTCCCTTTTCTGCTCCCGCTCTGTTCACACCACTCAGAGCCGGGATGGTGCTGCCGCTGCTGCGTCATGACGTCACCGTTTACATCGCTGATTTGCTCCCCAACGGCGCTCACAACAACAACAACAACAACGGGGGACTGCGTTGGGTCGATGATCGTGTTGCTTTTAATCATACGAAGCCAGATTAAATTAAATAACGACTTCTCCAACCTTATACTTTTCTCCAGAGTGCCGTGGTTCATTGTTTATTAATGTGTTTCAGCGGCATTTACCGACCGCTGCAGTGCTGGCTGCTCTTCCACGGGAGTTTATTCTCCCGTTAGCTCCGGGTTAGCTCACACGGCTCTAAAGTATTCACTGTCTGACTGTCACACAAGCAGCTGATACATATCCCCAGTTCCCCTTAAGTGAATGTGTGTCAGTCTGAATTGACGCTGTTTGGCATCACAACGCTGTTATGAAAGTTTCTCTGGTATAACATGGGTGATGCTAGCATAGCAACCGAAGCTAAACTGACTACTTGCTAAGCCGTTTTCTACAGGCACATTTTACCGGCGTATTTTTCATTATGATTCTACTTGTGATAGTCGGACATGACAACCTGTGCAGCCCATGTATTGATTCCATCCGATAGCTTCTATAATAAAAAACAAAACGTCTGCCTGCTCTCCACAATGATCAATAACAGTGAACGGATGGTCAAAGTAAGGTACAAATAAACAGAATAACACGAAGCCTGGTTAGTGTTGCCTGACTTTATAAAGTGTGTTTTTTTTTATAAGTGTGTGGTTGCCTTCTAGTCACTTTGCTCAGCGCTACTGCTTTTAGGCAGGCATGACGAGACTCTTCAGTCGACCCATGTTCAGGGAAGGTGGGTTTAGTTTCCTGCACGCCTCGACGTAAGAGAGACGTAAGCGACGCCGCCTCTTAGCTCTGGAGTCTTGCTTCTAGACCGACCATTTTTTGGAGCTGGAAACGAACTGGATTCCGGAGCTAAGAGGCGGCGCCGCTGCGGTGTGAACAGGAAAAACCGGTACTTTTCAGGCTCTAGCTCCGAGCCTGCGCTGAAAACGCGTTGGTGTGAAAGGGGCATTTGTGGGTCTCAAACGGTTTGGTCACCATTTATGTAAACAAGTATTTGCGAGGAACACCTTTATATGATCATTATAGTTATTCAAAAATAAGAGAATAAATAAAAAACAGGTATGAAATACTATAGGACAGTAACACAAGAATAAAGTTTAAAAGGGGAGTGATTAGTAAAATATCCATAAAGAAAAAGTACATCTGTTTACAGTTCTGTTTTATATGGGTGTTGGGAGATGTATCCATAGATCTCTTAATGTTGCTTTCAAAGTGCACCAGATTGATGCTTTTAACTTCAATATTTAAAAAAAAATCTTCCCGGGGGAGCATGCCCCCGGACCCCCCTAGAGGAGGTTAGGTCCACCCCCCACCTAAGACATGTTCACATGGATAGGATACTAAATACATTTGCACACTTTTTATATGGTGGCCTATGTCCATATGTTTCTGTTTTGGTGGTCGTGCCACAACCGTCATAGGTGCCTATAAAATAGCACTATACCCCTGCAATGTGTGTGACTTTACAGCATGTTTTTTAAAATTGAAGTTGCGTTGGTGTTTGTGTGTTGGTTGTTGACGGCAGTGTGTGCCCCCCCGTGGTAAATGATTGCCCCCCATTCGATTTGTTCTAGAGCCGACCCTGCCTCCCACACAGCCACCAGCATCAACCCGGGACAATCACACCTACCTCCCTCCAACACAGCCACCAGCAGCCCATGCACCATCACCCCCACCTGCACAGCAGCCAGACCCATTGTCTTGGAAGACAGACAAAGACGATGACACTGCTCCCCCTGTCAAAAATAGCGATTGGATTAGGTATAGAAAATGTATGGCAACAAAGTGACATTTAATATTATTAAGTAAATGTAAATTAATTTCAGCCAGATATTCAATAAATAAAAAATTAATTTCACACAGATATTAAGTAAATGTTAATAATTTTTACCCAAATTGTTAATTAATTCAAATAAATTTCTCTTTGATAATTTAGTGGGAATGCTGATACAGCATTCCAACTATATATTATTCAAAATCTTGATTCCGCCCGTTATTTTGCCGGTCTTCTTCTCCCACATTCCACATCGCAGAAACTCCGTTCAAACATCAAAACGTTCAGCTCGGTCAGGAATCGATGGCTATTACTTTTCTCATTCAGAACTTTCATAATTCCCGAGATATATCCCATAATTCATCACATTTTTAACCATTGAAGTCAATGGAGAAAATCTTCAGACTTGAACAATCTTCATGCGACTTCAACTGCTAACTGTTCCTTCATACTTTCACTCAGAAACCTCATTCCAACTTTAAAATGTTACACATCTTTCTAACATTATTCGTGTAACACAACTTTTAAATCTGATTCTTACTTTTAGAGATATTAAACATTGTTCAGACCTTGGTACAGAGGCCTTCTTCAGATTTGAACATTAACTAGAGTTCGTGATGTCACAGCAAGAGTGTAGGAAATCTTGAAATTTGCCTTCATTTTTTTTTTTAAACTGCCATAATTCCCAAACCCTACATTCTTGAGACATAATTTTTCATGACAAACGTAGGAAACATCTACATCTTTCCAAGCTACATCTCGTAGCTTGGAAAATGACAAATAATTAAGCAAAATAATTAAACAAAATGCCTCTTGAGGGCATGAAGTGACAAAAACGTTCAACATGTCTCCATTAAAGCCCATTGTAATTTCAGGCTGATATTTCCTCACAGCAGCAGCCGCACACCTTTAGTTAATCTGCCAAAAAGGCCACATTATTGACCCGAAAGTACATAAAAAGCACACTTCAGATACTCAAGGTCCTTGACATGCTTCACACTTTGAAATTCCACCGATATCTGTTACGGTTCTTCAACAAAACGTTCACATGTAACAGGTTTATCTGTCATTCAGAACAATGGAAACCTTTGATCCAACTGACATGCTCAGAGCAGCAGACTTCAGATAATGGTTAATGGTCCTGCCCTCAACAGCTCTACGTCAATTATGGGGTGTCATCATATGCCGTTTCCATGGAAACACATCCCTCGCCATAAAAGACGATGTCGCTATACATTAACTCCTATGAAAATGTTCTCAAACTTCACATGTGTGCTAACAGTCCAGCCGTGAAGACATCTACGGGACAGTTTTGAGATTTCTTCAAATGCCGTTGCCATGGCAACACAATGCTCGCCATGAAACACGGTTTTCTCATAACTTCAGTGAAAATGCTCCAAACGGCCCAAAACTTCACAGGTTTGGTAACGATGCAGCCATCAACGCATCTACTCCATACTTCTACTTCACAACAATTCAAAGGGAAACAATGTACTTTTTATTTAGATTTACTTTAGAAATGTAGTTAGGTACTTCATAAGTTGCAATTTTTACACACAGACCTTAGGAAGAACTTGTGTAATATGATGCCATCCAACATTATATTAAAGTACCAATAAGTAGGTTGACAACAAATTATTGGCAGCAATTTTGCTAATTGTTTAGGTCGTTTCGTTAAGAAACATTTCTCAATTTCAGCTTCTCAAAAGCGAAGACTTGATTATTTTGAGTTTATCTCTGCGATAAGTACCTTTACTCCTTGCAGAGGCAGGTGTCATTTACACTGGGGACGCTGGGGACATGATGTGCCAAACACTTTTTGAAAGTATAACTTAGAAATGTTCCGAAAGATAGCGTGCACAGAGAAATGTAATAAACCAGAACACTGGTTTATTTTGCACACGATAACATGTACATCTTGTAAACAGTTTGTCTGTTCACACTTGGTGGATGTGTTTCTGGGGACCCAAGTCAGTAAACTTAGGCACTGCACACAAAAAAGGAAATGTAAACTCAAAATAATTCCTCCTTACTCTACTGACTCGAAAAGGACCCAAAACATGTAAGGGGCAATGTTGCTTGGCCTGTTAGCTTAAATTAAATGTTGTCTTTTTGGTTTATTCTCTTCTCAAAGAGTACCCAAAATGCATAGCTTGCATGTACAAATAAAAATAAATCTTCTGGGGGGACATACAGATGACATGTCATATTTTTCACAACTTGTCAGTTGCAGGTGTGTGTTTCTGCGTGGAGAACAGGTGGAAGTCTCCTAAAAAAAGACAGAGATTTTTGGCTTCCTCAATAATTTCCCCAGGCACATATAATGGTTCCTACGAAAATAGTGTGTAGCCTGGCACTGTGAACCCTGTGTCTACAGGTGTTGCTGACAAATAGTAGGGAAACTAGTGTGTACATAAAAAAGGGTGGCGCGCAATACAGTTTTATTTTAATCCCCACCACATTTCAACAAAGTGCTGCTGAGAGTCTCTCAGCCTAGGGATTTCCCTTCTGATGATCAGACAGGCTGCCAGGATCCTCTGATCCACTGCCACACTCTGCATGTTCAGGGACAGAGGAAGTGTTCCACTGCCTGTTAGACCTGGTCCTGTGCAGCTTTCACTGAGCCTAGTGTAGCCTCCTGCCTGGCTGGAAAGCATCAAGTGAACTACCCAGTAGGCTATATCCTGCTGCAAGGCCTCATGCGAGGCACATTTAGAGTACCAATTACTGGCCTCAGTGGTACAAATATTTTCAATGTATATAGCCTATTATATTAGGATTGACTTCATGCTAAGTAAGCACACTGCATTTCCCTCAACAACATCATCCCTCTTTAAGCCATGTTAGGGGGGCGTTTTCTGAATTTTTCCCCTTTGCAGCATCAGTAGCACAGAGCCAGCCTCCTCCAGACTACGCTGTTCCTGCAGCTCCGTGGGGTTCCTCTCAGGTTGGGAAGCTAGAACACGGTGAGAAGGACAACAGAGGAACGGAACCAAAACACCGCGCGCCGTCTCTCACCGGGGGCTTCTGTCACGCGCGGATCCGCCTAAAGCAGCACTAACAGGTAGAGAGCAAACACTGGATATGGAGGAACTTGGAAGCTTTTCCGCTGCACATCCGGATTAACTGGACGCTACTTTCCATGTCTGATGTGATACACATGCAGAGGGTTCGATGCGGGGGGGGGGCGCTTCAGAGAAAAGGGTCGTTGTGTTCATGTTGTCTCTATTTAACAGTGCACGCGAAAGTGCCTCGCGGAATATGTAGCCTAATGAGTATTTTTATTTGGACGTACCCAGCCGACCTCTCGTAGCTGACACTGACATACCCTTAGCTTTACGTTCTCTTGAATTAGTGGAAGAATGAGAAATAATAATAAAATATATATCAACGTTTGATTAAGTGTTGCTGTGAAAGGCTTCTCTACGATTTACATAACCAGAAAGTAATTTGAACGTCTGCGTAGCTACGTCGAAAGCAGTTGCTGCCTCGCTGTACGTAATGCTCGATACAGTAGGCTACCGTTAGCTTACATGGCCCCGGTCACATTCCCGTCTTTTTCCACCGAACACGGTACGTACATCCTACGTCCCCTTCTGACAGCAGCTGTGAGCGGCTGTGTTAATGAGTGCATACGTGTAGGGGATGCGGGCTCCAAGGGGTTGCTGCAGGCCGCAGCCCGGCTCCCTGCCTCCCGGCTGGGACTTGTTTACATGGAAGCCTCGGGGGTAATGGTATCCTTTCCACCTTGGTCAACATAGTTTGTTGGAGAAAAAGACGACTGGCTTTCATTATGGCGTCCTATACAGACAGTGGACGTCACGGATGTTTTTCTCCTGCAGCAGCAGCTTGTTTAAAGGCTTCCTTCCCTCCTTCCTCAGGGTGTCACCATACAGTCTATGGGTGTCACTCACCTTGGGCTGATACCTGCCTGACTCCATCAGGTTTTACACTGAATATAATAGGTGAAAGAAGTGTTCGGATTATTTACTCAAGTAAAAATACTAATTTTGCAGAATGGGCCATTTAAGAATTGAATTATTATAAATATTTATGAATGAATGTGTTGATCACCTTAATTTTGCACTTGGTAGAGGCAGGGTTTATTTGAACTACTTTATATACTACTGGGTAGCCTAACCTATATAATATATGATCATTTAATAGTTAATTTATATTTAGAATAAATAATCTAAATCTTCAAAATAGTCAGTAACTAAATATAGGCGCGTTCACACCAAGTACTTTTCCCACAATAGTTCATGAGAACTTTAGTTCATCAGAACTCTTTTAGTTCTGATGAACTAAAGCAGATCGCGTTCACACCAAAATGAGTTCCTGGGGGTGGATTTGGCCAATGAACCGCTGACGTCACTTCTTCTTCTTCTGCTTTGGGTTTACTGGCAGGCCGCAAACAACTTCACGGCGAGCACAGTAGGTGGCGGTATGCACCTTAAAGTTGCAATCCGCCAAAAAACCGAGAGAAAAAGAAGAAGAAAAACCTCCCGCGTATACTGCCGCGCCCACCTGCTGTATATGAGGCGTCTGTTTACCTTCCGACCTCAGACATGAGCTTCGTCTGAGTTATTTAAGCAAACACAAATACAGATCGTCGACCAGTCAAATGCAATAGCAATGCTGATTCGGAAGCGAAGGCGGTTAAGAAGGATTGACAAAAGGATTGGACGACGACATGCACGCGCTACCCTACGTGTGAAATGAATAAACTGTGCCAGGTGTGTCGTATGCACACTAAATAGGCTCAGCAGCTAACACACCTTTATTATATATCCTCCTGAGAGCAACTGCATCCGTCTGCCATGAACCCTACAGAAACCTACGTGTTAGTTTTGGCCCATAGTGGCCTCCATTTGTGTCGTGTAAAATGGGGGAAATCAAAAGTTAGCAAATCCCCATGTCATGTTCATAAAAACATTTAGTTTTAGGTCAAATAATTATTACACTGCTCTGAAACTCACTACACTAACTCCTAAGATGTTCCCTTACTATAATTAATTAAAAATATTGAACTCACAACACTGGTAATAACAAACTTAACCATTTCTCTTTCTATAAATAAATAGTGCTTGTGTTGGACGCCATTTTGAAATACAATGAAATTATCTTTTTGAAAGCCACAATAAATAAAGCTTCGCCAGTTTATAACCGATGAAACATGATGGTATCAGAATAATCACTTGCATGTGATGTATAGGATGCTACACAGGTCACTGTAAAGATAAAGTGTCAGAGGAGAAATAAGCAAGCTTAGTTACATGAAATGTAATGAAAAATGTAAGATACAGGCTCTGTTTAATCGCCATGTAGGTTCTCTTTTATTGCACACTCAAGACAATATCAATAACAGCATCACGCTGTCCCAGGTGTGTCGTATGCATGTAAATAGAAGTTAACATTTTCAATATCAAATAAAGTGTCAGTAGTATCAAAACATATATATATATATATATATATATAATAACAATAGATAGGCTCAGCAGCAGACACACCTTAGTGCAAAGTGAAGTGTCAGTATTAATAACAGTGGCATATATATAATCACAATAATACAAAATTAACTGTCCCAGGTGTAGGCAATTTGGGGTGAAGTGTCTTGCCCAGGGACACAACGACATGCTGACTGCAGTGGGGTTTGAACCTGTGCTCCCCTGATCCGAACACCAACGCACCACACGCCTCCCAACAAGTCATTGTACAGTTTATCAACAACGACAAGTTTTTCTTAATTTTTTTATTGAAGGCCTGTTGGATTTAATCAGCTCGCTTAGCACTGCCAGAAGCCCAGCCTGAAAGGTATTTTGTTGCTCCACCTGGCGCGCCGACACCTCCACCTGGCGCGCCGCCGAGTCAGCATGGCGCGGCATCACCATGAGCAGCTGGTCGTCCGATTCCTGGGCCTTGTGTGAATGCAGCAGCCGTTCGTCGTGCATCTCCTTGGCACGCAGGTCCTCATTCTCCTTGCTGACCATGGCACGGCAGTTCTCCATCACCATGATGGTGTCAAGGAAGCTGTCATCCCGTGCCCGCTTTCCTAAGGAGAAATAAGCAAGATACAAGATCAGTTTGATCGCCTAGTAGGTTGTCAACAGAGACAACATTGGACATGGTGCAGACAGGGACAGGGTACAAAATGCAGGTGTAAAGTAGAAGATAAGATAGCATCAAATAGCTGACGCTCAAAGTGCCCTTATTTATTGTTTTATATTTTTTTAGAGTGCTTAATGTACGCTTGAACTTTGTCCAAAAATTATACGTTTTCTTACCGGAAGTCATGTGACCTCTAGCCCGGATGTTTATGAGAGAGTGAAAAGGGCGCTAAAAGTGTAAACGATGTTTTTTCACGGTGTTTCATAATTGTACCAAGAAGGAAATAAACGTGATTAGTGGACATCAGTTCGATGCGTAACGTTCTTTCAAGACCAGAGTAGTTACAGTGTGTTTGTACGTACTTTTGCGTTTGGATGGTTGAAAAGGAGACGAGAAAGTGCTGCTGTTGTGATCCGGAGGGGAAAGCTCACTTGTTTCCAATCCAGAGAGTTGTCCTGCCTCGCCTGAAACACACAATTAGTGCCATGAGTTAGTGAAGCAAATTACAGAAAACATTACACACTTATTCACAAGTCAAAAACGTTTTTATAGCGGCCGAGAATGATGTTATTAGCCATGCTAGGCTGAACTGGCTAGCAGTGTTAGCCAGTTCTGGCTAGCATGGCTAGCTCGATCTACTGAGCAAATAAAAGTACATCTGAGACCAGGATTGTGCAGATTAAAACAGTGCAGTGCATGTAGTTTATTTTACCTTCGTAGTAGTTGTCGTTGGACAATTCACAGGCCACTGAATCCGCCGTTTCACCACAAGTGCCGGAGAATGAGGGTCTGGCCGAGCAGAGCATCCAATCGATCATACCATTTACGGGTCTTCCGGCCGTTACCACTCTTGTTATTATGGTCTTTTATTTGTTTGTAGTCCTGCTTTAGTTTCTTTATTTTGTCCCGGCATGAGTGTGCGCTGTGGAAGATTCCCATGTCGGCTAACTTTACCGAACAACGCTGATACATTTTGCAGTTGGAAACTGCCTTCAGTAGAAGCTGCTGGATCCCATCCTCCGAGTAAATCGCCAGACGTGCCGACACATCCTCATCACTCAAGGTTCAAGGTTCAAGGTTCTTTATTGTCAATCTGACATAGCTACAGAGTAATTATGCAGTTGAAAATCTTATGTCACAGGCTTCTCCAACAATGCAACATAATAACATAACATAATAACAATAAGAGCAAGAGCAATACAAAAATAATAATAGTTATAAAAATGAAATAAAGTTATGATGTGGAATAGTGCAGTATGAGTCTATATACAAGTTATTGGAATGATATATATATATTAGGTATTAGATACATACTACTGAGTAGCAGTTGAATGTTTGAAGTTGTTTCAACAGTTCAATTTTTTAACAGTCTCACTGCCCGCGGGAAGAAACTGTCTCCGAATCTTCTTGTCCTTGCCAGGATGCTGCGGTAACGTGTGCCAGACGGCAACAGAAAGAACAGTTTGTGGCTGGGGTGATGGGGGTCTTTGATAATCCGTAGTGATTTCTTCCTGAGCCGCTGGGAGTAAAGGTCCTCCATGGATGGCAGCTCCGTCCTGGTGATGTGCTGTGCAGTTTTCACCACCCTCTGTAAAGCCTTACGATCGAGGTCGGTGCAGCTGCCGTACCAGGCCGTCATGCTGCCAGTGAGGATACTCTCTATCGTGCACCTGTAGAAGTTGCAGAGTATCCTGGAATCCATTTTGAACCTCCTCAACCTGCGGAGGAAGAAGAGCCGCTGTCGAGCTTTCTTAGTGATGGTGGTGGTGTGAAGAGACCATGTCAGGTCCTCAGTGATGTGGACCCCAAGGAACCTGAAGCTTTTGACTCTCTCCACCGTAGTCCCATTGATGGCGATGGGGGCGTGTCCCTCTCCCTGCTGCTTCCTGTAGTCCACAATCAGCTCCTTTGTTTTGCTGATGTTGAGATGGAGGTTGTTCTCCTGGCACCAAGATGTCAGGTTTTCGACCTCCTCTCTGTATGCCGTCTCGTCATCGTCTGTGATCTGGCCGATGACGGTCGTGTCATCAGCAAACTTCACGATGGTGTTGGAGCTGTGTGTGGCCACGCAGTCGTGGGTGAACAGGGAGTAGAGGAGAGGGCTGAGCACGCAGCCTTGAGGGGCACCGGTGTTGAGAATCAGGGTGGAGGATGTGATATTTCCCACCCGCACTGCCTGGGGTCTGCCCGTCAGAAAGTTCAGGATCCAGTCGCAGAGGGCGCTGTTGAGTCCGAGGTCTCTGAGCTTGATGGCCAGCTTGGAGGGCACAATGGTGTTGAATGCTGAACTGTAGTCAATGAACAGCATTCTCACATATGTGTTCCTCTTTTTCGGGTCCAGGTGTGAGAGGGCAGTGTGGAGGGTGAGGGCTATGGCGTCGTCTGTGGACCTGTTTGCTCTGTAGGCAAACTGCAGGGGGTCCAGAGATTCAGGGAGGGAGGAGGTGATGAATAATTTGACTAACCGCTCAAAGCACTTCATTATGATGGAGGTGAGTGCTACTGGGCGGTAGTCGTTGGGGCAGGTGATGATTGTCTTTTTGGGGACAGGAATGATGGTGGAGTGTTTAAGACATGTGGGGACTACAGACTGCAGCAGGGACCTGTTGAAGATGTCTGTGAACACCTCTGCCAGCTGAACTGCACACACCCTGAGAACACGGCCAGGGATGCCATCAGGTCCAGGAGCCTTGTGTGGGTTAACCCTTTTAAAGGATTTACACACATCTGCCCTATTTAAAACAAAAGGGCAGTGTAGCTCCTGGTCCCTCTGTACCTCCACAGCCTGGCTGCTCTCAAAGCGTGCAAAAAAACTGTTTAGCTCATCTGGGAGAGATGCGCACGCAGACACTCCCGCAGCACTCCACCGCTCCGATGATTTTCGTATTCTTATTGTTGCCATAATAACTGCTTTCACAAAAGTACTCTCGTTGGTGCGCTGGGCTAATAATGCCAGCAAATACAATGGCCGCTCCAAAAAAAAATTCAGAGTTAAACGGGGCGTGGTATGCATTCCGCACAGCCAATCAGACGTGTGAACTTTTTTCTCCCACGAAAGTCCCTGCTCTCTAGCAGGGACTGAAAACGGGGTAAAAATGGTTCTGATTAACTAATTCAGTTCCTGGGGCTTTTTGGTGTGAACGCAAATATATCGTAGTTCTGATGAACTATTGTGGGAAAAGTACTCCGGCGTGAACGCGCTACTTGATAATAAATGTTGTGGAGTATAAAGTACAGCATTTGCCTTCAAAATGTAGTACAAGTATAAAGTAGTATAATGTGAAATTACTCAAGTAAAGTATAGTAAAAGTACCTAAATGTGTTTTTAAGTACAGTACTTGAGTAAATGTACTGTGATACAAATTATTTATCTAGGATTTTATTTGGCAAATAATCGTAAAAAAAATGGGCTTCTATGAGAGAAAAAAAACACAGCAAAAATCTCTAAATGTCCCAGTGTCTTAACATCCTCTGTGGACAGTTTGCACTCCGGTGCAATTTATTTGTGATCAATTCACTATCAATGTACTTATGTGTTTGTCAAACTAGCACTGTCAGTCCCCAGTTGTGTAGAGCACTCTGGTTATATTCACACAGTTTTTACTTGTATTATAACATTTAAATACACATTAATAATAAATATGTGGCTGGAAAATGTACAAAAGAAAACAATGTTCAAATGCTGTTTTGGTTTTGTTTGTCTAGGTTTTGACATTTGAAAACCAATAATTTAATTTAAAAGTGCGGTTTACAATCTTAACTACTTTAGAACAAAGAAATAGTGCTTATGTAAACGTTTTCTTTGTGCAGGAGAACTAACCCTATGTTCTGTTTCAAAAGCTGCTGTATGTGTCACAGTGTGATGTGTTTCCCCCCACCCCACCCCCCGCCCCGCCCCGCTGTGCAGATCAAGATGTCAGCCAGAGGAGGGAAGAAGAAGGCCACCAAGATGTCCCGCTCAGCCAGGGCGGGGGTCATCTTCCCTGTGGGGAGGATGATGAGGTACCTGCGCATCGGCACACACAAATACCGCATCGGCATGGGGGCTCCGGTGTACATGGCCGCGGTCATCGAGTACCTGGCAGGTGGGTGACACGTTCTGTTACAGCATGTAGTGTAAGGGCATGATTCCAGGTGTACTGTTGTATGTGTAAAAAATACATTATATGTAAATATTCTTCGGTCCAACGGACATTGTTAAAAAATAATCCAAAATATACGTGTTTTAGTTGTCTTCTAAAGGCAATAAAAGTAGTTTCACATTTTGATGTGCGCCATTGTCATGTATCACATAGTTTTACTACTTTAATATCTAGTTTTATGATCTATATGATCTGATGTTATAGTCCCTGATCTTACATACTTATCATTTTATAAAATAAACATTTATAAATAATATAACACCTTTAAAAAGCACAAGACATCTACACTAAAGAAAATATGGAAGAGAATACATCTGCATCTAACAATCTTAAATTAAATTCCAAGCATTATGACTATAAATTATAATAATATGATATTAATTGTAACACAAACATTGTTCATTATAGCACAGGTCTATATTTTTGGATGGGTCTAAGGCCCCGTCCACACGGAGACGAGACGAAAACGAACCGAATTCGATATCAAAAAAGTCTTCCGTCCACACGGAATCGGCTCAAGAAACGTGTTTCCGTGTCGGCCTCGTGTGGACGAACCGTCTATACCAGTGTTTCTCAACTGGTGGGTCGCGACCCAAAAGGGGGTCGCGGACCCGTTTCGAGTGGGTCGAAGATGTGTGAGTGAAGGAAAAAAAAAGTTGAACAAAATATATATATCTTTTTTTTTGGAAAAAAGTCAACATTTTATTTTGAAGGCCCGATTTTCTAACGCTGTGCATGCAGTAGGCGTTGGACTGGAAGTACCGGAGACCATAAACGGTTTTGAAAACTTCTGTCACGTAGTGATCATCTTCTCAATAAAACATCTTTGCTGATGTTTTTTCGAGTCTTCTGGCCAATCAGAATCAAGATTGTTGTCGGAAGTCCCCACGGAGAATAACTTTGCGGTAGAACTATTCTTTATACATCCATGGGTACAACTTCAGATAAAAATGAACACATAATGAAATATGACCCCCGGTTTGATGACTGACAGGTCACAGAACAATGGGAGCTATCTACCCTTACCCACAATTTAAAGTAAGTCACACAGACTATCTCCTCTTTGCTCTTCTCTCTGTGAGGAGCAGCAAGTTCAGCTGTCAGAACAAAGTGAAAAACAAACAATGGCATAAAATATTATTAATATGTCGGGTAGTAATAGATTTATTTATTTTCTTCTCAGAGTGTACCAGAATGCGTAGTTTATATGTTAGTATTTCTAAAAATCTCCTGTGGGAGAATACCCCCAGACCCCCTGCTGGGGTTGGGTTTTCAGCATGTGTGCCTTTTGATATTATACAGTTCAGCTTTGATTCCATCATTTCATTAAACCTTATTTAAAAGCATTCTTTAGTTCTGTGAAGGGATATAAGGGATGCACTGTACTTCACTTTAATTCATATTGTATGCTGAAAAGCGTATATATATTACAGCACGATTTTTTTGTTGAATAGATTTCAGTGGTTCAAATTTCGGGTCGCGATTTATTGACAAAGGAAAAAGTGGGTCCCGAGGCCTGACCAGTTGAGAACCACTAGTCTATACGATAGAGAACGTTAGCGGATTCAACTGATATCGTCTCCGTGTGGACGGGGCCTAAGTTGTCCGGGCCTTAAAGCCAGTAACACAGAGGCAAACAAGATGTTTACTGGATGTTTATTTGCTGTGTCAGGTGTCAGTCCGAACCCGTCGGTTGTTACATTCTTGGTGCTCGGCTGGGAGTCTCACAGTGGGAAGTAACCATGTTTAAATAGCAGAACACACATGTATGTTTGACAGGTTTCCACAATGTGTTTTCTCTCTAAGCTGAGATCTTGGAGCTGGCTGGAAACGCAGCACGGGACAACAAGAAAGGCAGAATAACTCCCCGGCACATAAAGCTGGCTGTGGCCAACGACGAGGAGCTCAACCAGGTACCAGCCGCTCACTGATGGGTGTCTCCATTACAGCTGGTCATGATGAAGCTGCTCTAATCAACATTATCAAGTACAAGCAAATACTTCTCTGACTTTATGTTGACAAAATATATTGGGCTATGCTTATTTCCTAACACAGTTATGACAAAGTTGCTTTCAAAACAAAGAAATATGTGTTAAAGGTCCCATGTCATGGCCATTTCTACTGATCATAATTCCATTGTTGAGGTCTACTAGAATAGATTTATATTGTTCAATGTTCCAAACTCACATTGGTTTCTCATACAGCATCTCTGTAAAGTATGTGTATTCACTCTCTGTCCTAAACGGCTTGTTGGAGCTCCTGCCCCCCCCTCCCTGTGAGCCCAGTGGCCGTCTGCGAGACAGCGAGACACAGCGAGACACAGTGAAACCCAGCCCGAAACCAGCCCAAACACACACACACACACCCGCAGCCTGGCTGGGAGTTTGTGTGTGTGCTCACACACCGACCCGCAGCCTGGCTGGGAGTTTGTGTGTGTGCTCACACACCGACCCGCAGCCTGGCTGGGAGTTTGTGTGTGTGCTCACACACCGACCCGCAGCCTCGCCGTCCCGCCGTCTCAGGGAGGAGAAATCGGCGGAGCTGCAGCTGAGAAAAGATTGAGTGTGTGTGTGTGAGGAAGTCCGTGGCTCCGCGGACGTAAGGTAACGGCTCCACGGATTGGTCCATTTGGACCAATGGGTCCATTTGGGTATGGGCACGTCACTGTACCCAGGAAGAAAACAATGGAAAAAGAGAAATCTCCAACGAGGTGTTCTGAGGCAGCATAGACAGGTCTTTTCTGTGTTAGAGTTTTACAGGGTGTACTTTCAGGGTTTGTGACTTTGCAGACCGGTTACATGCATAAAAACCTTCATAACACACAAGGGGACGGGTAATAACCGGAAAAGCATGACATGGGCCCTTTAAAGGGATTTTGAACTGTGCCCTGCTGCATTCTGAAGTTGGTTCTGGCTAAAAGAAGACACAGAGGAGTAGAAATCTGTTTAATTCAGACAGCATTCAGAATCTGTTTTCACCAGACGTCATTGAAGGGTAAAGTGAGGAGAAGCTTGAAGAGCAGCTGCTAATGCAAAATGAAATCATGACATTTTGAGGGAAGAGTAACAAGCTGAAAACATCTGACATGCTGTAATATCACCTCATCAAACTATTGACACATCACATTAGCATCCATTTGCAGTGATGTTGAATGAATGTCATATTCTCTCTCAGCTCTGTTTTGGTCTTCATACCTTGGCTTAGAAAATAAAGAAATTATTGCTTTATGAGTAACAAGGTTATGTCCTTTCATTGTGATTTGAGTTAAAGTCTTGTTCCTGGAGAGTGAGGTGTGTGTGGTAATGCAAGTTTCAGCTGAGTCAGATGTTTCCGCTGATACACACCTCAAACTCTTTGTTTTGGAAATGTCTCTCCACCAGCTTCTGCGGGGGGTGACCATATCAAGCGGAGGGGTTCTGCCTCGCATCCACCCAGAGCTGCTCTCCAAGAAGAGGGGGGGGCCGGGTGAGGGTGGACAGCCAGGCGTCCGTCCCTGAGAAGCAGGAAGAACGCCCAAAGAGCAAGAAACCCGTCAAACCCCTCAAAAAGGTTAAAGGCAAACGAGGCCGCAAGCCAAAGGTCAGTCAAGGGAACAGGGGGGAGGGGTGGATTCAAAATGAAATGCTTGTCAGATTCTCAAACAACAGAATGCATCTCATTAACACTTAACAAGTATGTTTGCAAAAAACTCAGACCTTCACTAGAACACGTCTGTAGCTATCAGGGGAACAATCATTTCCAAATCATATTTTTCAGTAGCTGAATTTCACACCGTTTGCTTCAGAAAACTGTGAGATATAAAGCTCCAGAAAGAGCTTATGTGGACCTTGTGTTCGGGTCACATATGTAATCTTTATTTCATTCAACCCAATATGCCAAACTGCTCAATGTTTTTGTGTCAAAAAACTGTCATGATCAAATGAGCTAGAGCTAGGAACACTGAGACTCAAGAAATACTGCATATCAGGAGAAAGATTAGGTGAATAAAGAGTATGGTTTTAGGCTTATACTCTGTACACTCTTACTGTTACCTTAAACAATGGAATATATTTTTTCCATGTGCACAGAGCACAGAGAACGAGTCTGTACCAAACTCCACGGTGGAGGACGGTCCTGGAGACGGGTTCACCATCCTGTCAGCAAAGAGCCTGTTCCTGGGACAGAAGGTAAGGGACTGAAGCTGCTGATGCATCAACCTCTAGTCTACTTCCAGTGCAAATATGATATCATGAGAGCCAAATCAGTGTCATTTAGACTCAGTCAGAAACTCAGCAGCTGTTTCTCTGTTGATGAACTTGTGTTTCCACAGCTGTCACTCACAGAGAGTGAAATCAGTAAAATCGGAACAATCAAAGTGGAGGGGATAATCAACCCGACAAACGCAGAGATGGACATGAAAGACGGAGTGGGTAAGGAGACATGTTCACTTGTACTTCATTTCTTATTAAGTCCCCCCAGTCTGGTGTTCACCTGCTGCTGTCCTGTTCCAGGCACCGCCCTGGAGAAGGCTGGGGGCCGAGAGTTCCTGGACGGGGTCAAGGAGCTGCGCAAGGGACACGGGCCCCTGGAGGTGGCTTCAGGTACTGCACTCATGGGACACTGCTGTGCTGTTGAGGCTTTTTTAATGTAGAGATATAACCACACGACAGAATGCAGAGAGATGTGCCCCCCCTCTCCCTCTGTACTCAGACTCGTCTCTCTCCAACCTAGACCCAGCAGAAGGTTTAAGTAGATCTGGGTCTGGGGCAGAGTTGGGTGGGTAATAATATTACTTTTGTCGGTAACGGAGTAGTGTAACGCGTTACTTTTATAATTCAGTAATCACACTACAGTTACCATTGCCCCGACACGCGTTACTTCGTTACTTTTATAAAATCAGTCATAATCACACTGACAGACAAGAGGGGTTTCCACCGCAGGTTTATATGTACGTAATCTGCACGACTTGCGCGTCCACATCTCCACGTGCAGTGCTGCATAAACATGGCAGAGTCAGCTATAACTTTCGAGGGGTGGAGGTATGCCCATTATTTTGAGTTCGTCCGAAGAATAGACAGGAGTGTGACGGTGAGGTGCAAACTGTGTCCAGGCCAGAAGCTGTTATCCACTGCTGCAAACACCACGTCAAACCTCAACAAACACCTGCAAAGAACACATGCTAAGGTGAAGCTAATAGCTAAGGACCCCCGAACCCAGAGTGAGGATGTTGTGAGTGTGCCGCCGCCGACTCCGAAGCAGCACAAATTAGAATTTGGAGGACCGGTAACCAAAGCAGAGATGGACAGGCTTGTAGCATCCTTCATAGTAGAGAAAATGTTGCCCATTTGCACAGTGGAATCACCATCGCATCGTTCAGAGATATACTGCGCAAAATACAGATAGCAGGAGACAGAGAACAGCCATGGTCTGGGGCCTCATTTATAAAGGGATATACGCTCAAAAAATGGCGTACGCCAGTTTCTACGCAATGTTTGCGATTTATAAAATACTAACTTGACGGGAAAATGTGCTGTCCTCCACGCAAACTCTAACCCATGCGTACGCACTAAGCACAAAAACGGGAGAGACGAGAAACTGCGACACTGTTGGCAGAAGGAAGAATGGAGAGAAATATGTGGAAATAATACCATAAATAAAATGTTACCTCTCATTTATCAAATATGAAGAATTCATTTTCAAACATTGATTAAAGCCAATCTTAAAATGATTAAACAAACGCCTGTTTGAGACTCCTCAGTGCACACAAAAACATAACTTGGAGAAATAAATAAATACGGATATGTTATTTAAAACCACCTCGAATATGTTGTGTTAATGTTATGAAATGTTTTCTCATAAATGATGCGGTAAGCAGGAGGACAGAATTACGTCTAAACTGACGCCGTTTTGCATTTCTATAGGTTGTAGATACGAGCATGGTTTTATATACTATCACGTTTAATCGTGTTTTATGCCGTTTGCCAAGACTTGATAAGTCGCTCGTAAAACACAGGAGGTATGGAAACTAAGAACACCATATGTGGTAAATTGTACAGCTAATATAACACAACACATTGTATTTCCTTTAACTGGTGGATTATGGATATATAGTTGCTGATCGACAGCTGGAACACAAACCACCAAATACAAAAAAATAATTCAGATCCAGTCGTCATGACTCCACTCCGGAGGGATTCCCCGATCATTTCTAACAGTTTCTCATCAAGGGGGTGTCTCCTGTCCCCGGTACAAACACACTGCCTGAGGAAGGTTATGTGTATTTTTTTTGTCATTAACTTTTTTCGGACCACTTATTTATTTACTTTGGTGACGATCCGACCTCCATGCTGCTACTCTGGTTCAAACTGCATCCACCAAACAATATGATTTATCTCCACCTCCCCAAAATAACCCAAATCTGACACGGTGTGAGATGTCTTTTTTAGCTGTTGTCGTCATTTCCTGCGATCTTCTTCATGCAGTCAGTCAAAATGAATGAATGAATGGGCGTTTCTTTGACTATTTATAGGCAAATATGGGCGTTACGTGAAGCCTGCAAAAGCTGCGCCGCATTTCGAGTCGATTGTGATTTATAAAGGGAAACAGGCGTAGGAAGTGCCGTACACACTTCCCTCGCCGGTACGTAATGTTTTGTGAATCGGAAAATGTCGGAACATTTCTTTACCTATTTTTTTGCTTTGTACTACGTAAGCAACCTTCCCACGTGAATCCTACGCAAGGCGTTATAAATGAGGCCCCTGAGCTATCTGGATCAGTTTTATGCGACAATGGAAACTGAACTAAAGAGAACATTTGAAACTTTAGCAGTCTGCGTGATCTGCCTGTAGGGAGGGGCGGGCCGGCCCTGCGAGTAAAGTAGCGAGTAAAGTAACGAGTAAAGTAACAAGTTACTTTATGTAGAGAGTAACGAAGTGGTGTAATATATTACTTTTTTTTAATGTAATATGTAATATATTACTTTTTTTTAGTAACGACCCCATCTCTGGTCTGGGGTGTGGTTACTGTTTGAACTTTAAAGACTTGAATGAGTCCAGCACTGTTGAAGCTACAGCTGTTCATCACGTCCACCTGAGTCTGGACCTCAGGCTAAAACAGTTTTCTCTTTAAGCCCTGTTGCCAGAAATCTGAAAAAAACATCTGAGTGTCAAAGAAGTCATATTGTTTTACCTAGTAAATTCACACTAAATCTGTGAGCCCTTCATACCATTTTATTTACAGTGAGCTTTTTATCTTCATATTTTATTTAGGTAATTTATTCAAACTAGATTGAAATACATGTTTTTATTCTAAAGAAAGGCACACTGTCTGATGACTTGAAGCCCTTCTGGGCCTTCTGTCATAAAAACATCTTAAAGCTAAGATCATTTAAAAAGCTTACCTTAGTTAAGAATTCATTGATAACAAATATTTAATTCAGTTTCATGGCTTTGAGAAACAAAACTAAAGAAGACTGATAACTTAAAGGTAGGGTAGGTAATTTTGGAGAAACCAGCTCGAGATCGCTAGGATTTGAAAATACACAGCCGGAAAAAATCTGCCACTTCCTTACAGAGCCCCTCCTCCAACACACACGAACGCGCACATGACCAATGAGGGCACGAGATAAGTTTGTGCACAGATGGAAGGCTGACAGGCAGGTAGGCCATCCAATCATTTTAGCCGGGCCGGCTAAAATGATTGGTCGTGCTTTTTACAGTACTACGGCTTCCACAGATGATATTTATTTATGGATTTTTTGTCAAAGCACTTCAGATATTCATTGCTATCAGGATGTTAAGAGCATTCCATGGAATATAACAAAAAGTGTATCTCGAGCCGGTTTCTCAAACTTACCTACCCCACCTTTAAGATAGTTTAGAAAAAATGTGTTAGTGCCTTATGTTCTTTGTTAAGTGAAATAAAATAAACAATAATGTGTAAATTAGGCAAGGGTAACATCATTTTAAACTAACAAACACAAAAATGATCAAACAGTTTGTGTCATCGTAACACGACCTTCCTTTCCTGCAGCGTCTTATCAGCTCCCTGTCACTCAGCGAGAGGGAAAAGATCAGACAAACATTTACGACAACTGTGACACCAGAGTATTTATACATTACAAGAGGGCTATGAATTAAAGAGTGTGTGTGTGTGTGTGTGTGTGTGTGTGTGTGTGTGTGTGTGTGTGTGTGTGTGTGTGTGTGGGTGGTTGTGTGTGTGTGTGTGTGTGTGTGTGTGTGTGTGTGTGTGTGTGGTGTGTGTGTGGTGTGTGTGTGTGTGTGTGTGTGTGTGTGTGTGTGTGTGTGTGTGTGTGTGTGTGTGTGTGGTGTGTGTGTGTGTGTGTGTGTGTGTGTGTGTGTGTGTGTGTGTGTGTGTGTGTGTGTGTGTGTGTGTGTGTGTGTGTGTGTGTGTGTGTGTGTGTGTGTGTGTGTGTGTGTGTGTGTGTGTGTGTGTGTGTGTGTGTGTGTTTCCACGGTGCAGTGGCAGTGGGCCAGGCCACTGGGATGGCAGCCCGCTTCATCATCCACTGTAACGTCCCTCAGTGGGGCTCCGACAAGTGTGAGGACCAGCTGGAGAAGACGGTGAAGAACTGTCTGTCTGCGGCCGAGGACAAGAAGCTCAAGTCTGTGGCCTTCCCCTCACTTCCTGCTGGACGGTGAGCACCCTCACACTCACCAACACACAGCTCAGATCCTCTCACTGAGACTTAGAAATGATTGGCTGATCCGCAGTCTGTGCACTTCACTCAGCAGGTAACTATAGTAACACTCAACATGGCCACCCTGCAGTCTGATGATGTAAAGAAGACAGCAGCTCAATGTCAAACATAACAAATAAATGTCCAGCACATGAGCAAACAGGAAGAGAGTCCCAACTCCACATCAGAAACTGCTGTGGAGGCCGTACCACAGAATGACCTTTGACCTTCCACTGTTCTGCAGCAGCCCACACACCATTTTTCTCTTTCTGTAACACCTTAGTAGGGATGTAACGATGCATCGTGAACCGGTTAAAAATCGGTACAGATGCGTTAAGATTAAAATCGGTTGAGCTAAAAAATGAATCGCGATGCAATTTTTTAAACAGCACAGGGCGTGAACTAATTTTGATTTGATTTGATTCGCTGGACATGATTGAACGCTATCTAGAACAACAACTTGCCGTGGCAGCTGCTCTCCTCAGTGCAGACGTCCGACGAAATGCCTGTGAAATCGCCACGCTGGATAACTCGGACATCCGTGATGCCGGGGACCAGGGGTGTACCCATAAGGAGCTGTACACATGCCACAGTTTTTGCGTGGCTGTGTCTTTAGTTGAAAGCCCAGTGGCGATCTGTCATACTGATCATACAATAAAACCATTGAAAATAATATGATACAGTACAGTGTCAGTACAAGTACGTATGGGTCTCTGTGTTTCCTTCAAGCTCGGCTCTGTGTGTGTGCGCGAGCGAGCGACAGCAGGGACGGTTCTGGGGGTTAGGGTTAGGGGGCAACATGTAACACTGACCAGGCTCCGGTACTTGTAAAAATAGCACTACACCCCTGCCGAGGACATTGTGAAACTTCTCAAACCACTCAAAACAGCCACCACCATGCTGAGTGACGGAAAAAATCCAACCGTGTCACTCATTGTGCCGTTAAAGCACATGATCGAGCAGAGCATACATTTCAAGCTGCACTTTTTTCTTTCTTTTTTTTAAGGGATTTTTTCTTTTGATGGAGTCATTTTGATGTGGGATTTGTTTTCAAAATCCAATTATGTATCTTTTTGTTATTTAAGATAAAATACAGTTGCACAATTTAAAGTTTACAGTTGCAATTTTGATGAGAACATGTACGTTGTTTTGTACAGTTTATATAAATACAGAAATATTTTTCAGTCATTTGTCATTCTGTTTAAAAAAAAAAAAAACTCGTATCGTGAACTTAAAATGGTTACATCCCTACACCTAGTGATAACCTGAAGACAGAGTGAGAGAGTGACGGATGAAGGCAGCAGGTTACACACTATCACTGAGGGTTTCATACCGGCAGCAGAACTGACCTCTGACCTGATTTTCATCACTTACTGTCAGCTAGGGCTCAGCAGGGGCTTATGTAGCATCACCCGGCAACAAGGATAAACAAAGGCTGAGATTTTGCCACCAAAAAAAATGATGTCATCGGTGAAGGCGTTGTGCTGGCCAATCAGAAACATGCAGGCTCTCACTGGTCGAAGCTCATCTGTCCAGTGTTTACGGTCCGTGTGTAACACCTGACACAACTTTCCTGAAGTTGGAGTATTACCAGAGGCAGAAGAAGTACTCAAACTCTTTACTTAAGTAAAAGTAGAAATACTATGCTATATATACCTAATTACAAGTCGAAATGAAAATGTTACTTGAGTAGAAGTAGAGAAGTATTATCAGGTAAATGTACTTAAAGTAAGAAAAGTAATCTGCTCAATGTCACTTCACAGGATAACTACTATAGAATATTCTTTCTTGACTTGATATACTTGTGTCTTCACACCCTGTCTGTGTCTCACAGGAACGGATTCCCAAAACAAACGGCCGCCCAGCTCATCCTCAAGGCCATCTCCAACCATTTTGTGTCGTCCACCAGCTCCTCTCTGAAAAACATTTACTTTGTTCTGTTTGACAGCGAGAGCATCGGAATATATCTTCAGGAAATGGCCAAGCTGGACGCCAAGTGAGGACGCTGGTTGTGGTTTGTTTTCTAACTGTTGTTTGTTGCAGGTTTAGAGAGGACAGACGGAGTTTGATGTGGGGTCTGTCTTGGTTAAAGAGGAAAAAAAACATAAGTGTGAGTGGAGTGCTGTTCCCTTTCGTTCCAGTGTCCCTTCAACAGATCACTTTCTTTATAGATTAGATCATAAGTCCGTACAGTTTTCCATGATGGTTCCTTGTTTACTAATGTTTTTACTTTCTATGTACAAATATAACAGTTTTCCTGGCCTCTGTAGTTTCTGATACAGTTAGTTTACTAAAAAAACTGTGGTTCTCATTCTGCTTTGAAATAAAACTCAGATGTTTTACACCAATTCGCTCACACTTTGTCTCTATCGCCTCATATTCAAAATGTTTCACATGATAACGTAAGTATATCTGAAGTCTTACAATACAGTAAGAACATTTACACTCAAGTCAAGTGAATACCATTCATTTGTTTAATATAACGTTTGTAATTATACAATTAAATGCTGGAAGCCATTATGCACAAAATATCCTTTGCCTAAAAGAAGCCGCTAGAAAATCAATCTGCAAATGGTAAGGGTTGACAGGACAGAGAGATATATCAATATATCTCTATCTTTAAATCTATATCTGAGAGGTGTGGATTGCTTAAAGGAGAGGTGTCATGCTTTCCCGGTTATTACCCGTCCCCTTGTGTGTTATGAAGGTTTTTCTGCATGTAAACGGTCTGCAGAGTCAAAAACCCTCAAAGTACACCCTGTAGCGAGTAAAACTCTAACACAGAAAATACCTCCCCAAAACGCCTCGTTGGAGATACGTCATTGTCCATTTGATTCTTCCGGGACGGCATGATGTCAACCCGTACCCGGAACGAAATGGACCAATCCGTGGAGCCGTTACGTCCGCGGAGCCGTTACATTAAGCCCCAGCTGATTGGTCCAAATTGACCAATCCACGGACTTCCTCACACACACATCTGTGTGCAGGGAGCAGGCAGCTCAGCTGATTTCTCCTCCCTGGCTGCAGGCTGATAACAGACAGTTGGGATCGCGGCGAAATTCTCTCTGCAGACCCATTCTCACAGCGTTTATCAACCTTTTTCTTACTCAATATCAAGCCACACTTATTGTTTTTACTTCGGCTGTGACTTTGTGTGTGCTCAGGATGAGTTTGGCTGTGTTTCGCTATGTATCCTAAACAAGGAAACAACACCTCCACGGAGCTCAGCGCGATTCACAACGTCCCGACCAATCAGAGCACACTGTGCTCACAGGGAGGGTGGGGGCTGGAGCTATGGGAGCTACAACGAGCCGTTAAAGGCAGAGAGTGAAATTCAGTGAATACACGTAGTTTACAGAGATGCTGTATGAGAAACCAATGTGAGTTTGGAAAATTGCACAGTATAAATCTATTCTAGTAGACCTCAACAATGGAATTATGATCAGTGGAAATGGCCATGACACCTCTCCTTTAATAGTTCACAGAATATTTAAACACTAAATCCAGCTCGATAGTTCAATAGGATTCAGAGAGGAGCTACAGTCAGTGTTCTGTTTAAAAATGATCGTATTAAACTCATATTATATACATATCTACATATATACATAAACTTAACACAAAAAGTAACGAAATCTGCGTTTGGTAGATTATTTCCTTGTTTAAACAATGCTTCTTGGCAATACATATTTTTCTACGCGGCACAGTGGAGGAGGCTCCGTCATGATCTGGGGTGCTTCTTCCTTCATTGGCACACCCCGTCCCGTCCCAGCGCAGGTGACATTGTAGTGGTAGTGGGTCTACCATTTGACTTTTTTGTCCCGTAACCCTCAATATCTTTTAAGAAATGTAAACTGAGCGTCTGAGCCTCGGCAGCGACGGTGCGAGGCCTTCTGCAGCTCAACAGTCCGGCCACGTTCAAACACAGAGAGACTTTCTCTCTGTGCCATCAGGAGGTCATGACCGTGTGAAGGCCTGAATGCAAATGACATGAAAGGCCGATTGTTGAGCAGATTTGGACTTTTTAAGGCTATGGTCTTAAACTTTTGATCAGCTGATGAACAGCCTGTTTGAGTTTAAATGCAGTTTTCAATAAATTGCCTACTCTCTATTTTTGGTCTCTTGCTCCTGTTTCTTCTTTCTGCATTTTGGAGGTTTACAAAAAATCTGGCTAGAATCCACAAATTCGGATTGAGAATTCTTGTAATTTTCCCCCCGGTCTTAAAGGTCCCCTATCCCAAAGTGGGGGTCGCGAGATGATTTAAAAAAAATAATAATAATAATAATACTTTTTTTATAATTATTATCAACGTGTGCTTAGACATTTTTCAGGGGCGGACTGACCATCTGTAGAATTTCCCCGCAGCGAGGCTCCCCCCGTTGATAATCCACTAGCGCAGTGGTTCCTAACCTTTTTCTGTCAGGCTCTGTCAGGCTAATACCTTGTGTAATTGGAAATATTTTCGAGCCCCCCCTAATCCGGTTCTCACCGAGATTGGTAGAATTTATTGTATATAGTTGTACAAACAATACATTTTTTCTGCTAATAATAACAAGACAAAAAGATCCAACTATAATTTTATATTTTATTATGGATTGAACATGAACAAAAGTGCTTGTATTGGCAGATGATCCTGTGCCACTGTGAAATAATGAGGCCTAATTGAAACAATTACAAATACTGCTTAGCGATCCGGTTCTTTAACAGTATTTTTATAGGTTATTTTTTTAGGGGAAAAACTAAACAGAATTCACATTGATTCATTTTATGTATAGTGTGGGTGATGGGCTACTAGCAGACATAAAATACCTGCAGTGGTGGTAGTAAGTACATTTACTCAAGTACTGTACTTATTTTGAGGTACTTAAGTATTTCCACTTTTGCTTTGTAATTCTGCTCCTCTACAGTCCAGAGGTAAATGGTGTACTTCTACTCCACTACACGCATTTAATACCTTTAGTTACTTCACAGATCTGGATGAATGATGTGAAATATAATGAACTCTTAAATCAGACTTTAGTTACACCTGGAGTAAATTCACAAGCTACCCTGCAGTATACTACTTTTACTTAAGTACTTGATCGGAGTACTTCTCCCACCTTACACGTAATTGGAGTAACAGAACTCCGAGTTAAGGAAGTTGAAAACGGTGCATTTCTCCGTATGAATGATGCCTTTTGGCCAGCTGATGGACAGATTGCTCGTGTTTCCTGTCATGACCTGGCTCTTGGCCATAACAAAAGCGTGGAAAGGACAAGATATATGAAAAGATATGTATTAACCACAACCCAACGTTAAACAAAACTAACATAAAGGCAAGGCAAAAGCATAAACGAAAAGGCTGCTCTCCCAAAACAGGTCCTCTGCGGAGAGTCATCGAGAGTCTGGCTCAGGGGCCTCATTTATAACGCCTTGCGTAGGATTCACGTGGGAAGGTTGCTTACGTAGTACAAAGCAAAAAAATAGGTAGTGGCCGTTTCTCAATCGCGAGGATATTGGCTTCCAAGCCAATATTTCAAGGATGCTACGTCATCGAGTGCCGCCGAAGGACTGTTCCAATCTCCAGCATACTTGGAATTCCACCGAGGCCGCGTCCTTGGTTTGGGGGAAATTTCGAGGCTGCACATGGGTAGACTTCGCGTCCTTAAAATCCCCACAATGCTTTGCGCATGGACCAATTTCCCCAAATCTGTGGCGGAAGATGTAAGGCGGGCCTCTCGTATGACGCACACCTGCACACTTGCTAGCCTGTTCCACTCTTCGTTTTCCGAATAGCAGGAAGCATTCTTGCCTTGCTTCTGAAGCAAGATGCTCGGCTCGGCTGTGCTACCAAGCCAGCATCCTCGCGATTGATTAACGGCCACAGACATTTTCCGATTCACAAAACATTGCGTACCGGCGAGGGAAGTGCGTACGGCACTTCCTACGCCTGTTTCCCTTTATAAATCACAATCGACACGAAATGCGGCGCAGCTTTTGCGGGCTTCACGTAACGCCCATATTTGCCTATAAATGGTCAAAGAAACACCCATTCATTCATTCATTCTGACTGACTGCATGAAGAGGATCGCAGGAAATGACGACAGCACAGCTAAAAAAGACATCTCACACCGTGTCAGATTTTGGGGAGGTCGAGATAAATCATATTGTTTGGTGGATGCAGTTTGAACTACAGCCAGGTGTCCTCAATCAATGCTGACAGACAAAGGGAGAACATTAAAGGGCCACACACACAACAGGAGATAGCAAAGCAGGGGTCGTCACATTCCGCGAAAATACTTATGGCAAATGAGCATTGACCACATCGAGCTCTGTAGATTAGATTGTAACTTTTGAACGCTATGTTCTCCACCGGCAGATCTCTGTGTGCACGGTGTTGCAGCGAGTCTGAGCGAGATGCCCCGCCCCCAACACAGACGAGAGAGAGAGAGAAAGAGAAAGAGGGATCTCCGCACCGAACACGTTCGATGTCAAGGGAGATATATGCCTCATCATACATACTTTGTTGATGTGGGCATTATAGCTGAAAGGCCACTTTTCTTTTAACTGCCGGTTGTGTTAAAAATGTGTCAATTCTATTGATTTTACGAGCAAACAATGTTTGTTTACAACTTATTCCCAAGCTTCACGCGCCCACCCTGCAATAGCGCTCCGCCCCCCCCAGGTTGGGGGTCTGAGCTGAGGCTTGGCACGACCATTCGGAGAAACAACCAAAACTGACACAGGACAGGGGAGAGACAGGACTATTTAAACATGAGGTGAGTGGGAACAGGTGGCGATCGGGGGGGGGGGGCAGACACTGATGATGGCGGGAAAAACACACAAGGGGAGGAAGAAACAGGGCCTGAAATGAAAGACAAGAGGTAAGTACAAAATAAAACAAGAAATGACAGACAAAATACATCAACATAACTAACACATTTGACGAGACACAACAGTTTATATAGATTCTTTATTTTTGTAAAATGATTTTACACAGTCTGCCATTTCTTTGGGATAAGTTCTAATGTGGTTTTTCATTTTAAGGCAGCTGACCTGTCAACATTTAAACGGATGAGTTTTATACAAATTAAACCCCCTACAATTTAAAAATAATAATACATTTCATATATTAAAACGCTTTACATTGGTAAAAAAAACAAGATAAGATAGAAGTCTAAATAAAATGGAGCAATCAAACCACATTGATCACAAGCACACGGCATCAATCAACATGAAAAGCTCTATCTTAGCAGCAGACGGCAGCCTGAGAGCCTCAGAGAACACCCAGGACCTGCAGCTCTGCATTGGCTTCACTTCTCAGTTTGAAAGAAAACACCAACACCAGAATGAGCACTTTCTTTACATTATATTTATTACATAGTAAAAAGTACATTACCTTTCATTTATATATACACATTATGTTTATGTCATTTCCTGTTCAAGCAAGACTCCTGATCAGAGTCCCTACAACAGATGAACACACAGCTGACACACTGTCTATAGACTGTAGTGTTACAGGACTCACGCTACTGCAGGGGACTTCTTCTCTCACTAAATAAATAACATCATCATCATCATCATCATCATCATCATCATCATCACTGAGAGCATGTCAGCCACCACATCCTGCTCTAGGTCACATATTTGGCATTTCAATGGAGAATAGTTCCCCTCCCGGGCAGGCTCCATGTCAGCGAACACAAGGCACTGCCAGCAGCTCAACACCTCACTGAACGGAACCACAACTGAACACAAGGATTTAAAGAGCTACAATCATTTACTTTCAAAACTATGTGAACACCTGGTGTAACCTCACGTTTAGGGAACTCAAAGCAGTGCCCTGTCAAAAACTACATTTGTTTTATGTTGCTCAAATGTAGCAAGATTCAAGCCGGGTCAAAGAATCCCCGTCATTGGATGTCAGAAGTGAATAATAGCAACAAACACGTCCACACGAGAGGGGGGGGGGGCTGTGCAGACCATATCGTTAGGCCTGTTTTACTCTGTTATAGAACTGCTAAAATAACAGAACACACTTCTCAGGTGTAGATTATTTTTGCATTATGATGTATGCCTACATGCATGTGTTACCATAGTTACCAGCTGTTATTACAGTGGATGTAAGAATAGTTTAAGTTTGGAGTTAAAAACTGAAATCGCAGTGTTGTAGAAATATTTATGTTGGTTATTTAAATGTGTTATATTGGCTCTTTCTTCGATATGCGTGTGCTCTGCAGTGTAAACCTGTTAATGGTCCCACTGAGATGAATACAGATGTTCAATTGAAATAATGATGTTGAAATTAAACCATTTGAAATAACCTGCTGAAACATGAAAACTGCGTGCATGGAGCTGGATGCTTTTTGAATCAAAATATTTCTCTACATACCATAGTAAGTATTCAGTTATGCTACCATTGAACAAAGAGGTGTTGAGAGGTTTCCACAGATTGGCGTGTGATATGATGAGTGTTACAGAGCTCAGAGTCATGTGTGAAGCAGCGAGCTACAAACATGACAACGTATTCATTCAACTCTAAAGTCACTAGCTGGATCGACCTCTCCGTACAGAGGACCAATCAACAGTCTCCATGTGGAATGTTGGAGATCTGTCAGAGAATGCTGTCCCTCTTTGTTCAGAGGAAGAAGATGCCCAAATTCAAAGCTTGTTTTAGTCGTTCAGAAAGAGCTCATGCAGAGTTCAAAAGAAATCAACAGAACAGGAGAGCTGGCCTCTGAAACTAAAAGTGACTGCTGTATAAATCATTCTGTGGAACAGCTGACTGAAGTCAAAGCCCGGGAGATCCAGTTTAATCAACAACATGCAGCCCCTTTAACTTACTCCTCTGAAACATTAATACGAAGCCATAAGGTCATCCTGGTTGGGGGGTGGGGGGGGGGGTTATCCTTCAAATGGAAATGTCAAAATGATTTCCAACAGTGAGAAAACATGGGAGTGACGTCTGTAAACTAACCCAGCCTTATCATTCCTACCTCTGATAGCACATGTTCATACGCAGCGGATGGAGGGCTCCTAACAACACTGTTCTACTGAAGGCTTGGTGTGTGTGTGTGTGTGTGTGTGTGTGTGTGTGTGTGTGTGTGTGTGTGTGTGTGTGTGTGTGTGTGTGTGTGTGTAGCCACACTGATGCACTGCCATGTTTCTTCATTATCATGAACACACACACACTGCACTTTCTTTGTGAGGTGTTGTTAAAGATGAAGTGTTCAGTATGAAACAGGAAGTCAGAGTATGGAGAGACATCACATCGAGAGTCACATGAGCTCCGGGGCTTAATACGATTTTCAGATATTTAGATTTCTATAAAATTACTGTGGTGTGGAAATACATCGTGGAAATGTGTATTTGACTGTATAATTGTTATATAAATGTAATGCGATTAGTTGGGAAATCAGCCAATTAAAAATCTAAATTCTCCCCCAAATACCTCTAGTATCCCCTGGTCTCACTTTGGGTCTGCATGCTCCTCCCTGACGAGAGAGAGAACCCTACACACACAGACCATGACATGTTCACAGGGATGGGTTTAGAACAATGTCAGTTATCTAGGAGGATTCCTCTTTTAAATGAAATGTGTCTCGTCTGTCAGTTCGGACATATCGCCTCCTGTAAATAAACCTGGGGGGGGGGGCTCTTGAAGCTGTTGAGTGTTGGATCCTGTTGTTAGAGAGGGGGGGGGTCTGAAGATGGGCTTCAGTTCTTACTTGACTTCATCAGGTCTGGGCGGTGGGAGCAGGGGGACGGGGGACGATGCCTCGATGAGGGCGGGGTTCAGGATGATTGGCAGGGACATGGGCGGGACTCCCACCTGCAGAGGGGAGGCGAGGGGCTGCAGGATGAAGGGGGGCTGGCTCCGGGGGGAGGAAGCCTGGGGGGGGGAGGTTGTTAACGGCACCGGCATGGGGGGGGGTGGAGGCTGGGGGGGGAGAGGAGCGGTCCGACCCTGAAACAGAGAAGAGGGGGGGGGTCACACAGCTGAGCTTCACAAAGACACACAGGTGACATCACATCGAGAGTCACATGAACTCAACTGATGGAGATATGTAGATCTAAGTGAAAGAAAACAGTAAAAGTATTCCTCTCCTATTCCCTTTTTTAAGTTATTCATCATATTTCTTTGACTTATAGAGGTCATATTTTTTTGCAGTGTTTGTTTTTTTCTGTGTTTCCATTCTTGCCAATATGCTGAGCTTGTTCTCCTGAAACAGACAGTGGGGGCAGGATGGTGACACTGCTGTGCTCGTACTGCTCATGAACACCAAGGAACTACTGATGCCAAAGAGAACACATGTCAAATCCATGTATCCAGCTCAACCCATCCTGTTCAGACTGAGAGCACAGCATGGTACACCGCATGGTGCGCACCATTGCACCTGCAGGACCTGGACTAAAGACATCCATTTTTGAACTACAAATATATGAGAAAAATAAAGAACATTAACTTAACCGTTTAATGTTTATGACACGACTAGTGCATTAAGGGCGTATGCTCTACTGGTGCTGGTTGTAGGGCCAGTGTGTAGGCACATCATCTGGGTACAACGTAAGGCCCAAGAAGCAAAGAGGGTTTTCTTGATGAATGAAAGGTGTGTTCAACCTCATCAGAGCCTCATCAGAGCCTCATCAGAGCCTCATCAGAGCCTCATCAGAGCCTCATCAGAGCCTCATCAGAGCCTCATCAGAGCCTCATCAGAGCCTCATCCTCTTTGAAAGCCGGGTGCATTGCTAGTTGTATTGCTGATTCAGTGAATAGAAGGAGAGAGCTGTTTTGTGCTGCATTTCTGTCGGCCATGTGAATGGTACACACTTCAGATAGCAGGAATACTGACTTTAGCAGGGATGTGTTGGTCACTACAGACAGTCCCAAAGAGTGTATCTTAAGATTTTACCGTTGGCACTGGCTGCTGGGGGTTCAAGGGGAGACGCTGGCCTGCTGGGGGTCCTGGTCTCTGCAGGGGACACGGGCACTGGGGAGGGCGGCTGAGAAACCCGGGGGGAGGAAGGCTGACCTGCTGAGGGTGTGGGCTGCACAGACTCTGCTGGAGGACTGGGTCCTGGATCTGGAACCATCGAACAGATACACCAGAGTCAAAGCTGCTACCACAACAACTCCCATGTTTTAATACTCCATATATGCGTGTTTCTCTACAGTCTGAAGGGAGTGAAGTGTTGTACCTGCTATGACGGTCTGTTTGAAAAGCTCCTCCCTCAGGAGAGGCAGGAAGCAGTCGATGCGCTCCCAGGTGATCTCCCACAGGTCAGAGTATCCGGTCCGGGAGTCAGCGCTGTGGAAGATCCCCGCTGTGTCCATCACCAGCAGCATGTTCTTCAGAGACTCAGGGATAGCCTCCAACTACACACACACACACACACACACACACACACACACACACACACACACACACACACACACACACACACACACACACACACACACACAACACACCACACACACACACAGCACACACACACACACACACACCACACACACACACACACACACACCACACACACACACACACACAACACACACACACACACACACCACACACACACACACCACACACACACACACACACACACACACACACACACACACACACACACACACACACACACACACACACACACACACACACACACACACACACACTTCAGATTACTGAAGGATTACTTTCATGTCTTGAGATCATTTTCTAATTGACAGGCCACTGAAAACAACCACTGGAGGATTTGAACCTTATTCAGTCTCTGTGTTCATGTTCAGACATGATACATCATCAAAACACAGAACACAGGAGTAAGAGGACATTGTGTGCCAGAACAAAAAATAAATGACAAACTAGAAGTTATTGTGTAGTCCCATGAACTGCTGCAATATTTACATATACAGAAGACATTTATTAGCAACACATGCTAATGAAACCAATATACATTTCATATTTGATTTCTGGTACATCTTCATAGGATCAGCCCTGATTCAGATCCTGCAGAATGCATCCAGGTAGCCTTTAAATAGCATCACGTCAGAGGTGGAGAAGAAAGAGCCACTGAGGTGTGAAAAGGCATCAGATCATCTGTTTGATAATCTCACTACAACACTGTTAGTATTATAAATGTCCTCACTAGTAAGTCACTGGATCCTGCGTGCATGTATTTGTCCATGAAGTCCAGGATGGTGAGCCAGAGGGCGGCAAAGGTGGGCAGAGAGAGCAGAGGAGAGAGGTGCTGCAGGAACACCTGGACAGAGAGGAGCACAGGTGAGCAGCTGCTGCAGTAACCACGGTAACAGGGTTCAGAGGAGACACAGCCCACACCAAAACACAACAGGGAGGTCAAAGTAAATGTTTTTGTGTTGGACGATAAAGGTTTTTTTCTTCCTTCAATGGCAGGATTTAAGCTGTGATGGATTTCACTTAATACAGTATTTGAATCAAATCCATGGGACACATTGCAGCAGAGACAGCATCCAGTGCAAGGGCAGGGTTAGAGCATGTCCAGTTGGGGGTGTATTATTAGATTAGTGAATACAATCACTCGTAGTGTTACATTCATAGTTGTCCAAACTGCCTATTGTAACTGTTGAGTAGATTTTGAATGTATTTGACCTCTAAACTTATTGATTTAGCAGACTGGGTTGAACAGTGATGGTTATGTTTGTGTCGCCCCATGTGCTCCACTGTAAGGCTACTTACTACTGCCCCCCCCGTAATTAAGATCCATGTTGAATTCAAATGAAAGTATAGATTGCTATGGTACATCTGCACTTGCTGTTTCTGAACACGATAACTGGTGCCCAACAGCTGGGGACTGATGACGGGTAATACTGCTTATTCAATGATCTTCCTCTTGCTCACTCTTCTCCTTTAAATCTATATTCTCATTCTCTAAAGGAAACGCTTACATGTTGCAACAGCACTATCAATTAAGCATCTTTTTACAAAGCAGTCTTCATCGAAGAAAGGCCTCTGCTCATGTGAAAACATGTTTTGGTTGATGCAGTGTGTGTTGCAGTGTGTGTTGCAGTGTGTGTTGCAGTGTGTGATGCAGTGTGTGATGCAGGGTGTGATGCAGTGTGTGTTGCAGTGTGTGTTGCAGGGTGTGTTGCAGTGTGTGATGCAGTGTGTGATGCAGGGTGTGATGCAGTGTGTGATGCAGTGTGTGATGCAGTGTGTGATGCAGTGTGTGATGCAGGGTGCGATGCAGTGTGTGATGCAGTGTGTGATGCAGTGTGTGTTGCAGTGTGTGTTGCAGGGTGTGTTGCAGTGTGTGATGCAGTGTGTGATGCAGGGTGTGATGCAGTGTGTGATGCAGTGTGTGTTGCAGTGTGTGTTGCAGTGTGTGATGCAGTGTGTGATGCAGGGTGTGATGCAGTGTGTGTTGCAGTGTGTGATGCAGTGTGTGTTGCAGTGTGTGTTGCAGTGTGTGATGCAGTGTGTGATGCAGGGTGTGTTGCAGTGTGTGTTGCAGTGTGTGTTGCAGTGTGTGTTGCAGTGTGTGATGCAGGGTGCGTTGCAGGGTGTGTTGCAGTGTGTGTTGCAGTGTGTGTTGCAGTGTGTGTTGCAGTGTGTGTTGCAGGGTGTGATGCAGTGTGTGTTGCAGTGTGTGTTGCAGTGTGTGTTGCAGGGTGTGATGCAGGGTGCGTTGCAGTGTGCGTTGCAGTGTGTGATGCAGGGTGCGTTGCAGGGTGCGTTGCAGGGTGCGATGCAGGGTGCGATGCAGGGTGCGTTGCAGTGTGTGTTGCAGTGTGTGTTGCAGGGTATGTTGCAGGGTGTGTTGCAGTGTGTGATGCAGTGTGTGTTGCAGTGTGTGTTGCAGGGTGTGTTGCAGGGTGTGTTGCAGGGTGTGTTGCAGTGTGTGTTGCAGGGTGTGTTGCAGGGTGTGATGCAGGGTGTGTTGCAGGGTGTGTTGCAGTGTGTGTTGCAGGGTGTGTTGCAGGGTGTGATGCAGGGTGTGTTGCAGTGTGTGTTGCAGGGTGTGATGCAGTGTGTGTTGCAGTGTGTGTTGCAGGGTGTGATGCAGTGTGTGTTGCAGGGTGTGTTGCAGTGTGTGTTGCAGGGTGTGATGCAGGGTGTGTTGCAGTGTGTGTTGCAGGGTGTGTTGCAGTGTGTGATGCAGTGTGTGTTGCAGTGTGTGTTGCAGTGTGTGCTGCAGTGTGTGTTGCAGGGTGTGTTGCAGGGTGTGATGCAGGGTGCGTTGCAGGGTGCGTTGCAGGGTGCGTTGCAGGGTACGTTGCAGGGTGCGTTGCAGTGTGCGTTGCAGTGTGTGTTGCAGTGTGTGTTGCAGTGTGTGTTGCAGTGTGTGTTGCAGTGTGTGTTGCAGTGTGTGTTGCAGTGTGTGTTGCAGGGTGTGTTGCAGGGTGTGTTGCAGGGTGTGTTGCAGTGTGTGTTGCAGTGTGTGTTGCAGGGTGTGTTGCAGGGTGTGTTGCAGGGTGTGTTGCAGTGTGTGTTGCAGGGTGTGTTGCAGTGTGTGTTGCAGGGTGTGTTGCAGTGTGTGTTGCAGGGTGTGTTGCAGTGTGTGTTGCAGGGTGTGTTGCAGGGTGTGTTGCAGGGTGTGTTGCAGTGTGTGTTGCAGGGTGTGTTGCAGTGTGTGTTGCAGGGTGTGTTGCAGTGTGTGTTGCAGTGTGCGTTGCAGTGTGTGTTGCAGTGTGCGTTGCAGTGTGCGATGCAGTGTGTGTTGCAGGGTGCGTTGCAGTGTGTGTTGCAGTGTGCGTTGCAGGGTGTGTTGCAGTGTGTGTTGCAGGGTGTGTTGCAGTGTGTGTTGCAGGGTGTGTTGCAGTGTGTGTTGCAGTGTGTGTTGCAGGGTGTGTTGCAGTGTGTGTTGCAGGGTGTGTTGCAGTGTGTGTTGCAGGGTGTGTTGCAGGGTGTGTTGCAGGGTGTGTTGCAGTGTGCGTTGCAGTGTGCGTTGCAGTGTGTGTTGCAGTGTGTGATGCAGTGTGTGTTGCAGGGTGTGTTGCAGTGTGTGTTGCAGTGTGTGTTGCAGGGTGTGTTGCAGTGTGTGTTGCAGTGTGTGATGCAGTGTGTGTTGCAGTGTGTGTTGCAGTGTGTGTTGCAGTGTGTGTTGCAGTGTGTGTTGCAGTGTGTGTTGCAGGGTGTGTTGCAGTGTGTGATGCAGGGTGCGTTGCAGGGTGTGTTGCAGTGTGCGTTGCAGTGTGTGTTGCAGGGTGTGTTGCAGGGTGTGTTGCAGTGTGCGTTGCAGTGTGTGTTGCAGTGTGTGTTGCAGTGTGTGATGCAGTGTGTGTTGCAGGGTGTGTTGCAGTGTGTGTTGCAGTGTGTGTTGCAGGGTGTGTTGCAGTGTGTGTTGCAGGGTGTGTTGCAGTGTGTGTTGCAGGGTGCGTTGCAGTGTGTGTTGCAGGGTGTGCTATGAACCTTTGACAGGAGGGTGCATGCTCTCATCCTGGTCTCCTCCATCCCCCCAACATCTGCTGGGCTGATGTTGTCGAGCAGCTTAGTCAGCAGGGGGAAAAGCACCTACACACACACACACACACAGTGTGAGGACAGGCCAATGATTTGGTTTATAATATGTTTTACACATTTAATCCACTGACTCTCTGTGTGATATAAGAGCAGATGCACCCCCCCTCCTCTCACCTTATTGAAGCAGGACTCCCACTCTGTGGCGTCCAGAGTCTGCAGGTCATGCACCAGCAGCGCCCTCTGCAGGTAGGTGAGGGCCTGCATACGCACCTGACGCCTGGCATCACAGCACAGCCACGCAATGCCTGCAGCGTGAACACAGGACAATAAGACAGGAGTCAGGGCAGCCTGAAACTGACCTGAACACTGCTCAACATGGGATACATCAGAGTGAAACAGGGGTAAAGATGCTGAAACTAAACTAAACAGTAAGCATTTGTCTTCTCCAAATCAGAGGCATGGATATGCACACTCCTAACATATTGCACACATGTATAGATGCTGGGGGAAGTTACAGGCACCATCAATCAAACATTACCATTGTAATATACGTGAGGACACATGTTTGAGTTAATAATCAACATGACCCCCCCCTGAGGTTTCATAAAGGTAATCATGCGCTTAAGTTAAGTAAGAAGTAACTACATAGCGTACCAATCACAGGGAACGGAGAAGTTACATTTTTATTATTCATTTTCTTTCATAGTAGATATATAAGTCACACTTCTTCAAAAACTATTTGAATAACCTACTTTAAAACTTGTTGAATATGTTGTCTTAACGCTAAGAAATAAATATCAGCCAAATTAATTATTATATTGTTTTTTATACTCATAACTGTCTCATATCTAATCTTGGCCTTTTCACACCTAATTTTTAACCTTTATTTATTATTAATTATATACAATCAGTGTACATCTAACACATAATCAAATGGGCATGGTTTGCTAATCTTCAATTAGTTAAACTATTGTTTTACCCTGAAACCAGTATATCACTGCAACCCAACAGGAAATACGCTTAAACAGTAAACCTTGTAAGACTGGCAATATTTGTTAGTCTGAAATAAATGAGCACTAACAGCTCCAGTGAGGTATTTGTACCTGCTCCAAAGCAGTTAGCTTGTAGCCTGTGTTAGCCAAGCCCCCAGGAAGTGCGCCGGACTCTGAGGAAAATATTCGTTGTGGCCAAACGGCGGTACTACACTTCCGTATCAGTCGCTGGGCCCGGAAACACTTTTTCCCCATTGACTTACATTGGGAAAGAGTGGTCTGTAAATTGTTGGATACTTTACTAACTAAATAAACTACCCAGTATAAACATTTGTATAGACCTTATTAAAAACATTCGGTCCTCAAGTTGTAAAATGTACTAATAACGTTATTCTGGGGCGGCAGTGGCTTAGTCTGTAGGGACTTGGTCTTGGAAGCGAAGGGTCGCCGGTTCACGTCCCGATCGGACCAAAAAAAGTTGGAGTGAGCTGGTAGCTGGAGAGGTGCCAGTTCACCTCCAAGGCCACTGCCGAGGTGCCCTTGAGCAAGGCACCTAACCTCGAAACTGCTCCCTTGGCGCCGGGTACCTGGCAGCCTCTCTGCTCTGCCACCTCTCCTATCTGCATGTGGTTGTGTGTGTGTGCATGTATATCCTCTGTGTGTGTGCATGTATATCCTCTGTGTGTGTGCATGTATATCCTCCCTGTGTGTGTAATGTGTGTAAACACAACAGAGTGGGGAAAGACATTTCCCTGTAAGGGATTAATAAAGTGTATCTTCTTCTTCTTCTTCTGAGAGTTATTTTCCTCGACATTATGAACGCGGATCTGAGAGTGGGAGCTCGGGGGCGGGGCTTAAGGGGCAACTCAACTGCGCATGCTCTATGAGCACACATACGGGTACTTCTGCTCTGACAGCCAGCCATGATGGGTAATCTGTGACGTTTCGCTCTCTCAAAAGTTGGGCCATTTTGTCCTCATGCGCCAATGAGCAGCTCTCATAGGAAAGAACGAGACCCCGCCTCCCACGCTGTATCCAGTTCTTATTATACATCCATGGTGTTAGCGTGTAGCCTGTGTTAGCTTGTAGCTTGTGTTAGCGTGTAGCCTGTTAGCATACCTTGCAGCAGTGGGCACCAGCAGCTGCTCCACAGAGTCTGAGAGTCCGCCTCGATCCTCCGGCCGGCCGCCTCCAGGTGGCGCTGCTCCTCCGCCCAGGAGCTGTAGATGCTGGCAGCCCGGGTGTGCAGTGTGTGCATCAGATCCAGCAGCTGAACCAAACATACACACACACACCAATGTTTACAATAACTCCAAGTTTGGCTTTAGAGATCTACAGTTTAGGTCTAAATGTATAGAGACACATGAAGACTAGGTGTACTGTATATGGAGTCATTTACTACAACAAACATACATGGGGTCAGTCACAAATGATTTATGAAGCCCTTCAAACATCTGGGTCATTGAACATATTGTATGTGTTTTCTTACAATCACTTACACCTTTTACTCCTTTTATGTATTAGCTACTAATCAATTAAAGACTGCATGTATCAAAGTAAAGATATACAGAGTTACGTATCAGTTCTAAACTGTTTTCAGAATTATAATTTATTCAGAATTCCCTTATATCTATTAACTGTCTGATAATAATTATAATGGCAACATGATAACAATACTCTTGACTGGTATTATCGTTCAGCCTTACATGCACACACAACCCAACACTACACCAGAAACGACAGGGATACTGTCAGGCAGGTGCATTGCTCTGTTCAAATAATGACATGGTATATGACATTGTATAAGCTATTTTGACAGCTCTAATGAAAGATTAAATATGCAACATTTTCAATTCTTTCCTTATAGACATGTACACCTGCCGTAGAGGTCCATTTGTGAGCCAAAGCTTTTTGATTTCCCAAAAACCTCTTGATGCTACGACCATATTCACCTAAAGCTCTGTTTACCAAGCCACTGAGCAGAGAGCTGCTTTGAATCAATCATTGTTGGATCTGCTTAATGAAGCTAAATCCCCCCCTCCCTGAAACAAGAAGCTGGGCCTCCATCAGGAGAGGTAGAAAGGTAGAGACTGCTGTGGTACTTACGTCCTGACTAACCTGTAATGACACCGTGTGGTAGCTGGCCGGCACTCCCTCGTCCTCCTCCTCGTCGCTATGGGAACGTGATGGACGCTGGCTGGACACCCGGCTGCCCCCTCGCCTCGTGCCTCCTCCCCCCTCCTTGTCCCTCCCCCCTGCCTTCTTCCTCATCCGGGATTTGGACGAGTCGTACTTGTGGCTCTTCTTCTTGTCGTGGTTGCGGTAACCTAAGGGAGCAAATAATCAAATGAGATACAGATCTTTAGTATTTAGGATATAAAACTAGAGGCAGAGGAGGTGATTCCTTTCCTTGGGGGGGGGTGGATCTGACCCTTGAATGCCCATTGATGGCTATAACTATGGTACCGACCACTACGTTTTTCTAGCATTCCAAAAGCGCCTGACTAATCTCTTCTGATTTCAAGTCTTCCCAAAGATGTTTAGGTGAGTTGAGGTATGCTGAGCAAAGAGGAAAAACACTCCAATAGACCTGCAGAAGCTTTAATGCATTTCTGTGATGGCAGCTAAGTTATGTTTTGAGTGAAGGTCACCCACACGGAATAAGAAAGACACAGAAATGCTCCCCGCAGAGTAAACCCCCCTTTTTTAAATAATACCATGTTTCCTCTGGTACTACCCTCAAAAAAAATGTGATATGCTTTGATTAGTATATTTAATCTTTGCATCAATATGTGGGGTGTGGGTTCATTTACAGAAAATCTTAGTCTTGTGTTTTGTCTTTTGAAGTTCTTCAGCAGAGCAGCCTACATGTCACGTCCAGGAACTAGCACTGTGGTTCTATAAGTGTGCATGTGTGAGGTTGGGAGTCTGACCTACAGCACAAATGAATTGTGTTTACATTTTACAGACAAGCACCTGTACGAGGTGGGAATTAGAACAGTTGTTTCTGGGAAGGAAAAGTGGAAGTAGTAGGAGGTTGTTCTAAGGAGGAGGGGGGGGGGTGTATGTTGAGTACACAGTGTGTGTCATTGATACTGGGGCTTCTAACCAACGGTTACACTGTTACCGCTTAAATGTTCAAAACCTTTGGGTCTATATACAGCATTTTTGTAACATTCTTTGAAAATGTATTTGGTATCCCATAACAGTTTGGAGAACACCTTGAAAATGTATAGACACATTCTCCAGCATCTGCACTAATGTACCGATGTCTTAAATGTATTATCTTTTTCATTAACACACAAAATCTATTGCTCCTCTGTTGCTCTCCTCGAGGTTTCTTCCATTTTCCCATTAACTGTGGGGTTTCTTTGGAAGTTTTTCCTTGTTCGATGTGAGGGTCCAAGGACAGAGGGTGTCGTATTCATATTCTGTACAAGTGGTAAAGTCCACTGAGACAAATGTAAAATGTGTGATATTGGGCTATATAAATACAATTTGATTGATTGATTGAGCTAATGGAAAAAAAACCATGATGGGCCTGCCTACGGTGCTGCTGTGTGAAGCTGACCTATAGGCACACTACAGGTGTATTAGGCCAGAGAGTGGATCAGACTCTGAAGACACTGCAAAGACTCGGTGACAAACATCAAACTCAATATGTTCACTGCAACCCATTGTTACTGGCATGCAGTCATTGCACACACCCAAGTGTTAAATGCTTTTTCATGCAAAAAAAGTACTTTCATGACCTCATCACACCCAAAGTGATCCTCAAAACAACCACAGAGCTATGGGCCATTTCCAAAACAAACCTTCCATTTATATTGGAACCACCTTCAATCGAAAGTGAAGTGGGACCACAGGCCTGAATGGAGTAATAGCAGGTGTTGCACTTTCTATTAGTATCTCATACAGATTAGCGCCGTGCCTCAGCCCAGTGCTTTGATCGACCCATCGCTTTTGTTGTCTGCGTAAAGCTCTGTTGACAGCGTGTATCTAATGGCCTGAAGCACAGGGAGAAAATGAATAGGCCATCAGCTCAAGTGCACCACAGCCATTTCTCAAGCCTAATCCCTGTCATACTGTAGATCACAACAGCACAGGCAGGGATGAATGGAAACAGGGGAGGAAAAGGTTTTAGGGGCAGATGACAAGGATGTTAAAGGGCTGAGAGAGGGTGAGGAATGTAGGGCAGGACACTGAGGTGGGGTGGGGGGGGGCTGGGGGGGGGGAGAAGACAAGCAGACTGAAGACAAATGGCTGCTGCTGTAAACAGGATGTACGATTTTGTACTTGTATTTCAGTCAAATGATTTCTACAGACTGATTCATAAAACATCCTTTCTCTTAAAGTTATTGGGGTGTGTAAATGCAAGACTGGTGAATTCGTGCAGAAGTACCTGCCATATACTGGATATTTAGGTTAACACTCAGATAAGCCAAATCAAATTCTTTCTAAAAGAATATCTAACTTTTCTCTAAATAACTAATACCCAGTCAATAAGATGAATTTGAATCACAGCCCTAATAAAAGGAACACTCAGGATGGATCAACAGTTTTAGATTGTGTTCTGTTTGCTCTGACACTTCACATACTTAATGGAAAGCCTGCATTACAAGGTGGGGACATGGAGTCTCTGCCTCTGCTGACGGATTGGACCAATATCATTAATCCCCCAGCTTCACGGATGTGCAGTACTAAATCACCCTGTAATGAGTGAAGCAAAATGGTGCCTCACATGGAGGACCTATTGAAGCTTCTGCTCACAAGCTGTAACACTATCCAGTTACTATCTATTTGTAATCATCTCTGGGTAGTTTTATATCTTTATCCGAGTGCCTTCTTTTAAATAGCTCCCGTGACATTTAAAATGTAGTTCAATGTCTCACCTCCGTTGAGACTGGCCTCCACAAACACTCGTATAGCGCGGACACACAGCTCAAAGTTATCAGGGGTGACATGGGCGGCGTCACGGACGATGAAGGACAGCGTCTCCACACACTTGATGAGAGACTTGGTGTCATGCTGGCCCAGGTCCTGACCCAGAGTCAGACTGTACTGGTTGACCAGGGGGTTATTGAGCTGAGCTTTAGAGTTCACTGCAGTGTCATCTTTCCCAACCTGAAACACATACAGATCACAGAAATATAAATAAACAGCAGTAGCTGGACACCTGATTTATGAAACACTCTATGCTTTTAATTAATGTGTTACGCTTATACAGCATTTGTAAACTTTACTCGAACTACATTTTTTAAGTATCTTGGTTTCTTCTTTTCTAAGGTTACATTGTTACATGTGTGTGTGTTCGTGTATGTGTGAGTGAGTGAGTGAGTGAGTGAGTGAGTGAGTGAGTGAGTGAGTGAGTGAGTGAGTGAGTGAGTGAGTGAGTGAGTGAGTGAGTGAGTGAGTGAGTGAGTGAGTGAGTGAGTGAGTGAGTGAGTGAGTGAGTGTACCAGGAGCCAGCCGCTGCTTGCTACATCCAGGTCTGTGGCAGAGCGAGGGACCCTGGTCTTGCTGTGCTCCGTGTAGACTCCTGAGTCTGAGGTGTAGCCGCGCTCTGAGTCCACTTCGCTGACATGATGAGACGCCAGCTCGCTGTCCGACTGCGCCCCTGCACACACACAGGACAATACATTTTTATTAGAATTTCACTGGGTGAACAAAATAACATGGTCTCTTTGTTTAATGGATAATCCACAGCCTTTATGGGTTCACAAACAAAACATGTTGGGACAATCTCTTAAATCCTTAAATGGGAAATCAAATATACTTTTTGGGAAAATAAACTGATTGCTTTTTTCTACATTACACTTATATTAGGCTGTTATCACACCAATATTACACATAAATACATCCCCATTGTTACAACCATATCAATCCATTATTACACCCATGTTAAACCCAAATTACATGGTTTTTACACCCATATTACAATGTTATTACACCAATATTACATCCGTATTACACCCATGTTCTACACATGGAGCTTGTGAAATGACTGTTTCTCCTAGGATACAGAAACCGTTTAAGGGTTGCATCATCTTATTTCATATTTTCAATGTCTTTTTAATCCATTTAAAAACTAAACCAATGAGGTTTAGCATACATATGCTAGTACTGTGCTTTGAACTTCTTTTAGGGATTAACGGCTGCTTATTGTAAACTCAATCAGTCCGAGGGAAATGTCTGTAGTCCAATAACATTATTAAAAACTAGAGAATGCAATTCCTGAAGAAATTGCTAGTGGGAATGCTTTACGCTGAAAAGCTGACGCTAAACTGCTATGCTGAAAAGTAATGTGTAAGAAGAAAGTGAAGAATTTAGATTGAAATGATACATGAACACTGGGGGCTTGAATGTGTGATGAGTGAAGAAAAGAAAGTAAAAAGGCTTGGAAAAGCAGCAGAATATTTGAACTGCAAACTTTTGAACTAACTTGATGGCGAATGATGTCGCCATGGCAACGGCATTTGATGACACCCCATAATACGCTTAGATGTGTTGATGGCTGTGTTACCAAACCTGTGAAGTTTTGGGCCGTTTCGAGCATTTGAACTGAAGTTGTGAGAAAACCGTGTTTCATAGTGAGCATTGTGTTGCCAAGGCAACGGCATTTGAAGAAATCTTAAAACTGTCAAATAGATGTCTTCACGGCTGGACTGTTAGCACACATGTGAAGTTTAAGCACTTTTTGACCATTTTCATAGGAGTTATAGCACAGGGTATATGCAGGAATCCTGAAGTCAAATGTAATGCCATGTAATGCCTTTTAAGACCTTTTTTAAGACCCTTTCCATACATTTTAAGACCTCATCGCCACTTTGAGTTTTAACCGGTTACATTGGCGACACACTTTACCTCACATTTACTATATACAGTATTGATTGTCCTTCCTCCTTATCTTCCAACCATTTGGACGCAAACTTGCATTTCCCCATAACGATGTTGTTTAACAACCGGCGTAAACGGACCTTCGCACGCTATCAAGCAGTGAGCGTGCGATGTCCTGTTCAGATGACGTCCAATCCAACGGGATGCCATAAACAAACTACACAGAATCACACTACACACCTACGCAATGATTACATTCAGGCAGACTGTAGAATACAACCTCTTTGGACAATTGATATACTTATTGAAAACAAGCTACAAAATGTAATACCTTGGAAAATGCCCTTTAATACTTTTTAATAGCCTTAATTTTTGCTAAATTGATTTATCAACTTTTAATACTTTTTAAGACCCCGCGGACACCCTGTAGCAATATCGTGTTTTACGGCGAGGGATACATTGCCATGGCAACAGCTTTTGAGGAAAACTCACTAATGGCACATAGACATGTTGAAGGCTGGACCATTAACCATTATCTGAAGTCTGCTGCTCTGAGCATGTCAGTTGGAGTTATGACATCATCGTGTTCCATGACACAGGTGTTTATATTTGAGCTAACAACGTGTCCAGAGATCAAAGGTTTCCATGGTGATTAGTGAGAGGAGAGCATTTGCATTGTTCTGAATGAGAGATAAACCTCTTACATGCGAACACTTTGTTGAAGAACCGTAACAGATATCGGTGAAATTTCAAAGCGTGAAGCATCTCAAGAACTCTGAGCATCTGAAGTGTGCTTTTTGTGTACTTTCGGGTTAATAATGTGGCCTTTTTGGCAGATTAACTAAAGGTGTGCGGCTGCTGTGGTGGGGAAAGATGAGGCTGAACTTACAATGGGATTTAATGGAGACATGTTGAAAGTCACTTCATGCCCTCAAGAGGCATTTTATTTAATTATTTTGCTTAATTTCTTTTCATTTTTCAAGCTACGAGATGTTTTCCGACGTTTCTCATGAAAAATTATGTCTCAGGAATGTAGGGTTTGGGAATTATGGCAGGTTTAAAAAAATATATGAAGGCGAATTTCAAGCTGTCCTCCACTCTAGCTGTGACATCACGCACTCTAGCCTTAACGAGCTGCGCAATACACACTAATTTTAAAATCTGAAGAAGGCCTCTTTAACAAGGTCTGAACAATGTTTAATATCTCTAAAAGTATGAATCCGATTTAAAAGTTGTTTAATATGAATAATGTCAGAAAGATGTGTAACATTTTAAAGTTGGAATGAGGTTTCTGAGTGAAAGTGTGAAGGAGCAGTTAGCAGTTGAAGTCGCATGAAGATTGTTCAAGTCTGAAGAGTTTCTCCATTGACTTCCATGTTAAAAATGTGATGAATTATGGGATGTATCTCTGGAATTATGAAAGTTATGAATGAGAAAAGTAATAGCCATCGACTCCCGACCGAGCTGAACGTTTTGATGTTTGAACGGAGTTTCTGCGATGTTCAATGTGGGAGAAGAAGAGGTACAAAATAACCCGGTGGAATAATAAAGAATTTCGTGCGTCGAAGAACAAGTAGTTGGAATGCTGTATCAGCATTCCAACTAAATGATTGGCTTTAAGTTTAAGAAGTATTGATGGTGCCAAAGAATGCGTAATAAAGGTTGTGTTCATCAGTGTAACACGTTTTATTAGATGTTTTTGTTGAGATGTGGAGAGACATATACCTGCGTCGTGGTCGCTGTGGGTGGAGGAGAGCTGGAAGGAGGCGGGAGGTTTGACTCCAGCTCCGATGCACTCCAGCAGGGAGAAGAGTGTGAACCAGTCGTTGGTGCAGTGGATGTTGGCTGCGTTAGTCTTCAGTAGCTCATGGAGGCCATAGGCCACCTCCCTGCTGACCCGGGACAGGACGTGAGGCTTCATCATCAGCAGGAGGCGCAGCGAGTGTAGGACCTGCGGGGGCACATGGAGAGACCATCAGGGGGTAATATATGCAATATAATTACTTTAGGTCAAATACAGGATTTTCAATGATTTTTAATAAAGTACTACTTTGCGGATCACTTCAACAGTAAAGTTCTCTTCCTAGCTGCTTATATTTGATCTGAAGTAGTGGATCATCATGGCTGAAAAACAGCTGCTGCAACAACAATCCCTCACCACTCTGATACAGAGCCTCAATTTGAAATGTTACTGATATTTTATGATTCCAACATCACTTTGTCAGAAAAAAGGTCACATACTGTACAAACATTTTTAGTCAAATGTCCTCCTCTACATGTTTTCTTTATTATTCAGTTCATTTTAAACAGCCACAAACATTGGAAATATTCTCCTAAGTCAACATTTACTTTATGAAATCTATCCAAAAAACGATTTAAACAGGTAAGATGTTTAGAGGATAGTATGGAGTATTTTAAATTAACTTCAAGTCATTGAAATATATTAAATGCTGTACTCAGAGTTCAAACTGTGTATTTGTACATATACACAGACCAACACACATACAAGACATGCAATGCTGATTGCTCAGTATTAAATCAGGGGGTTTAAATGTAGGTCACCCTCCTAGTAAGAGGTCAGGTCAGCATTAAATTACCTTCTTATCAGTACACATGTCACAGAGTCTTTGTTTGGACACAATGCAGGACTGCTGATGATATTAGTGTTCAGACAGTGGTCATATTGAAAAGTAGGTTTGACACAAAACATAAACACCTGCAGTCCACCTGTGAACCTTACTGTAGTATACTGTAGGTCATCAGCGCTGACATGATAACATGACTCATCCCTATTGTCAGTGACCACCTGTCTTTAATGACTGGATGTCAGATTAGCTCTGGGACCCTGGTGAAAGAGTTTTCAGATCAAGCAGATCACTGACCCTACATTTTGTGTCCCATTTATATTTGTTGTGCCATGAAAGCATTAAAGAGGAACAGGCTGGTGGATTTATCTTACTGTAAACTAGTTCCGTTAAAACACTAATGTCTTATTTGATTATTTTCTCTTTCAAGGTTCAAGGCTTTAATTAGTCATACGTACATAGCTACAGTGTAGTTATGATGATGAAATAAACGAATAAAATAAATAGTGCAAGTAAATACAAACATACTCCAGTGAGTATTTGAGGCAGATGGGTGCTTTGGTTTGTCTGTGTACATTGGGCTGCATGTGTTCCAGTCTTCCATTCATTAATACTGCTCTATACTCTTTGGCAGCATATTATTCACCAAGCACATCTTTGTAAAACCTCGTTAGAAAGTATGTGTACCCAAGTTGTTTGAAGTTTACCGAATTACATGAATTAAAGATGAAAGAGCAGCAACGTTTGTAATGCAAAAAGCGCAGTGAATGCTCTTTCAGCTTCACAAATATTGAGATCATATTTAAGTGAATATTCTTTTCAATTTGCACTGACAAGAGACAACATTTAAAGACATCACCTTAGACTTTTAGGAACTGTGATGGACAATTTTTCAGATTTTTTTATTTCATACACAGATGAATCAGTAATTAACATATCATAGATTACAGGCCTTTTGGAAAATAAAAAGCATCTATATAAAAGCCAGCTCCAGATGCAGCATGATTTATGTTTAAAGAGAGATTTTAGACAGACGATGTCTTTCAGACCTGCTGGTCAAGGACAGGAAAAGACACATGTCTGTGGAGCAGCATCAGCTGTTTGGATGTGAGCTGACCTTTCAGTGTGCTGACCTGAGATGATTATCTTAGCCTGTAACATCACACCAACCCTGCTGCTGCAGTGTGTGGGTCCATGTGTGTGTGTGTGTGTACCTGAGAGCTAATGTCTTCACGCCGCAGCAGGCGGATAGCGAGGCGGAGGAGTCCCACCACGGCCCTCTCCACCAGGAAGCAGCTCTCGTTGGGGTGAACACAGAGATGGCAGAGATGGTCCCGCACTGTCTGCCACACACATGACACACGGTCTCTACACAACACACACACACACACACACACACACACACACACACACACACACACACACACACACACACACACACACACACACACACACACACACACACACACACACACACACACACACACACACACACACCACACACACACACACACACACACACACACACACACACACCACACACACACACACACACACACACACACACACACACACACACACACACACACACACACACACACACACACACACACACACACACAAATAAGACAACACACGTAACTGAGCTGTAAAGGTGTGGCTGACAGAGTGTCCTTCCTACCGGTTCTCCAGGATGATTCGCAGCAGCATCTCCAAGCAGAAGGCAGCATCCTCTTCATCATAGGTCTCTTCATCTGGGGTGACTGATATCAGAGCCTGAAGAGAGGAATGTGGTTTGTCTTTATGAATAAACATTCCTAAGCACCTTGAGTAAATACTTCTACCCCATCAGTTATTATCAATTACAGAGCAAGACATTGATGTAATACATATAGGTTGAACATAAATATGAATAACCTTCATTAGCTCCTGTAGAGACTCCAGCTGTAGAAATTTACTCTCTGTGATCAGCTTCTCTGGGTCACATTGCTAGAAAGACAAAAAAAGAGAAATGTGATGTCATATTAATACGGCGAAAGCTACATGAATGAGTGATGTCATGGAACAAATAATGCAGTCATTAAAACAAAGAATATTTAAGGCATTAGCCAGAAGCTTTAAAACTATTCATAGACAGACTGATGACCACGAGATAAAGAGAGAAGAAAAGGAACTGAAGATGCATTTATCTCACAGTGATCATGCAGCAAGAAACATTGACGTATCAGCACAAAAACATAATAATAACTATCTATGGCATTAAAATACATCATTTATTTGTATTTCTTTGCCTTGGTATAACACATTAGGGTAGTCCTTAAAATTGAAAGTCGGAAAGTCTAAGCTCCAACCCCCAGAATTCATTCTATTAGTCAAGAAAACTCTCCTGTTGAATTCAGCCTCAGTTGCAGCACCGTGGCTGCTGGTGTGGCAGCTCGATGACATGTTGTCAGATTGAGGAAAGAATTCACCAGGAGCGTTTTCTTGACTAATAGAATGAATTCTGGGGGTTGGAGCTTAGACTTTTCGACTTTCAATTTTAAGGACCACCCTACGTGAGGCTAAACTTCAAGGTTGATGAGGGAGGGGTACATGTTGTTGGAATTTGAATAAAATTTACCAGGAGAGTTTTCTTGACTACCATAACAAATTCCGGAGGTTGGAGCTTAAACATTTGAAAATGTACATGGCACTAAGGACCACCCTAATAACACATGTTGTACTGCACAGCACCTTGATGCAGAGCAGGGCGGCCTGCTTGGCCTCCTGGTTCTCCGTGGACGGCCCTCTCAGTCCTGACTGCTCGGCTCCACTCAGAGTCAACCAGTTGACAAAACTCAGCACCGCCGACTCACCACTGACAAACAGATCACACTTTTAGGTTTACACTTTTGCCGCTAGTCCAGATTGTATTATGGAATACATTGTTCCTTATTATAAAAAGCTGGTCTCTGTTTCTAGGAATCAAAGAGTACTAAATGAAAACATTTCAAAGGCTGGAGTGATAAAGAAACGCATAACTTTAGTTACAGCTCTGGAAAAAATGAATAGACCACTGCAGCATTATCAGTTTCTCTGGTTTCACTATTTATAGGTATGTGTTTGAGTACAATAAAAAAGATTGTATTTTATTCTATAAACTACTGACAACATTTCTCTGTGTTGGAATTCAACAAACACTCGAATGGAATGGCTGCCATACATGTAAAGATTGAGATTTAAGAACAATTTGTTCTTAATGTCTTCATTTTTCAAGAGCAGTATACCTTGAAAAATATCATACTGTGATAGCATGAAAACATATTCTTATGAACTTCGGTGAGATATGTGCATACCGATTTGAAGGCGTTTCTTCTCTTTGAAGAGAGATTTTCCCATTGGGCTCCACAAAATCCTCCACCTGAGGCAAGAAGCACAGTGTTGAGCAGTGACCAGTAGATGGCAGCAGAACATTTAGGACAGGGGCATCCAAACTCTTTTCACTGAGGGCCACATACAGAAGAACATACAAGGGCGGGGGCCCCTCACTAGAGGTGAGGTAAATTGCCTCATAAGTGAAGTTATAAGTTAGCTAAATCAAAATGATCTAACTAAATTATTCTTGATACTTGAATATGCTATAAGAAAACAAACAGCCTATCACAGCTCTCCAGAGGGTTTCATTTATTTTGTTACAAAAAGGTTTGGCAGCTCATCCCTTAAACCAGAAGCCTCACATTGCTTATAATAAGTGGAAATATGAAGATTATATTTAATTGACAATCAATTGACTGTATTTGAAAAGTGGGCTTACTAAAACATGAATACTACTATGTAATATATGTTCACAATATAAGACAAGCACAAGTTTCAAGTGTGTGACATATTCCATTATATTTTAAGAATTAGCTGAGGGCCATTTCAAAATGGACAACGGGCCACAGTTTCCCCCTGGGCCGTAGTTTGGACCCCCCTGATGTAGGGTGTTTCTTCACACCCCAGCACACTGTACTGTGTGTGCAGTGTTACCACACAGCAGCTCAGTCACTGACAGAGGGAAACAGTGTTTAGTCCTGACCTCCACCATGGCTTTGGGCAGCAGCTCGGCTCTGAACAGCTGGAGCATGGAGTCCATGATGTTCTTCCAGCCCTCCCTCAGGATGTTGCCGTGCCGATGGGCGAGGTCAAACACCGTCTTGGCTGCCGTCTGGGCCTTGTTGTTACTGCCGAACACTGTGGGGAGGTTCTCCACAGACTGCACAGGGAGAGGACACAGCCCTCAGTCAACAGACATGCTCATACAGACACTGCATCTGCTCATCCTGCCCAAATGATACCTTGCTTCCATGTAGGACATCCAACAGTTTCTTGTTTGTGCATTGCTATTATATAGATATTCCTACATTAAGATGTGGATGTATGGATATGTGTTGTTTTCTTTTTCTTTTGATGTTGTTGTGTCGTAGTTTCCAGAGGATATGTGACAATGTTTTGCTCCACTCAGCTAGGGATTGGCTTTAGGAATAAAGCATTTATCAAATGTTATTTAAACATGCTTTTTATATATAAAATACTTCTATAATAGTCTATTTTTGAGCTGACATTAAATATGTGCAGCACTGATAAATAACAAAAAAAATGAGTTATCAAGTTATCGATATCAGATTTTCAGAGATAGGAGCAAAGCAATTCATGATCAGAAACTCTGGCAGCGAACAATTCTTACCAATGTCTTTATGTAGTTCAGGACAGGTTCTTAATTTGTACTTTATGTGAACAATAGACTTTTGACTGCACTTTGTTGACATGTGAATAATGTCAGCTTTAAGTGTTGTGTTGTGTCCACACCCTGCAGTGCTGAAACAGTGGAGCACGTTAGCAGCACAGGATTCTGGGAGAGGCTCACCTCACTGCTCAGGGTGGTGAACTTGCAGAGGGAGATGATCAAATTGTCGAAAACATCACTGAAGCCATAGTGAGCCGCTATCATTGCACATTTCCTGCAAGGACAGAAACACATATGATTACAGCATAAAACCCACCTAAAAACCATCCAGAACACATGGCAATCTGAGGGTGACAGCGATTGGTCTACTGTGGTATACGAGTAGATACCTTTCATTCCAGTTCGCACAACATACATCTCAGAGGCTCCCTCCTCAGAGCACCAGTAAGCAGGGAGAGTCTTCCAGTGACTCGCTCCCTCAAGAAAGTGCTCAACTGTTCAAACCAGCCTTTGTGGAAATACACGTATGCATTTTCTAACAACTGCATACGTGTCTTTTTCGTGTCGATTTCTTTAGATACTTGAGTATTAATGTAACACCACTTGTAGGAGCCGGGGATGTCATTGCTCTACCTCCTGATCAACAGCGGCCCAAATATTTAAATCAGGCGCATAATTATGTATGGTAAATATTGATGTTGACAAGATAGTTGTATATTCTTTGAATTGAATTTAAATGAATGTAATAATCATGGTTTATAATAATAATGTTTTGGTATTGTTTTGTATGTATCCACGTTTCATGGACTGTGCAAAGTTTTATTTGTATAACTGTTTACGACCTACTTTCATGCCGTAAAGCAGACTTTAGTGCGCAGGGCCAAGAGTTTAAAAAGCTGTTACGCCAGTGAGACAATGGATATCTGCAAGCGAGGAACGAAAAAGTCCGCTTTCAACCCTTGATAGGGTGATAGTACTTGTGTTTATTTGACTGTATCCAGTTTAAACGCGTCTTGAAGTATGGATTTGGAATCTGTGTTATTGACATGAATAAACCCCAGAGACTTGTGAGTACATTGGGTCTTCATTAAAGGTATTTGGACGCTTTCAAATGCGAGTCAGAGCTTGAATTCCTGTGGACTTAGAACAATGTGCTTTTGATAAACGGCCAGAACACAGTTGTCCCTGTCCCGCCACATAGCTGCTGGCTCTGTAAAGTAGTATACCTGAAGCCAGTGATGGCCTTCTGGATGATGTTCTCGTCCAGGCTCTTGTCGAAGACGTAGGAGAGGGCAGCGATGGTAGGACCCCAGGTCATGGTAAACAAGTCATGGTCGTAGCTGCCAGCAGGCAGGTGGAGGAAAATACCCTCAGGTGTGGCGCCTCGGTGTAGCAACACACTCCATACATAGTTATCCTTCACTAACCCCGACTGCTCATCAGGCATCACAATCTCCTCATTCCTACGGAGGAAAAACACCTCAGCTGTTATCTCCAATGCAGAATGATAAAGGCTCTTACAAAAATGCCTATGTTTTATATATATATATATATAAAAACATTTATAGGTGTGTGTCAGCTTACTTGATAGCATTGTAGATATCCTCCAACATGTCCTGGTCAAAGTCTTTGTTTCCATTAACTCCCTTCAGATTTTTCCTAAATTGCTGTAAAAGAGAATATGAGTTCAGAATACGAGTTGGAATATTCATCCTTTATTCAGAAGCTTTATTCAAATAACTTCCATTCTTCTGGGGGCAAATACACTGTCATCTCTCCACCATCATTGTGTCAGTCAATGCATCTCAACACAGGAGCTTAGCTCAGACAGCCTCTGGCATTCAGGGCTTCGTTAACGGAGCATCCAGCAACCAACAATTAAAAGGGCTTTATGTGGAAACGCACTGGCCATGTGTTACTTAATATGCTTTAGTTGCAGTGTTAGGAAAACAGGGATTAAAGCCCAGAGCCTCCTGTAAATAAACACCAGCACCCTGCGATGACTGACGGCCTCAAGGCTGGGGGTTCTGCCCCCATCAGACGGTCTGTCCTCCTGGCTGCTAAGAAGAGGAGGATCTGAACTGCAGCTTCTCTGCAGGGACATGCAGGAAAATAAACATCGGCAGAGAGGCCACCGAGGATCACTCTGTTATCTACTTCCATCTGCAAGACTCATGTGAGGGACTGGCACACAGTCAGTCACTATCAGAGAGACGTTTCCAGAGCAGCCAATGTTAACCAAACCCATAACACACAGGCTGCAAAACAAAGCAGCATTCTGTATTTATTAGACACTATGAAGATCATCACACTGACCTTACCTGTACCTCACTTAACACACGTCATCTCACTGTCAGATCCTTGGAAATAGGATCTGATTTACACAGTGAGGCTAAGTATAGTTTTCCCATTCAAAAATAACCCCACTGCCAACACATGCTGTGGTGAATGCTACACATTGCAAGCTGCTAAGTAACCAAAGTGCCAGGCGCCACTTTTACTGGCCATCTACAAACTATTGTGTGGAAGCCTCTGCCTGGTGTCTGAGCCTGGAGGTCAACCAGCCTTCATCAAACCACACAGACCTTTGAGAATGTGTCGGGATCATGAAAAACATACAGCAGCTGAATGATGAGCTAGGACTGCACACAAGACAGATCATTTCTACAAAGTGTGTGTCTATAATAGAGAGTGACCCAGAGAGAAAGTAAGTACTTGCTATTGTTTGCCAGTGAGAGTGGCCCACCCACAAACTGCTCACAGGCTAGCCCAGAGACTCTGTTTAGTCTTCAGCCGCTGTCAATCACAGACAGAGAAAACAGAGAAAGAGACGACAGAAGAAGGGAGAGGCAGAGACCGCCCCCCCCCGGTCAGGATGAGTCCTCCTCTCAGACGGACCACCTCTGCCTACAGCTGTTGGCTCTATCTTTAGTTTTGCTGTAATAGTACATTCCCCCTCTGTAGGGATGAGTAAAGGAATTCTGATTCCTTAAATACATCTAGAAACTAAAATGTGTTAAACACAAAAGTACATTATTTTTCAGTTTTCTCCCTATTTTACAAAGGCTATATTTCTCATTACTTGGCAGAATAAAGCATGTTGATAGTGACTTTTCATTGGTCCTTCACTACTAACACTTCCCAATCTTTTTGTGACTACATTCTGTTTTGTGTAGGATAAAGGAAATTGGAAATGTTCCACTTTTGTCGGCTAAATGTCGACAGATGGAAATATTAAAGGATGAATTAACCAAGTCTCACACAGAAACATTTTTAACAGCGGAAACTTGAGAAAAGCAGTAAGCCCCTCTGAAGTTGGCCCACAACAATAGAACAAAAATAATGGTGGAGAAAAGAATTTGCTGCAAGAAACGAAACCCCCAGGAAGTTCGCTGAGGCAAAATCCATAGTGGCCAAAAGGCAGTACTACACCTTCTGTGTCAGTCCGTGACATCCCAGGGTCCAAAAATGCTTTTTACCATTGACTTATATTTGGAAAGAGACGTCTGTAAATCAGCGGATACTTCTTTTTAAAACTAAATTAACTATCCAGCACGAACACTTTTATAGCTCTTATTTGAATCATTACGGTCTAAAAGTTGTAAAATGCTCTTAAAGCCGAAACCAGAATTACTTTCTCTCCCCACTCATTCTACTGAGCCGAGACCGAGACTGAGCTACATATGGTACTTCTGCTCCAGGCATGATGGGTAAACAACCAACAAACCTAGGTGTTTATATTTCCATTTACACAACGTGTGTGTGTGTGTGTGTGTGTGTGTGTGTGTGTGTGTGTGTGTGTGTGTGTGTGTGTGTGTGTGTGTGTGTGTGTGTGTGTGTGTGTGTGTGTGTGTGTGTGTGTGTGTGTGTGTGTGTGTGTGCGCGTGCGTGCGTGCGTGCGTGCGTGCGTGCGTGCGTGGGACCACTCACCTCTATGGTCATGGGGATGTTCTGCTTGCGGACGTTGTGGTTGTGCTGGTCAGTGTTCAGCATGATGACAGCGTAGGCCAAGGCGAAGCCCGCATCGTTGGTCATGAAAGGAGAGCCGTTCACTTTCTACAAACACACACACACACAGAACACACATAAATAGCACATCATGTGAGGCTATGAAAGACTCACCTTGCACTTCCTGCTGATATAACAGTGAACTCAGAGTGGAAAAGTCATTTACACAGTCACTGTCTACAATTACTCAGCAACTCTTTCAAGGCCACTATCTGAGTGTATGTGTGCGGCCTAAGAAAAGGACATTACTACGCATAGTTTCCAGCACACATGGCTCCTTCTGCTATTTTCAGAAGTCAAATGTTCCCCCTGGGGAGTTTGTCCATCACTGTGTGTCTGTGTTAACACTTATGTCATCCTACTACTATAACCCGGAGGGACCATCATGTGACAGTGTTTGATTTATACTTTCACCACCTTTACAACAGCTGGAATTATCTGATGAAGGAAAGGTCCATTTGTAGCTGGTGTGTCATAAAGGCACCAGCCTAAAGTATTTACTGCAATGAATCAGAAAAATGATTGTGTTTGAAGATATGGGAAATGTAGCAGGTGGGACCAAGTCATTGTTTTACAAATCACAAAGTAGAAAGGAGCTGGGAAAAGAACATGATGCTACAGGCAAAATATCATGTATTTACGAAGCCTTAAAAGTCAGACAAAGTTGGAAGCTGGGCTGCTGATGAGTTCTTTTATGTTATATATTGTCAGAAAAAGGACGAGATAGTTGTCCGCACTACACTTGTCATTCTAAGTCAAAAGCTCAAGTGAAGTCACGAGTCTCTGTTGTTCAGGTCACTGAGGAGTTGAAAGTCTTTTTTTGAGCCTTGAGTCCACATTTATGAGTCTGTATGTCAAAATGCATCTAATTCCATTCAACAACAAAAAAATCATCAGTTCAAGCTCAGTCTTAGATTGGCTCCTATTTTATCATCATTCATGTTCTGATTATGCTGCTGTCACTCAAGATTAAAGTGTAGTGGCTTTTTAAAGTCTGACTTTTAGAAGAACAACAGTCAGGTCCACAGATCTGGTATGATGTGCTCCTAACCCAATTCTTTGTTAATCTGAAGGTCAAATTGCTGCTGATACATTGTAAAAAGTACCTATCCAGAAGAAAAACTAATTCTCCAATTGAGCAAAAGTGCCTCACATGCCAGTTGTCGGTAAAGGTTTCGAGGAGTCTCTGGATGACAGGAGCCTCTCCTGGGAGTCTGAAGGCCTCCAGGTAGAGCCGCAGGGCCTCATCGATACGGAGCCCCTGGAAGCCGAATGTGCTGCAAAAAGGATTGACTTTATTAGAACTTCAAATATTTTACCACAAGCATTATTTACTATTGACATCAAACATAGCGATGTTTCATGGGAACTAAAACATCGACACCCTATCAACCCTAGAACAAATGGCAGTCATGCTCTGAATTGTCCCCTACTTTACAAAGCTGTCCAGGAGCTCCATGTGCTTGCGATCGCTGACAAACTCGCCGATCATCTTTTTGTCCAGTCGAGGGTTTTCTCTGAGCCACTGGGCCACCTGGTTGTTGTCTATGGGGTTACTGAGAAGACCTTTCTCCTGGAGGAACTGGATCCCTTTCTTGGGCTTCTGGTTGAACTGCTCTGTGCCTGTGATCAGTAGCTGGGAACAGGACACACAACAGCAGTTTGAAGGTATTGCAGTGGCTTTTATAATTAGTTATGCATATGTCTTGCTTATATAAATCTAGATCAATCAACACCACTGACCTTTTTCTTTGTTCTAATGTCCATCAACTCTTGGGAATCAGGTAAACATGAAGAGAAGCGTTGAGGCTTTTTCGAGGCACTCTTCTCAGCTGGATGAAAAACATTAAAACTTACATAAGCCTCCATCCCAATGCTTATGGAGACTTAAAAGTGAATGTGTATAAGATGAAGTTCTCACCAGGGTCATTGTCCCCTTGGTCCTCTCGGCCCAGTGTCATCTTCTCTGCCATCAGATGTCCACTGGTTGGTGGACACACCGGGGCGTCCTCAGCCTGTGGAAGACTCAGACCGTTGGTACTGCCCTGTCTGTTCAAATCTGAGGACCAAAAGGAGAATGGGTTTTGTCAAAAAGAAAATATATACATACATGTCAGGGCCCAACTGGCATTTTTTAAATGAAGCTATTGATATCTCAGGTTCTTCATTCTATTTTTTATCTTTACACATTACATGATGAAATAAATCAAAGTTTATTTATATAGCCCAATATCATAAAAGACGTTTGTCTCAGTAGGATTTATAGATTAACAAACGCAGAAAATAATAAATGATAGTATGTGAAATACAAATAAAATAGATACAAATAAAATGAGATGAAAACAACAACAAAAAGACAATAAAATAAAATACCATAAAATGTAGGACTCAAGAGGACAAAATAATCTTACACCAGCATTAACTTTATGCTTTTCTTTTGTTAAAGCAAGGTCTTCAGCACACTCTTAAAGGGGACCTATCATGCAAAATGCACGTTTTGATGTCTTTTCTACATAAATATGTGTCCCCGGTGAGTCGGGGAACTCACGCAGCGTCAGAAAATAAAACCCTCTCTCTTTTCCTCCGTACCCAAATCTCTAAAAACGGGGCTACAACGGAGCTGATCCAGATTTGCGTCCGATTTGACGTAATATCGGAAATGTGGGCCGGCTTTACACCCACGGACCTATCAGAAACAATGCCCGACTGTTTTGGACGTAATATGGTCGGTGCATGTTTACATTAGCATTGCTAACACTCAGAGCTAACCTGTACTGCACAGAGCATGTGTGTGAAGAAGCAGGAAATAAAAAGGAACTGACCTTGTGGTATAACCGGCAAGAGAGAAAGCCTTTGAGCGCCATACTGTTTCAGAAATAATCCTTGATAATCCATGATATGGCGTTTCATCACCGCAGTATTTAGTTTAGACAGTAGGCAAAGCTTTATACCCAAATCAGCACTTTTGAAACAGGAAGTGAAATGGAGGGATATGAGGCATGGCTAGAATGGGTGATCTGTTTGGTATTTTGAGCAAAACACTTCATAGATATGTTTTTTATATATTTTTATATATCTGAGACCTATGGTATTGCCTAAAAATAGCATGATAGGTGAACTTTAAAAGTATGGACACTGTCTGCCTTCCTGGGCACAAGAAGAATTTGATTCTGTACTTTAATGGGAACAGTGTATAGCTGCTAAAATTGGTAATTATTTTAGCATTAGACAAAAGTGAAATACTACCAGTAAAAACATCACAGCAAAAAGCTCTAATTTATTAGAGCCTTCTAACAGTATTTAAGATATAATATACGGTTTCATATCCACAAAGTCAGTCAGCCGTGTGTGTACCGGTTGTAGTATCGGTCCCGTTCCTGCTGTTCTCTCCCTCTGCCTGCAGGGTGTCTGTGTGGTCCTGCTGAGCGCTGCTGTTCAGCACCTTGGCCTGGCAGTGGGCTTCAGTGCTGTCGATCACGGTGAGCAGAGCCTCCAGAGACAGCAGGTGGGTGGTGTACAGCTGCCCCGACACCGGGAACGCATTCTGTAGCCAGGGGGGAGATTGGAATCCATTGGACATTAGGGCTGTCATGATATTAGAGTATCAAGGCTGAAATAATTCACAATAACAAAATATTCTGTGGACAAGTTTAGGAAAAAAAAATCAACCTAATTCATCTTTTTGGTTTTTACTGTGTGTTTTGTCTCTTTTGATGTTAATGAATTACAACTTAAAACAACAGAAAGTCTGTAACCAGAACTGTACACAAAGAACAGTAACATTAATGGGTAGTGAGAAGGCCACTACACTAAATGAACTAAAAACACTAGAATGAATCCAACTTCTGCGCGAACAGTCACCTGTTGCATCAGTGTCACTTGTAGTTTATACATTTATAACATCTCCTGATGGCTCACAAACCAAATATAAACAACAACCTCAACTCAGCAGATGTCCCCACAGTGTCGCATGATAGAGGACAAAACAGTTGGAGCTTGTATTTGTTTTCTAGTCCAGAGCAAAATCTAAGTACAATGTGCCTCTAAATATTGAGTTAGGGTGGGGCTTCTTTGTGGCCCTCTGCAGTCTACTCAGTGGTTATTAAAGATGTTTACACAAGGATCTGTCCATAGTATGTTCAAATCAAATCAAGTTTTATTTATATAGCACATTTTTAAACGATTTTTGGTCGAGCCAAAGTGCTGTACATATAATAAAAATACCCTACAGTAAAGAAACTTTACAGCAAATACAACAGCACAGTTTGTACAGAATATCAGTATGAGAAAACGACACCCTCTGTCCTTAGACCCTCACATCGTACAAGGAAAAACCTCCGGAGAAAAACCCACATTTTAAAGGGGAAAATGGGAGAAACCTCAGGGAGAGCAACAGAGGAGGGATCCCTCTCCCAGGATGGACAGACGTGCAAAGTATGTTCAGCTGATATTCCCTGATGCAGCCCAGCAGAGCTAACCCTGTTCTAAGCTTCCATCTCTACTGCTGAAGCAACACGTTGCTTGTTAATTACAGCTTGTTGAGACATAAGCCCTTTCTCATTTCTCTAATTTTCACCTCCTCTGTAGTGACCCAGAAATGGATTTCAGCGCGCCATGTTGAAGGACATCCTATTGCTCAAAATGCACATCGAGGATCAAGCATGGAGGAGGCTCTCTGGAGGAGCTATAACCGAGGATACACTGATGTATCCTCCGCGGATGTATTTCCGGCAACAGTGATGTTTAAAAGAGGCGTGACGCATGGCTGGACTTATCTGCAAAATGTTCCCGTTGTGATTATGTTGTGGTTATTTAAGATTATTAAATGTGCATCCAACTTTCTGCCCTTTACCGTTAGTTTACTCACTAATCACATCTCCCCTGGATATTAGGCTACTTATGTTTTTAATACAACAACTGCTTTAATCGGGTTTCCCCTGCTTACTTAAAAAAAAATTAAAAAACACTTTTGAGCCGTAATTAATTTATATATTTATATATATTATTATTATTCAGCATGTCTACAGGATATTTAATAGTTAAATCTGTTTCCCCCTCCGTCAAATCATAACGGCGCCTGTCCGCATCGGTAGCCTATTATTGTCTCCTTATACCACACTGTGAATGGAAATAAAAGTAAATATATAAGTTGTCATGAACACAGTTATGTCCATCTTACAGAGGAGATCAAATACAGCGGTTTATCAAAACATTGGACAGATGATGCTGCTGTGCTTCCTGTCATCATTAATGGACGTCTCTTTAAAATGACCGCTCAGAGGAGAGGAGTTCTCATTTCTCTAAACGCCTCGTCTTCCACTCCTCTCTCCTTGGTTCCCCTCCTCGACTCCTCCGTTCGCATCTCTTGTGGGCGGGACTAGGACGCGAGGCGAGGAGTCAAGGAGAAGAGTCGAGGAGGTGAAAACTGGGAAATAAGAAAGGGCTATTATTGTGCACCCAACACTGAAACAGGAAGCTGTTCATTGTAAAATGTGCACGCATTTGGATGCTAAGCTTACCGACTGTGCATAACTAATGTTCCTTACGACAGCAGGACGTAAAAAGTGTTCAAGAACTTGTAAAATAACAGCTAATCCAATTTCAATGTTTTTGAAGACTTAATGGACTTAAGTTCGAAAATAATGAAAAACTAAGAATTTGATTAAAGCTTGCCCTATCTTACAAGGACTTTCATGGTCTTATGTGCAACAGTAATAAGCACCATAACGATGTTACCTTGGACAGCAGCTTGGTGAGGTCTTCGAACAGATTGGAGAAGTAGAAGTCACAGTCATAGTTGATGTACAGCTCAGTGACAAAGCTAGGAATCCTCCACAGCTGGACCAGAGCCTCCAGAGCCATCTCCTTCAGCTCGTAGGGCATCTTCATGTTCTCTGAAGTGATGATGTCCATCAGCTTCTTCAAGTACATCTGACAGGACACAGGGTGAGGATTATTAGGTTTAACATTTATTTGGATCAACTAAGTTACTTTTGAAGGTTGACAGAGCGTGAAGATCATTGAGTAAAAGATCAGATAATGCACACCAGTTACATACCTCAAGCTGAAACTTCAGATGTACTCTCATGCTTTCAAAAAGCAAGAAGCAAACTCGTATGGAGGAAGCATACAGATTCATACGGTCCACACTCAGCAGCTACAACACAGACAAAATGATCAGAAAAGATTCATTACAATATTAATATAGCAAATCAGTCCAGCTTTTCCTAAATACAATTTTAATTTTGCAGATCTCTCCATCACTGAATTGCTGTTCCTACTACGATGAAAGACTGAAGGCACAATGACTTATGCAATAGTAGAGCACCACTTTAAGGTTAACAAACACAAGAATATGCACAGCTGATGGGTTTAAACATATACATGCTTTGGTGCCCATCAAAGCAGATCTTACAAGATTCAACCAATCTACGATGGAAGTCCCTTGCTAGCAGGTCCTGTTTTTAAGTCTGTTAATCATTTCTGAATTAGTTAAAAATAGTTCAAATGGTTTATCACAAAAGAACTTTTCCGCAAAGCACCTGTCACTTATGCAGAGAAAATATAATAAAGTATATATTAGAAGATATACAACACATGTAAATACTGTACAACAAGCATTTATTTCTATTTACCTGGAAAAGGTGTCTGCAGAGCTCATCTTTGACCAGTCCCAGTAAAGACTGGTAGTTAGTGAAGTGTGCTGACTCGAGTGCAACAGTCAGCAGCTGCAGGCCCATGTGCATCATGGCGTCAGTGTTGTGGCGGTCGTGGGGGTTGGTCAGGGAGATCAGGAAGCGAAAGAGCTCCCTTAGACATGGCAAGCCATAAGGGATGATGGACGCTCCTGCAGAGAAAACAAGAGTAAATACATCCTTTTCATGCAAGTTAACAGTGGCATGAAACAATACAAAAACACAACTGTAAAAAAGTCGAGAAAGAAATCGGAGAAATCCTGGTATAGTCTTACCGTCTCTTTGAGTGGACTGAGTAAAGCGCACTCCTCGTGGGTTGACATAGTCCATGTCATGTATAGAGGCGCTGTCTGACTGATCCGTAGCGTTGTCTTTGTCCCCCAGAACCTCAGGGATGGACTCCACTGAGGCCGACTGAGCTGGTCCAACTTGACTGCCCTCAGACTAGAGACAATTTAAAACAGAAAATAAATCATTAGTCATCCTTCAAGTGACCAGCTCCAAAAGCAATTCAGGAATTTCACTTTAGCACACTCACTAACAAAAGACACAACTTCAGAAATTCAACATGGAAATGGGGAAAGCGAAACATTTGTTTTATGTACCTGTGCATCTGGAGAGCCAGGCTCAGAGTCAGGAAGCATGGTGGCAGAGGAGCTGCAGGGCTCCAGGTCGGAGAGGTCCTCCCTGGAGGTGGCTTTGGAGCAGGTGTCCAGGCCACTGTCTGTGGTTGTAGGGCTGGAGACTGACGAAGCAGCACTGTCTGAGCACTCGATGAACGGGACGCCGCCTAGAAAGAGATGCAGTCACACACAATGTAACGTTATGCCTTTTCACCGTGTCTCATTTTATTCTATTTTACTTGCATATCATTCATTCTCCTTCATAACTTGCACATTAGTCTTGCCACATTTGCTTGGACTATTTCTATTTTTATCCTATGTATATACATGTTGCATTGTTGCCGGAGCCCATGACTTTGGGATGCAATTTTCATTGCATAACTACACTGTAGCTGTGCATATGACAAAAAAGCCTTTTGAACTTTAATATGACATAATCTATAAAGTACAATCAGAAGTAAAATGTAAGGTCCACCACAGACTTATTATGTGATGCTAGAGAATAGGGCCAATATTACACAATTCATAAAAAAGAGCATGTTCTCCCTGTCTACTTTACCCTACCATGATAGAAAAAAATAAATTGGAGAATATGATTTGAGCTTATTGAGCATCTTGAAGCTAGGGTTGGGTCATTGATTATGGGTGAGTGTATGTTCACAGTTTGTCTGACCTGAGAGGTTGTTGTTGCTGAGGGTGCTGGGCTGGGTGGGGTCCATCTGACCGGAGGGACTTCGGACCATGTGGTGAGGCGGCCTCGGTGAACGCTTTTGCTTCTTCCATTTGGATGACTCACTCATCCCACCGGCGCGCATCTTCAACTAGAGGAAACACAGTGGATCACTTAGAGTTCTACAAACAACAACATTACTGATTAAGGCCTTGATCATCTAGGAAGCTTCATGCCTCCTAAACTGTTCATGTTTTCTTTGAACAATAAGAGGAAGCTGTGAGCATTTCTAGTCACTCCCAGCTTAAAGGGACAGTTAACCCATTACATAGAATTCCTTTGACCTGTGTGGCTATGTATCAACCTAGCATGTTTTGGAGTGAGTTGTTGAGTTTTGCAGATCTTGACCGTAGGATGACTGCTTCCTCTCCAATACAATGGAACTCAAATATTCTTCCTTTGTGGGGCTCACAGTTCAAAAGAATGCATCTGATGTACTCCACGGCAGTGCATCTTTTCAGTAATCATGAATCAATATAATCTACAGTGCAGACCCTGTTTCATGTTGTTTTACTGATGATACACAGCACAGTGGAAAGAGGGAAATGTACTTATGGACAAGAGGCTAGCCAACGTACGAGCTCAGCCGAGGAGGACACCACTTACATCTCGCACTGTAACCGTCACTGAGTGCACATGCTTTGTTCTGCAGAGTGTTTTGGGATGAATCAAATAGTTCCTGAATGTATCTGCTCACAACAAGGTCTGTAGATTATCTTGAGCACCTTGGTCATGAATTTGGGCGAGAGGCCTTTCTGTTCATTAAATGTATTTTCTTTTGACCTTTGATCACTTTAAGGGACATACTATGTCATTCCATTATATTGAACGTAAGACAAACATTTCCCGATTAAAAATCACCTGTCAACTAAACCAAAACAATATAGATTGATAAACAGCACTATAAATAGGAAGAGAAATATGAATTTGGATTTTGGGTTAAACTATCCCTTTCATAGGGTACAATACAACTAAATGTTATGTATTAAAGCATTTTGAAGCCACTATTTGAAGCTGTGCTTGAACATGAAGGGAATGAATGGTACTCCTATTATAATGTATGTGAACATGTGTTTCCAGGTGTTAGGGAGTACTAATGTAAATGTGAAAGAAGTAGCATCATATAAATGTATTCTTTACATCATTTCAGTGCAAAACTCTTTGGCTTAACTACAGTTCATTATAGTCATGCAAGTAAAGGTCATTTAAACATCTGAAGCAAAGACAGATCTGCAATAATCATCATATGTAACAACACTTGGGCAAAAGTGTAGATGCACATACAAACAACAACATGAAGAGAAACTGCTTCTCCTTTAGAGTTTCAGACTCTTTTAAATCTGTAGTGTGACATTATCTTAACTTTCTTTAGACAAAAAGACAACTGAGACATGCTTTATCCTGCAACAGCTGAGAGTAAATGCGTAGCATGATATGCAGCAACTCAGACATATGGTGGTGGAATTAAAAACAAAATGCTCCTATAATATACATTTAATGTGAGCAATCACAAGCACAGACATGTCATAATGAGGTAGGTTTAACTTGCTAACAAATGTCCAGAATCATTTCTTAAAATCAGCACATGTGATGTTTCTCCTCCCAGTTTAGAGAAGGTCAAACTTATTGAGGTCTTCAAATGAGAGTTACAGGGAGAGATCTCCCACCTTAACACTGAAAGCCATCTTCCTTACCTGCACTCGTTTGTTTTTCCACATGATATTGTAAGCCTCAGAAGAGAAGGGGAGGGGCATGTGCCCGTGATTAGTGGTGGGTAACATGTCAGCATTGGGACCAACACAAAACACACTGGAACATACATGTTTGTGCATGGTGGCAGGGCAGGGGGGGTCCAAACAGAGTGCAGGTGGGGGGGGCACAGACACAGCCACTACAGGCTCCAACCACAAGAGAAAGTGCAGCCAGCCAATGAGCAGGCAGTATGAGCGGGCGGCAGACACCATGCAGAAAGCAAAACTGCTGCAACTACTGCTACTTCATTACTGAGGTCCCACATCAACACTACATGTACAACAGCATTACCACAGCCATTCAAACAGAACAGGGAAACTCGAGGTATGGTGTATTTGTACAGTGTGTAGCTTGTAAGGTGTAATATCCAATCCCAGCCCAGCTTTGGACTAAACCAACTAGTTAGCCCTCATCCATGAAGTCTTCTCTCGGTTTCCAGTGTGCAATGGACTCATTAGCCGCGTTCACACCGGAGTACTTTTCACTGTACTTTTCGCGTTTAGTTCCGTTAGTACCCCTTATGTCGCGTTCACACCAAAAAGAATACTTAGTGCCGGGAGCTTTTACCCCCATTTTTAGTGCCTGCTGAGAGATGGTACTTTCCTGGGGGAAAAAAGTGCCCCAGTTCTGATTGGCTGGGCGAATTGCAAACCACGCCCCGTAAAACTCTGAAATGTTTTTTAGAGCCGCCATTTTATTATCCTCGCATTAGCATTATTAGCATTAGCATTCGCCCAGCGCACAAACGCAGAGAGACTAACTTATGGCAACACAAAAGAAAACATGAGAGCGGTGGAGCTGGGAGTCCCAGCAGCTTCTACTGAAGCCAGTCCCCAACTCCGGGGACTTCCGGCCGGGGACAGTAAAGCCAAAACAGAAGAAGACAAAGTGACGTCAGCGGCTCATTTGCGTAATCTTCCCTCAGGGAATTTATTCCGGTGTGAACGCGATCTGTACTAAGTGCCCTGGGGTAATAAGTGCTGGGGCACTAAGTGCCGGCACTAAGTACAGCAAAGTACTTGGTGTGAACGCGGCTATTGTTGACCTCGCGTTACTACTACAGCCGTGCCCAAAAGTTTGGATATACATTTTCACAAAGTCTGCTGCCAAAAAGAACATTTACACTGCATTTCCGCCCTGCCACAAAGGAATAGCAAACATCATGTCAGTGATTCTCTCGTTAACACAGATGAGAGTGTTGACTGGAGAATACTCTGTCATGCTGATAGAGTTAGAATAACAGATTGGAAGCTTTAAAATGAGGGTGGTGCTTGAAATCATTGTTCTTCCTCTGTTAACCTGCAAGGAAACCCGTGCAGTTGTCCTTGCTTTGCCAAAAACGGGCTTCAAAGGCAAGGATATTGCTGCTAGTAACATTGGACCTAAATCCACCATTTATCGGATCATCAAGAACTTCAAGGAGAGGGGTTCAATTGTTGTGAAGAAGGGTTCAGGGCCTCCAAGTAGGTCCAGCAAGCACCAGGACCGTCTCCTAAAGTCGATTCAGCTGCGGGATCGGGGCACCACCAGTGCAGAGCCTGCTCAGGAATGGCAGCAGGCAGGTGTGAGTGCATCTGCACGCACAGTGAGGCTTTGGAGGATGGCCTTGTGTCGAGAAGGGCAGCAAAGAAGCCACTTCTCTCCAGGAAAAACATCAGGGACCGACTGAAATTCTGTAAAACATTACAGGGATTGGATGGCTGAGGACTGTGGTAAAGTCATGTTTTCTTGTTGAATCCCCTTTCTTATTTATTTGGGGCATCCGGAAAAAAAGCTTTGTCCAGAGAAGAAAAATGTGAGCGCTACCATCAGTCCTGGGTCATGCCAACAGACCATTCATGTTGCTTCTCAACCAAGGGCGTGGGGGCTCACTCAATTTTGCAAAGGAACTCAGCCCTGAATTAAGAATGGTACCAAAACATCCTCCGATTGCAACATCCAAGAACAGTTTGGTGACGAACAATGCCTTTTCCAGCATGATTGAGCACCTTGCCATGAGGCGAAAGTGATAACTCAGTGGCTCGGGGAACACAACATAGACATTTTGGGTCCATGTCCAGGAAACTCCCCAGACCTTAATCCAAATGAGAACTTGTTGTCAATCTTCAAGTGGCGGGTGGACAAACAAAAACCCACAAATTCTGATAAACTCCAAGCATTGATTATGCAAGAATGGGCTGCCATCAGGATGTGGCGCTGAAGTTCATTGACAGCATGCCAGGGCCAATTGCAGACGTCTTGAAAAAGAAGGGTCAACACTGCAAATATTGACTATTGACTCTAATTGTCAATAAAAGCCTTTGACACTTGTGAAATGCTTGTAATTATACTTCAGTATACCAAAGTAACATCTGACAAAAAGATCTAAAAACACTGAAGCAGCACATTTTGTGAAAACCAATACTTGAGTCATTCTAAAAGCTTTTGGGCACGGCTGTACACTGGCATGCAGTGAAAGAGTTACATTTATGATCAATCTTTGACCATTTCATGCATAAAGCTGAACACGGTTTGAGCTGCCCCACATAACAGTCACAGTGGGCAGAGGGTCCCTTTTGGACTTTAGTGCATCATGCCACATCTCCAGTGTATGAGTCCACATGAGTGAATCAATAGGCCATTATTATTTTAATGAAACCTATGCAATGAATAGTATTAGTCCACAGATTTAAGGGACTTTATCACGGTGTTTTTCAAAATGATAATGGTATCATGGTATATCATGGTAGTTCTTTTTCAATGATTGGAAATGTATTTACATTTAAACGTTTTTTCTATCATAGGCAGTCCCCCGAACAAATGCGTCTTCAAGCCACACTTGACTCAACTTTGCTTTAAACATTTCACCAGCGTTGCTTGTTGAAGCACATCGTATTTTCATTCATTCTTCGTACTCCAATAAGTGCTTTCTTTTGAGATGGTGGAGTAAATTAGTTGTGTTACCTCCTCGGGGATTAATTTGAGTTCCACAACATTTCTGTAATAAATGTTTGTTTGGTCCACGTCAGATTTCTTTAATCCAAAAAACCTCCAAACGACAGACACAGCTCTTCTCGGCACAAGTTCTTCTAGTGTGTCATATCTCCATCTCCAGTCTCATTTTCTTAAGTGTCCATCTTTACATTCAGCTTCACATGTTATACTACTGCTACTACACTTGGCGCTGGTACCCCAGCATGCATTTCAGCGAGCGCCCTTCGCCACTTTTTCAACGGTATTGCGAAAAAATTGGTTGCATTACAAAATATTTATTTCTGAGTAAGTGTTTGAAACAGTGTGGTGGTCCTAATCAATCAAGCCTTTTTCACTCAGCCTGGCCCAGACAAGCCTTACATTTGATCAGCAATACTTCTACTTGAGGTGGGGACATTGGTAACAAATTGCCTTTAAGGATGTTTTTAAATCTCAAAGTTCCGACTTTCATTCATTGAGAGCAACTAAAATGTGTCATGGTGAAAAGCTTAAAGGGAATTGATTCAGTGATGATTTAAAGGCATTCAAAATGTGCGTGAAAACATTGAAAAGTTGAATAGCAACCCAAAGCCCACCCATACATGCCACTTATAAGTCAAACCCTGCAGAAATAAGACCCTAAGGATACAGGATAGGTCTGTGGAAAGGACAACAGGCAGCAGAGAAATGGGCAGCTCAAACCAAAACAACTCAAAGTTTCCAAATGTAAATAAAAGGAGAGAAATGAGATTAGAGGATACTGCGTGTTTAGGAACAGAAGACAGGAATAGGATCATTAGAACTGGTGGATTCAAAGTTTATCCAGATTTTGAAACCTAATTATTTTGTTGCATGAATGTTGGTCATTTAACCGACAGATTACATGTGCAGGAATAATTGGTGCTCTTGGTTTTTTTGAACATGTTCAGCTAACATGCTATTTCCTGGATAACAATAAAAAGACCGAAAACTTAAAAACAACACAATGACAGTGAGATAAACCAAGACTGGAAATTGTGAATAAGGGAACAATAATAGCGAGCAGATGAAATACAAATGAAACATTAAAGTTCCTTACCTTCTTCATGTTGGCACCAACGTAACTCTTGGCCTCCTCTTTGAACTGTGGTAGTCTGGAAGAAACGACACATAGTTCAGTTGAGACCATGTTTGGGAAAGGCTTCCTCTTGTAGATGCAGGACATTGAATATCAACAACTTGCAGGTAAACATTTATTTTTTAATTGATGGTTCAGGTGATGAGTTTAAAAAAGGTCCATATTCCATGATGGAGAAAAATAAATAATGTATGCAGCGCACATCTCCATCAGAACTAAAACAAAACCCAACTGAGCAGGTGAACCTCACAGAGCATGAGGTGGTGAAGCAGACACATGTTGAACTGTAGTGAGGCTCAACTCATCAGGTGACTTTTCAGAATTGGATGTGAAATGAATAGTTACCTGAATGCTTAACTATTCTGGCTTTGGTTTTAGTTTAAGAGTGTTCATCATTGTTCATTTGAATCCAACTGCATATAAAGCTTAGCCTGTTATTCAGGAGCTTTTAGATATGATTTGTTCTAAATGAAGCAGAAGCTGGTGTCGGGTTAATCTGATTTAGCACTAAGTATTAGCACTATTTATTTGGTTCCTTTGTGTCGGTCAGTCTGGACCCATACTAGGGAACTCAAAGCCAGTAACTATGATTCATTATTTTAAGTATGAATCAATCAATCATTTGGTCTATACTGTATATTGTCAGCAAATAGTGAAAAATTACAAGCTTCTGAAATTCCATCAAGATTGAGATTTTTGATTTATAACAAAAAAACAGAAGAAACAATTAATCCAAAAGGAATGTGGAACTTGTTTTAGGCTGAGTGCTTCTGAAAAGGCAATATCAGGGTGGGAATCTCTCTGTGTGTGTGTGTGTGTGTGTGTGTGTGTGTGTGTGTGTGTGTGTGTGTGTGTGTGTGTGTGTGTCACTAGCTTCTGTGGACTTTATCGCTTTGCAGGAAAATGAGATGTCACTAGCTGTCACGCACACATACACACAGACAAACACATTAAAAATAAGAGGGGCCTGCGCCCCCCCCCCCCATTAACTGGGCTTTAATAGAGTGTTGTCTTGCGAGCGCGATTATTGGATGATCTGTGGGTCCAACAGATTAACATGCCTAATACTTTCAGCAGGCAATCTTAGACTCCTGAGGAGAGCTGTTCATCACTCCCTGATGGGGGGTGGGGCAGCGCAGACCCTCTCACATCTCTATTATCCAGGGTCTGAGACAGTGGGGGCTGGGAGTTGAACTGGAGGGAAATGAGATGTGGTGTCTGTGTGTGTGTGTGTGTGTGTCTGTGTGTGTGTGTGAGCAGTATCAGAAGGATGTAATACAAGGCCAACACTACATTTAAATATGTGGTACAGGGAGCCTCTGTTTACGACCGTGCCGCCATGCTTCTCTATTGCCATGCTTGCGCAGTAAAACCTTTTAAAGTCATTTACTGGGAGGACTCTCATATGGCAATATGAGAGTCCTCCCAGTAAATGAAAACAGGCCGAGAATGCTTGGAGGGAGCGTTTGCGCATGGCGACAAGCTTGGCAAAAAACAACACTGGACTCTACTGGAGGGAAGATTATCCATCACTTTGTGACAAATCTTGTGTCAAATAGTCCTGCTGGAGACATGCCGTCAGAGAGCAGGTGAATAACACCAGAACTTTATTTTGAGCTCTGTTTGTTCTGCAGGTGTGCTCCTTCACATTCAGATCAGCAGGAAGATTTTTTTTGTAGCAGATTTTCCTGATTGCTTCTGTCTGGTATCGCTGGCAATGCTAATTCTGTATGTGTGAGTGTGTGTGTATGTGTGAGTGTGTGTGTATGTGTGAGTGTGTGTGTATGTGTGAGTGTGTGTGTCTGTGTGTGTGCGTGTGTGCTTCTTAGTATTTATGGGGCTGGGAGCTGTAGCTTCATCTGTATGCAGATCATGTGTTGTGCAGCTCAATTGGCTCATCCCCTTGTCTGTGACTGAATGTGACTGGCACTCTGATGCATCTGGACTGGCTGCTGTGTGGGGGGGTGATGGGAAGAGAGGAGCCCTTATGCTAAATGCCAAAGGAGAAATCATGTTATGGCATTAGTGAATCAGTGGCCCATTGACCCTGTGCACAGAGCAAAATGAAATTCATGAGCTTCATGGGAATAATGAGGCCTGAGAGACAGATATATGCAGAAAACTGATGATGTGTAATCCAGAGGTGATGAAGAGCGCAGCAGCAGTCCGCCTGCTCTTCCTCTGTGGAGAGGTAACTTAAGAGTTGGGATTTGAAACCACTCTTTACTCGTTGTTCAGGGTAGAAACACCAAAGCAGCATCCAATGTTCAACTCTAGAAGTATTTCTTTGCTTGAATGACATAGTTCAGTCCATCAGAAAGAACCAATGGGAATCCTACACACGTCAGCATTCAAACGTTAAACCTAATGCTGCACCCATCTTCATCAACCACTGGCCTTACCTAGAGAACAGTAGCTGCACCATGTCAACCAGTGTGTGTTCAGCTGATTTCCTGAGGAGCTCTGCAAACACAGAGAAGAAACAGACATTAGAAGCACGCTGCAGGAAAAAGAGGAGCAAGCAAAGCAGAAAAAGGGACATTTTAAACAAATAACTAACTAAATAACTAGTCCGAACGAAAGCTGAGAGAGCAGGAGCAAGAGAAGTCACAACTCTTAAAAGATGAGTGTGGGCTTTTGCAGCCTGTTTCATTTATTTCTGAATACAAAATAATATCATTATAGTATAAGAAAAACAAGAAAAATGTAATTATATTTGTTACTGCTAGAATGAACTGATGTATTTGACCATCTGATTGTTGAATTTAAAACATGTCAAAGGCATGATGGGTGAAAGCATTCAGTATTTTACAATACAATATAAATGGTTCTAGAGAAGTCTGGCAAAAACCTTTTGTTCCACAGAGCATTTTTCTGATTATATTTCTATGCCATTCCTCATCTCATTCACGTTACTATTAATATTGACCCATTTGGAGGTCCTGACCCCCCAAGTTTGTAACCACTGTTTTACATGATGGTCAAAAACAAAATAAATAAATACATAAGAAGCTTATGCACACAAAACATAGAAGTTACTAAAAATACTGTGTAGCATGAGTTGATGTGGTTGTAACTGAAGCATACAATCTAACATCAGCTCTCCCTGAAAGGATACACAGCAGAAATGGATGTGGATGAGTGTGTGTTGCTGCTCACCACTCAGACGCATCTCAAAGCAGATCCTGAAGCAGGACTGCATGATCTCACAGACCGACTCGTTGGTCAGATGGGCTCCGACCGGTGTGAGCAGCAGAGTCCTGAGGACCTGAAACACAGCATCACACCAATGTCATCAAACACACACTGTGGAGGAATCAAAGTTCGCTCTGCCACATCGGCACAGACACATACTGTTCAAAGCACAGAGCTCCACAGCACTCATTCATACACAGCATAAGCATCACTGCCAAAGGAAATGCTGGGATTTATGAACGTAAGTAGAATATGGGAGGCTGTGGCTCAGTGGATAGTGTGCTGGACTTGGAATCAGGGGGTAGCAAGTTCGAATCCCACTGCAGTCAGCATGTCGTTGTGTCCCTGGGCAAGACACTTCACCCAAATTGCTCCTGTGGGGATTGTCCACAGTGCTGAATGTATGTAAGTCGTAAGTCGTACATGTAATGTAATGTAATATATGCACACCACAATGTATGCTACCATAGGCAAACTTTAAAGATACTTTATAAATACAACTAACATGATAATAAAACAGTAACACAGAATGTTGTTTTGCCTTCTTCCAGACTCTGCAAAACCAATGTTTTTAGTTTTTTTTAAAGAAGAAATATTATGCTCATCAGGTTTAAATTAGTATTTGGGGTGTAGAAAATAAATGGTGCTTATACTGTCTGCACTTCAGCACTTATCTCCTATCTGCAGCAGTAGTATCTACTCTTGTTGTAGCATATCAGCACAATAACTACTAAACCCAAAACTTCAAACGGCACAGGTTCCAGTTGAAATCTGATCCAAATGTGTATATCTCCTAATATATATACTCTGTAAACAGTAAACATATACTACGTTTGACATGTGTCCTTACAGGAGCATTTCTGAGATAAGACCTACAGAGCCAAGAAAATAAGAAAGCATTGTTTTTACTTGTGTTCCAACTACACGTATGCTGTAGGGCCGCAGGAAAGCCATTGAATTACCATGAAAATAAATGTACACTTCTCTCTCACATTCTTAATTAAACATAATAGAAACTTACCTTATTACAAAAAACTAATGACTTAAAACTAAAAAAAGTGTATTTTATTGGAAGGCTGGATTGAGACAACCTTATGAGCCGGGCTCCATCAGGTTGGTGCAGACAGCTGAGGCTCCAATGAGGAAACATGTCATACCTGCAGAATTTTCATAAGGACCACTTCATCGCTGGCAGGGTCGGTTCCCACAAAGCGAGCGTGTGTGACTGCGTCGGCCATGTTCTCTATGGCCTCTGCTGCTGCTTCATGGTTAGCATCTGCAAACAGACAAGAAACACACGTTTATCTAAAGGCTGACTCAGAAAAGGCTCTTTGATTAGTTTGGGAATGTGTTTCAAGGTTATATTCCTTTTTCATTTTCAAAAGAACAAAACGAGAACAAAAAAGAGTTGTTCATAGTCAGGGTCATTCTGAAGAAGGCTCCATTGAACACCTCTGGAAAACATTTATTTATTTATTTATTAGATGAAAGTTGAAAAAGAAGACAAAGAAAAAGGGATATATAGGGCGCTGGTGGCGAAGTCCATAGGGACTTGGCTTGGGAACCGGAAGGTCACCGGTTCAAGTCCCCGAAAGACCAAGTGCTACCGAGGTGTCCCTGAGCAAGCCACCGTTCCCTACACTGCTCCCCGGGCGCCGTACATAATGGCAGCCCACTGCTCCTAACACTAGGAAGGGTCAAATGCACAATGTACATTTCCCCTCTATGGCACGATTAAGGGTATATAGAATAAAATCAAATAGAATAAAACAGGGCTTTCAAACATTATTAGTTCCGTTTTGTCTTGAACTGAGCTTAAGTTTTATGATCAGCCCAGTACAGTTACATGGCACGCTGTATAGCTGAGAATTACCATGGATGTATAAAGAGAACTTGATACAGGCTGGAGGCAGGACATAGACACATAGAGCGTGCACACTTGAGTTTTCCCTTAAGCCCTGCCTCGTTTAACGACTTTCAGACCCTAATGATTCAAATAAGGGTTATAAAAGTGTTCGTACTGGGTAGTTGATTTAGTACAAAAAATCATCTGCTAATTTACACACGTCTCTTTCCCAATTTAAGTTAATAGGTGATAATGAGTCACCAATCCAGCAGTCATTTAAAAGTTGTCTGAGATTTTAAGTAAACTCCAAGATCACAGCTCCAGCAGCACAACTCATTAATAAACCAAACAAATCTGGTTTGGCCTCTCCACATTGTCCTTCATCCGTGGCCTATAATGACCAGATGTGGCCTTTTGTGTGAGGCAGGCTGGGACAAATTGGCTGTCAGAGCAACAGGAGCCTGTGTTTTTGAAACCCGAGCGGCTGCCTCCTGGAGACAGCCTGTTTTCCTTTCCCATCGCACTCAGGAGCAGCAATTCATTAACTAATAAGCACAGGGGGGGGGGAGTGGAAGAATGGAGGCAGAGTTGGATAAAATGATGATTATTTTCCAAGTAATGCAACCATGCTGCGTCTCAACATGTGGACAAGATGGGCAGCTCTGGGTTTAAAGGGACACTGAACCTTTCTGTTTGAGCATGTGATTACCTAAAAACATAACTTTGTAATGTTATTTGTTAGGAAACTGCCCTCTTAGCAAATGTTTGTGACAAGTTGGCAGCTGCCGTGAAGACTTTGAGTGCAGAAAGTCAGTGACAGTAAGTGAGAAGCCGGTTAATGGCTAAGAATTGGAGTATTGAGGCCGTTCAGACACAGCAATGCCAACATCCCTCCAGAGGCAAGGGCGACAACAAGCGTGGAAGTTGTGCTGAAATCATCCAATGTCCACACAGAAACTGGAGCCACAGGGGGATCCAGCAGAATGTCAGAAGTGATATAAAACACTAATCCTTCTCTTGGCACACAGTCTATACAAGCGGCGTCAAAAATAAGGGTGTGGGGGGGGGGGGCATTGTTAAAATAACATTGAGGAAAGGAGAGTCTCTACATGAGTGTGTGTTTGTGCCTGAGGGTATGGGGGCAAAGTCAATAGGGGTTTGAACCAGCTGCCACACAAAGCAGTTAAAGTAATATCAAACTCTGGTCACAGAGTCACAGTGGTGGCGTGAGGGAAACACAGACACACACACAAAGCTCTCAGGCTGCACTCTGCATAAGGACCAATACATCTTTAGAAACCAAACAAAGAGACCGCTGCTTTTCCATCTCCAGATAAGAAATGAGTTTGTTCACCTGTTCATCTACTGAATAGCACTAGATCACCTTTCAGACAGGCTGCCCTGCTCTCATCTTAGCTACACAGAGTGCACATCAGTAAATGCATGGTACACGTACATAGGATTTTGTGGTCTTGAGAGCAAGTGCTGGTGATCTTGCATTTACTTTTCACAAGACTGAGCAACCAACATATTCCCTAGTATGTGTTAGGTTCCCAAAACAAATCCAAGAAAAAGGCAACATTAAAGGTCACCTATCATGCATTTTTTAGACAATAGCATAGGTCTCAGATATATAAAAATGTATGAAAAACACGTCTATGAAGTGTTTTGCTCAAAATACCAAACAGATCACCCATTCTAGCCATGCCTCAAATCCCTCTAGTTCACTTCCTGTCAGAGTCCTGCATCGGGTCGAGTACCCGCGGGTATACCCCGAATCAGCACTTCCCCCACGGGACCGCGCATAATCCTAACCTCTGCACCGCATCAATCTGCTGCTGAGCGCGCCACATTCGAAATGGCTGAGGTGAAGCTCTCTAGCGGAGGATACAGCATTGTCAATAACTCTTCCTCAAGAGCGAAATCCAACGTCTGGGAGGCTTTTGGTGTCATCCTAGATGGAGAACATAACCAACATCCCACGCTTTTTGAGCCAAATATGCAACTGCGTGTATATGTGCGGGTGGCGGGGCGGGTTCAGTATTGCACGTCGCGGGGCGGGAGCGGGTCTTGAAAATCAGACCCGTGCAAGACTCTGCTTCCTGTTACTAAAGTACTGATTCGGGGTATAAAGCTTCTTTTTTTTTTTTAAAGAGGGGACGGAGTTTACGCCTGCTCATGCGGGACCCGGCAGATACTGTCTAAAATAAATGCTGCCGTGATGAAATGCCAAAACCACATCAAGGATTATTTCTGAAACAGTATGGAGCTCAAACGCTTTCTCTCTCAGGTTTACCACAAGGTGAGTTCCTTTTTATATCCTGCTTCTTTACACATACTCTCCCCAGTACAGGTTAGCTCTGAGTGTTAGCGAACCTTGCTAATGTAAACCATGACCATATTACGTCCAAAACACGTCGAGCATTGATTCTGATAACGAAGTTTCTGATAGGGCCGTGGGTCCACCGTCCGATATGACGATGGCAAATCTGGATCAGCTCCGTTGTTACCCCGTTTTCAGAGATATGGGCACGGAGGAAAAGAGAGAGGGTTTTGCTTTCTGACACTTTGTGAGTTCCCCGACTCACCGGGGACACATATTTATGTATAAAAGACATCAAAAAGTGCATTTTGCATGATAGGTCCCCTTTAAAAGTAAAGAAAAAAAAGAACTACTTTCAGAATCAGTTTTATTAAGTATGTGTTCACATAAAAGGACATTGACTCTGGTTTATATTGCTCTTAGTGGGTTGCACAGAACAGAAGAGTGCCGGAATAAATCATGAATGGGTTGAGTATTATTTAGTGCATTACCAACTCCTAGATTGTAGTTAATGACCAAACAAAAAGTATAAGCAATGTATAGAAAACCGCAATCAGTGTTAAGAAAAGGCTACAGCCCATGATTATGAGGGACCAGTCTGAGCACTAACTCACAGCATGGATCCTGATCTCCGTCGCCAACCAACCATAGATTGGGAGAATACAGGACTGTGAGTCTAACATGATTGTTTGCAGCATGGGGGCTCCTCCCTCTTCACCCTTTACACTACAAACTTCACATACAATTCAGCTAACTGCCACCTGTAAAGGTTCTCCGACTGCTCTTCAGTCCTCAGCAGACGGTGAGCACAGAGAACTGACCAAGGGCTTTGTGGCCTCCAGATCAATGCAGGGGAAACCAAGGTTCCTGCACTGGTGAGCCTCCAGGGAGAGGACAAGGAGATTGTCAAATCTTCAGAGTACCTGGGAGTTCACCTGACCAGTAAACTGAGTGATTTCACAGGATACATTTGACTTTTAATTTAACAAAAGCTACTGTTCACAATTTATTTATGCATACAGTACACTATGTTTATATGTTTAGTAGATGAGAGAGTATTAAATGATTTTCTGTATGTTTCATAGTGTTTGGATACTCCTCTGAATATATATAGTTTTTTTATTTTCAATGTGTATTTTGATTTCTATTCTATTTTTAAGAAATGTTATGCATTTACATTGCATTTCAAAATGTGACCATCATTTTCCCAAATTGGGAAGTAAAAGGCCAAATCAACCTTGTTGAAATCATTGGGTTATTTTCCACGTCAGACTTTTTCCTCCCTTTGAATCTTTCTACTCTGTAAACCATTTGATTTTCCCTTCACTTTTACCATGCTTACTGCGTCATATTCATTTGATTTATGTCCAAGGATTTCGAGAAATAGGTGATGCTCCTTTTTTTGTTGAACTACATGTAATGTTGACGGTAATGAGAAATACACACTCCTTTCTTTTCTTATGACATCCATTTAATTGAAGAATAACAATGTTTTTACCCCTCAAATGAAAGGCAGGCCACAGCTGTACTGTAAGCTCATCACTTCTGCCAGTGGCTGCAGTTTAAGCCTGAGCTGAGCCCCGCGCTGAGCCTCGCTCTGAGCCCCGCTCTGAGCCCCGCTCTGAGCCCCACTCTGAGTCCTCTGTGGGCTACTGACCATGGATGCTCCAGCACAGTGAGGGGCTTTGCTGACTCTACTGGGCAGGGGAGAAAGGGGGAGGAGGACGACCACGGAGGGAGAGATGAGCAGTGGGAAAGAGAGGATAGAGCAGAGATCTGGGTATCTGTCAGCAACAAGGCTTAGTTACTGCTTTCTCCATGCCATAGAATGTGAGGAATAACCTCAAAGTAAATAAAGGAGTGAGCGGAATGAGTGGGTTGTTGTAGGAAATGATTGCCTCCCTCTTTCTGTTATGCCCTAGACAAGCAAAACATTTAAAAAGAGGATGGTGCAGGGGACCCTGCTCAGGGTGACACACTTAAGGGAGGATCATATTCAACACAACACCCAGGATCATTTGGAACACAGCGGCCTGCTGGAGGCAGATCTCCCTGCTGATTAGAGGGGGGTGTGATGTGTTAAAACCTGCTGAGCATCAACATCAACACACTCTATCCTACACCTTAAGCCTACAATCATTAAATGGTGACATCAATCATTCAGCAAGTATCATAATGAAACAGTGATATCCTTTAAGAAGCACACCAAACAGCTTCAGTCTTACTAAAGATACATCAAACAAATGGATTACAGAGTGGAGGATCACATGTAAACATAATGCTAAGTCAAATTGTTTAAATACAAATTGAATCCAGAAGATGACTAAGAAACATTTTTGAGGCGTGCAGACTTTTTTTGTATTTATTCCTAGCCAGGAGATGGCAGTACTTGACAAACCAGTGTTGCTGTTCTTTCTGTCCATTTAACATCATATGTCCCAGCTGCCCTGAAGGCAGCACAGTTTCTACATCCTGACTTCAGATAGGGTATTAGCTAAAACATTGTACTGATGAATACAGTCAGTACATTTGAAGCATCAAGGTCTGGATTTATTTTCTAAATGTTTAAAATTCATGTTGATATTATTATTAATATTGATTTTATTTTTGAACTACAGTAAGGGGAACTCGTGCTGATCAAATCAAATAATCACATTTTACTGTTAGTTAACAGTTCTATTTTTCTACTGTTGTTTTTTTTGCTTAGGTGGTGTTAAATGATGTAGTTGGCGTACAGTACACTCCCAAAGTACAATAGAGTTATTATTTATTTATAAGTATATATATTTATATATATTTATAAATGAATACGCTGTATTAAACATTTTGCAATTACTTACAAAAATTACTTTTACACAATCAAGAATTTTCACTGGGCATTAAAAAAGAAGCACAATTTCATTAGAAAAACTATTTGGAAAGCTATGTAATATTTTGCAGCTATACATATATATATATATATATATATATATATATATATATATATATATATATATATATATATATACACATATATATATACACACATATATATATATATATATATTATATATGAAATACTGCTTGGTGTAAATGCTGAACCCAGTCACTGCTCTCATGAGGAATTATATCTGTGATCTCCTCCAGAGTCTCTGACACATGCTTCAGATCGGGTTTCAATTCTCTTTGAACTTGCATTAAATATCACATCATATCCCTCCCACACTACCAAAGAAACGGATGCATGGCTAAGTTAAACAAGAGAAGAGGGGGTGTTAACAGTCTGTACTGTTTGAGCAACTAAAGTCAGACTGTTAATACAGTTCTCAAACTACAGACTATTTCTTCTTCTTAAAACAACAGGAGCTGTGCTTGAGAGCGAGCGTGCAGCATCGGCACAATGGTGCGGCCCTTGGAACAATGCTGATGATCTGCTGCTGGGGGAGCGATGGCGTCGGGGTGGGGGTGGGGGGGATTAAGGGAGCTGGTGTCAGGTCTGGAGTGACAGACAGAGGCTCTGGGACACAGGGGACTATTTGTGAGGTGATCTTTGAACACATATTGTGTGTACATCTGTGTGAGCCTTAGCAGGCAGAGGCCCATTTGTTCCAGAAATGGTTTCACATATACATGCTTGGCTTCTTTTTTTTTTTAAAGAAAGCTCAGTTCCAACATTAAATCCTAATGTCTATTTTTGCTCACTTCAACGTAGTAAAAACGTAGGAACTGTTTAAAAGGACCCAAAAATGCAAATGTTATGAGGACCCCGGCTTGCAGTAGCCCACCATGTGAAGATGCCGAAGGTCGGCTGGGAATTTTGAAAGAGTCGTAATGTGTGGCCCGGTGAGAGTGTGTGAATGAGACAGAAAGCTAATGGTGTGTGGATGTGCTCAGAGCAGATCAGCTGTTGTCGATTGTTGCCGAGAGGAAATTACAGCCAAGTTTAGGAAATCTAGGATACGGTATCACACAAACACAGACTTCTAAAATGAGTCCAGGGAATAAGTAGGGTATGTCAACTGGATACAAATATGCTGAGATGTGATTTATTTTGGATTTGAATGCGTCAGAACAAGGGCCGTGCACCTATCACCATCACTGTAGTAATGTCCAGTATTCCTGTAAGCTCAAACGCTCAGTTAGCTAAGCAATGGCTGCAGCTGTTTCTGTTGACAGCATTGTAACATTCAGTCCACCCCTGCTATTTAGACCAACATCTGGTGATGCATGCTCATTTCACACTTAACAAAACAACTGGCAGACACTGGGCCATACTTCCATGATGAGGCTAATGGGGACAGGCAGTCCTGACTGTACGCCAGAACCAGCCCGCTTCTGCACCCATGATGACAAATTCATTCCTGGCATTCCTACACTGATCCGACCATAAACAACAGAAAACTCTTCTGCACGTTTGAGAGTGCCAGGAAGATGTATACATTGATTGTAACTTACTGTTAATTAAAAAACGTACTTACCAAGCTACCACCAGTTAAGAAGCTTGCAATCTCTAGTACTTGGCTTGGCATTTTTCCTTTTCCTAAAAATGGTCAATATGGTCTATAAACATGCATACAAAACACACAATATTGAAAGAGAAAGGCCAGAAAAGAAACCCCCTGATATAACAAAAGTCTTTGAATACAGGTTCAGTAAAGAAGCCCTGCCATTGAAACAGTGTTTGGAGTGCAGGAGCAGAGAAAACACTTGCCGAGGGGAAGCATTTCTTACCTATAAGGCCGTAGGAGAGGAATTTGTTGACAGAAGTAAGGGCGAGGCCTGTGATTGGTCCAGTGGTGTCCTCAGAGCGGACCACCTCGAGGAAGGGCCTGAGAAAAACGTTGGGTTCCACATCTGAGAGCTCTGAAATAGAGAAACATATACAACATGAGGTCCTGGGAATCTAACGGTTAACTTTAGATCCAATACCTTTCATGTATATGTACATTTTCACCAGTAATTCATTATCATTTCAATTTTAGAGAGCAGTGAAAGCTGTAGACATTTCATTTAGTAGAGATTACAACTTTGGTGAGTAGTATAGACGAACATGTGCACTAACTGCCAACTTATTTAGGGCTTTAGTTTCTTCTTTGTTCACTAAGTCATTTGTTTATTTCTTTAAAGAAAAACTGATGTAGTGCTGGATGTAGTGCTGGATGTAGTGCTGGATGTAGTGCTGGATCAATACTATATGGATTTTGTGATAGGAGTCTATACATCTTCTTATATTTTGTATATTGTTGTATCCCATACGTGTCTCCTGGTTGGAAAGGCCAGTAAAGGGATGTACTTTCTATACTTACACCACTGTTCTAGCTGTAAACTTCAGTAACACCTCCTTTTTTTTCAGAAAGCCATGAGGGTTGTTTCGTTGAGAGATGACTTTTAAGCTTGCTTAGGACCTTGGGAGCAGTGTCAGATATTATTTGCAGCGACTAGATCATATTTTTGGGGACAGATAAATTGAAATTGGACAATTTCCCATGGCACACCTGCCGATCTCTCACAGCACAGTGGTTGAAAATCACTGCTCTATATGACAGTATGTGTGAATAGCACTGTGTCCCTAAGTGGGACATATCACTGAGGAATAACTTCACAGGAGGCAGGAAGCCCTCTTACTCAGAGAGGGAGGCAGAAAGGGGGGGGAGAGAGGGGAGAACATAGAAGGCAGGATGAAAAGAGGGATGTATACAGTTTGAGGAAGAAGAAAAGAGATGGAAAAAATAAGTCTGCTTTGAGAAGCTGAATTAAAGGAACACTACACCATTTGGGAGTGTTGACTTATTTCAAGATGATAACCTCATGTTGCATTTTCAATATAGAATGGAGTATAAAAAAAGAAGATAATTAACATTACTGTCAATAAGCCAGGCCAATTGAATCCTACAGTGTATTAAATGCAGCTGCAGAATGAGATGAGGAGATGTACTGAGTTCCCAGGGGGGGGGCTTCACTGGGCATTCCTCTCTGGGAAACCACCTTTAGCCAATCCCCCCCATTTCAATAGTCTCTCTCTTTCTCTGGAGAATTCAGAGAAAGGGGGTCAAGGGGGCCAAGCAAAAATACAAAACAGGTAAAACAACAACGGGGAAAATGAGTGGAGTCAGGCATGCCGCTGCCAAAGGTTCTGCCAGCAGAGCGCTCGCCGCAGCAATACCGCCAGGATTATGGCTTTCTTAAGAGCAGCTCCACTTCAGACAGGGAGAAAACGTGGACATCAAAAGCGCCTGGTGGAGTGTCCAAACAATTTCACAAATGCACATGTGACCGCCGTGCATTAGCGTGTGATATTCAATACCCCTGCAGCTTGTTTAGAAATGAAATATGAAATGATTTGGGAAATGTACACAGTCCCTTTATCGGCTGCCAGGTCACTTTAAGGCCTTGCTTTCAAAAGCAAATCTCTCGCTTGCTGCTTTATTGAATATTTTTTCATAGTATTTGATTTGAGTTATTGTTGAATCTAGAAGCTTGGAAGAGTTTTGCTTCAAAGGGTGAGGGGGTGACAGTAAATTAAACAACTACTACCTCATGCAAGATAAAATAAAAACATAAACCTTTAAATTAAGTAAATAAAAATAAAATCAGTGTTAGCTGGTGAATGAGTGAGATGCTTGTCCATCAGCTGCCAGAAAACTTTTTAAAGAGGGCTTTTGTGTCCCATTTCTTTACAGTGTAGTAAGGGCAGAAGGATGGTGCTCAAATGAATCTGTCAATAGATCCTGATGAAGATTTCATCAGAGGCGATCACCCTGTAAGTGCTGTGGCTGCGTTCCCAAAGACCGCAGATTGGAAAACCCAATTGTGTTGTATTGATCCAGCTGGCCATCGGTGAACACGGGCTGACTGCAGCGGTCTGTCGGTGGCCACCACCAATCTTCTTAAATAAAGTCTAAATACAGGCTCTGTACTTCAGCTCAATCTCCAGGGCTTGTGGAGTGAAGTGAGATAAATACAGCCGGGGTGAGGCAATCATTCTATAACCAGGTTAACCTCTGGCTGACATTGACCAAAATAAAATAAAAACGCAGGATTAACGCGGCTCACCCAGGCGTGCATGTTGCCATCCGCGGGCTGGTTCGTTGGATACAAGTACTGATATAAGAGTGCGTACAAGTCCAACTCAAGTTCATCTTAATTGGTAAAAAAAGGGGCTTGTGAAAAGAGCCCATTACCCTTCACCATGAGCCTAATCCCATCTACCTTTACCAGGCTGTGGTGAGAGTATCCAGCCATGTGTGGATTACCTCTGCAAATGACCCCAGCAAGAAGAGAAGGGAGAGGTGGGGGTGAACATTTGCCCCCAGGAGAGCACCTCAGGATGAAACAGAAGCCATCTTTAACACATGCACATGTATTGGCAGTGGAGCAGAAAAGGCTTAGAACACAGAAAGAGGAATCTGGACAACAAGGGAGAGGAAGCTGCACAGGGATCTACACCCAGCCTGACCACCTCAAATGAGAGCATGCACATTCAGCAGGCTCCAAAGATCTCTGCAGGTCTTTGTGAGCAGATTCAAAATCCGGACGAACAGCGCAGTCTTTCACAGAACGGCTGCAGGGACGAGCTGAGCACTACAACAAAACTAGCTCTTTAAATTGACGATAAAGGATAAACAGGATGATTTTCATTTCCATGGTACTGGCTTTGCAACTGACTGATTTCAGTGTATTGTAAAGCATCTTAAGCAAAGAACACAGTTAATACAAATAACTTAATAATATTCTATATATTATTATTACTTGTCAAAATGTATTTGCTAAAATATTGTCAAGCTTTTATGCTTGTAAAATCTTAAAGTATTGTAACACAGAATTTGGGCTCTACAGGGCTAGCACTTCGTGTGTATGATTTAATCTTTGGGTTTTAGGTTGGGAGACAAAAAAAATGATTGAGCAATATTATACAGAAACGCAGTATAACAGGGCATTGCATCACAGAGAGGTATCTAATGTAGCGAGAATTAATGCAATTTCAAAGCAAGAAAGTCACTTTCGCTGCAGCCACATCCTTCATCTCTAGCAGAACTGCATCAATAATATATAATATATTACTTAATAAAATGACAAGAAAATATCAAAATATTCAAAGAAAAATCATTATAGCCTATTTTCACCAATACATTTGGTTATTTGTAAACACAATCCATCCTCCTTTCTTTCCCTAACAAAGTTCAGTTACTCTGTTGCACAGATGATCCGAGTGTTCAAGTTCCAATAATAAGTCCTGTTCTATCACCATGGAGGCTAATGCTGAAAGTCCAGTCTGTCCAGTCGTATTTCTGGTAAAAACCATTGTGGAGCGTTTTCCCACACACTTCTTCGTTAAACTCTAGATCCACTCAGGCTTCCCCTTTTCAAAAGTGTCCGGCAGTGCTTTGGTGTCTCGCTGCTGCCTTGGTTAGACAACTAAAGTTTCAAACCCTCTCTGGCTCCAAACAGTGGATCAGTTGTGAATATCAGGCATTCCCAGCAATACAGTGTGCAGTGCTCCTCGGAGGCTGAGAGCCAAGGTACCGCATGAGGGAGTATGTTTACCATGCAGTAATTCTACTTTTACTTGAAAGATCTGAGTACTTCTTCCACCTCTGCTAAACAGATAGATGTTCAATAGTGCTTCTGACATATCCGGACATGAAAACAATCAGTGTGTCTATGTGCTGACAGCAGCAGAATAATTACGTGAAGAACAACTGTGTAATTCTCAGACATCACAGCAGTATACCTGCGTGCATGGCACATGCACACAAATCTTAAACTGACCCAGAGATGACAAGATTTCTGAGAAATTGGACAAAACTAAATGACACCTTCTATAAAGGTGGGGGAGCAGTAGAGGAGGGAGGGAGGGGGGAATCCCCCCATTTGACCGGCGCAGCGGGCCAAAACCAAACACTGATGGTTATTGATCTGGAGCTCTTCAGCTGCTAAAATTAAGAGTCAGGGTCCTTGGCTGCGATGTTGAAGAGAGAAGCAACGCTCTAACAAGACCAGCAAGGCCAAATGAAATCCAGGGAGAGTGGTGCTGCTCATCTGCTGAACAAAGTGTAGCACGACAGTATCCTCATCCATCTGTCGGGAGAACTCTGATGAATGTCAGCTCTCTTCACCCTCAGCCCCCCCTCTCGTCTCATCCATTCTTCTTTTCTGCCCTTGGTCCTTGTATTCTCCTGAATGAAATCGACACTTGTAGAAGGGGGCAATTAGGATGAAACAATGCTATGGAGCTCCATATGGTCATTGCATTGGGCCACAGTGGTATTTTATAGATGCTTGGAACAATGCCTCTGCACAACCTAAACAGGCAATTTGAAAGCCCTGGAGAAATTAAAAGTTTCTAAAAATGCTTTGGAGAATGGCTGTAATGGCTACTGCAGGGGAGCATTTCCTGAAGGGCTGCATGGAATATAGTTTGCATTTGTATTTACTAGCCCACTGTTACTGGAGTGTTCAAGGAGCACAGAGCCGATATCCCTTACCACCAGCACTTATAATCTCCAAAAGCCTAATCAATCACCATGTCAATCAAAAGATGTCCTTAAAATGTGACACTTGCTAATTTAACTCAGAACAAATACAATGGCAATTAAACAGCGTTGAAGCTCAGTCAGGTGAGTTCTAAATGGACAACCTTGTAAGACTAATTTGAAAAACTTTATTGGAGGATATGTGTGCAGTGCACAATTATTGGGCAACTATATTAGTGTGCAGAATTATTATGCAACTAAATGAAAACTAAAATGTTCCCACCTCACTTGTTTATTTTCACCTTTTAAAGTGAGAATAATAAACAAACAACTCAAAATGTACAAATAAACATTTATGACATTAAGAACAATTTAAAAGGAAAAGAAATGCCAGGCAATATACCAAAGCCTTCCATTGATGGAGTCTGTCCGTTGTTGTAGTCCACAGGGAACCCAAAATGTTCCCACACAGCTGATTTAAACGAAGCAGGTGGGTCTTCTAGCTCCTGTGTGTTATCTGAAATCGCCATTACTAACTTTTCTTCTTCTTGTATTTTGTTCGTTTTGTTGTGTTTTCTTCTTGTTCTTCATTTGTTGTTTAAGGGCGGCTGGCAAACCGCTTTTAGGTGCAATACCGCCTCCTGGATTATATATAGTGTAATGGATACTGCCCTGAGTGACAGACTTTTTTCCCACTCATAAAAAAAGGCGTATTCGTTGTGTGACTGCATGTGCCGAACCGTGACGTCCGAACCGTGACGTCCGAACCGTGACTTCCGAACCGTGACGGTTCGGGACGAATACGGATACCGTTACACCCCTACTCAATAGGGTTTAGGTCAGGTGAGGAAGGGGTCATTATTATTTCATTGTTAAGGGATAGTGGATAGGAGAATTCAAAAGGACTTAGGAGAAGAGACTGCGGTGCTTTGAGAATCCGACTGCACTTTCACTATCCGACGTATTTATGATGCGCCAGCGGACGTCATAAATGTGCGTCTGCTGTGGGGAAACTACAGTTTTCTATACAGCGGACTACAACATGGATGTATAATAAGAACGAGGGACTACTGTAAACTCATCTAGAGACTCTGCACCGTGCTCTTATGGTGCTGTTTTAGGCTTTATGATTGTGGACAACAGAGAAAAAATATTCTTCATGACCAAGGTTGGAATTGAAATAAAAAAGGAAAGTGAAACTTATGCTCGTCACCCTCTCCCTCCGGTCCACATTAACCTCTTAAGCCCTGAGCCTGTTTTTCAGGTCTCAGGCTCGAAAATGACATTCCCAGAACAAATGACCATATCTTCCCTTCTAAAAGTGTTAAATTAATAATCTTTATTCTCAAAGTAATGATAAACCTGTGAGTTGGATGTAGAAAAGTCAGAATCAATATAGATGTTTTTTATTTTAAAGAAAATTCAGATTTTACATAGTAAAAAACTGTAAATTATAGTGTCCGTCCAAAAATTCTTTTTTACTTATAGTGAAAACTACCCTTGGATGATGGGTTAGTAGACTTTAGGAATCCAAAGTACAACATATAATAAGTACCCTGTATCAAGATTGACGCAAAACAAGTGAAATTTGACCTTTTTAGAGAGATTTAGCCAAAAAAAAACACTTCTGGGGTCATTTGGGTGGATTTGACCTATCTCTGGCCCCCCTTGCTCGATTTTGAAGAATGAAATCTCTTTATAACCGCTAGAGCCAATGGAATTGAGGGAAAGTTCTATACACACCAAAACGTTTACAAATAAGGAGTGAGAGTGACGCGTAACCAAAACCGGAAGCTGCATACACTCTGGTGGCTACCATTAGCAGCTAACTTTTCCGCTCCGATTTTTACATAAAAATGGAATTATGGATTATAAATAATTTTTTCAAAGGCACAGGTACATTATTAACCTATGGATCAACAGTTGTAGCATTTTTTTTTTTTTTTTTTTAATGCTATTGAACACGTCTTTTGACCTAATTGACAGCTACGGTGAGACGATCTGCCGTAAAAGCTCCGTAAAGGTACGTGTTGTGATGTCTGTGTTTGCTTCCCCTGTCGCAAGTTCGGATCGCTCAGTGATGATACTATACCTAAATAATCTGTGGAGTCTCAGCTTTAATCGGATATATTGTATGTGCAGCTACGATAAGTAATAAGGGTATTTTTATCTTGAATTGTGTGCCAAAGTCAGTTTGCATTTTTTCGCTCAGGGGTCATTTAGACGCTTCTTATGAGACTTGTGTTTTGTTTTGGTAAAAATGGTTCATATCTTCAGTTAGCTGAGATTCTTCCCGTTAATCTGGTGCTACACATTAATAGTTTCATAAATGTTAAGAAGCCCTGAGACATTGTCTCGAAAAAAAAACGGTGGGAGGGGTCCAATGGGGGGACCGCCGTGCTTAAGAGGTTAATACAAATGATCCCAATACGTATGATTGTATGAAAAGATCTTAAAATAAATACAAATGTATTTATTATAAACGTGTTGGGCCTTAACATCTATCACTGTGTATATCACCATTCAAACATCTTTTAAATGTTTAACAAACCCCATACAGCTCAGTAAAGACTGTGAAATGTTGACTTTATTTGATCATTTCAGTAAAAACTAACGTTCATATTTCTCTTTTTGATTATAATACTGATGAACGTTCAAAACAAAGCACTTTGGCAACTTACCACATACGTTTTAAAATGCTTAATAAGCACCGTAACTTTCATGATATCATTTCTCGGTCATAATCGGTTGTTTCCGTTAACGGCCGAATGTTGTGTGACGGCAAATGTTGCGGCCGCAAGGTATTGTGGGGCAGCATTTTCTCCTTTCCTTTCGTAAAGGAAGGTCCAGTGGTTCCTAAGCTAAAGGAGGTTATAAAGGACGTTTCAAACCTCCTTTCCTATCATCTTCTAGGCAATTCGAACGGCTCTTATCATGGCTGCCACTGAGGTACTTCCGGGTCATTTCACTCCGTTAGGAAGGTTCCTAAGCAAAACTGACAATTAAACCTCAGCCCTGGAATATGACAGCACTGGAGGATAATGGCTTCCTGGTAGCTTCATCTTTGATTCTTCTCAGATCTTTGGCAGTTTATTTGCGTCTTTTTTGTCTTTCTTGACAATTTGCAAGAACAAGTTTGATGGCTCTGTGATCTGAGCCCAATATCTTAGCCGTTTCAAGAGTGCTGCATCCCTCTGAAAGACTTTTAAGATGTTTGACTTTTCAAAAGTAAGTTAAATCTCTCTTTTGGTCCATTTTGCCAGAGGAAAATAAGCTTCCTAATAATTATGAACACTTTGAGGGTGTTCATTTCCTTAGGTCGCACCCTCCCTCATTACACAAATACACATCACCTGATGTGCATAAATCCAATACGCATTACAGGGGACATATCATGCAAAATGCACTTTTTTATGTCTTTCATACATAAATATGTGTCCCCGGTGAGTCAGGGAACTCACAAAGTGTCAGAAAATAAAACCCTCTCTTTTCCTCCGTGCGCAAATCCCCAAATACGGGGGAACAACGGAGCTGATCCAGATTTGCCATCCGATATGACGTAAATGACGAAGCTTACGAAATTACGTACAGAGTACACTCTGTACTGGAGAGAGTATGTGTAAAGAAGCAGGATATAAAAAGGAACTCACCTTGTGGTAAACCCGCGCGAGAAAAAGCATTTGAGCTCCATACTGTTTCAGGAATAATCCTTGATGTGGTTTTGAACATGATATGGCGTTTCATCACCGCAGCATTTAGACAGTATCTGCCGGGTCCCACATGAGCAGGCATAAGCTCCGCCCCCTCTTTTTTTTTTTTTTTTAAAGCTTTATACCCCGAATCAGCACTTTAGTAACAGGAAGTGAAATAGAGGGATATGAGGCATGGCTAGAATGGTTGATCTGTTTGGTATTTTGAGCAAAACACTTCATAGACATGTTTTTTATATATTGTTATATATCTGAGACCTATGCTATTGCCTAAAAATAGCATGTTAGGTGACCTTTAAAGTTTATACAGCTTGCAGTTGGAAAATATGCCTAAAAATTATGATATGGTATACTCCTAATAATTATGCACACATTGTATATCAATAAATATAAAAGTGAAGAAATAATTGCGTCAGGTCTGTAGAACTGAACGTCTCTTCTCTGTCTGGGTGCTGCACCATCCAAACTGATCCATCATAACAGCACAACCCCCCTGCAAGACCTATCTCCAGCATTACGAATAACAAATAAATGTTTGTAACGTCATCAATATTGACCTACTTTGGCCAGAAATGTGTGCTTTTCAAATAATTAATGCATTTGTAATGTGTGCCAAAAGCTCCCTCTCTCGATTATTAGGCATTAAAGCCAAGGTGATAGGGCTTGCATAAAGGGTTAATTAATGTTGCCAACAAAGTCAACAACAATGCTGTAGGCACTTCAAATAGATTTTAAAAAACATATTTTTATTTAAACTTTTTTTTTTGCGTTTTTTAAAGCTTGACTTAAAGGTAGGGTAGGTAAGAATGGAGAAACCAGCTCGAGTGCGCTAGAATTTGAAAGTACACGCACGAACGCGCACATGACCAATGAGGACACGAGATAAGTTTGTGCACGAGATGGAAGGCTGACAGGCAGGTAGGCCATCCAGTTATTTTAGCCGGCCCGGCTCAGATAATTGGTCGTGCTTTTTACAGCGCCACGGCTTCCACAGATGACATTTTTTAATGTATTTATTGTCAAAGCATTTAATATATTCATTGCTATCGGGATGTTAAGAGCATTCCACGGAATATAACAAAAAGTGTTTCTGAAGTGAATTACCTAACCTACCTTTAATAGTTGTTGTATTAACAGTGTATAATATCTTTAAAGATAATCTGTTCTATATTTAGAGCATTAATATAAAACAGCTTTGCAATGCCTTTGTTTGATGGTTACCACTGATAACACAGCAACCCTCTGGTTCCCCTTTAGATGAATACTGTTAGCACCGTTAGCCGTTAGCCGCTGGCTCAGCCAACGCCATGTGGAGGCAATCCCCATTCTCTGAATTCCATATTGAGAACCTTCAAATATGACCTTTCTTATGCTGAATCCAAAGTGTCAGGCGATATAATCAAATTACAGCATTGTTACACAAAAAGGTCAGAATACTAGTCATGGGATTACGCTTCAGCCTGTGAAAACATTTGTATAATGTGGCTCTGAAGAAGCTTAGTCAAATGTGAGGGAATAGCTTGGAGAAATCTTCCATTACAAACTAGAAATGTGGAGTTGGAAAGACATTTAGTAGGTAATGATAACATAAGTATAATTCGATTTTGATGAATCTGTTTTAAATATTTATTTTGTGTGTACTACAATTTCATGTTGATAATTGTAAAATGATGGTCTGAAGTAGTACAGGAGACAAAAGCCGACTACTGGATTGGTCTTAAGTCATGACAGAACTGTAAACTTCAGGCCATTATAAGGCTGGTTAGTAACATCATTGCGTGTTGAACACACCTGTTGCACCTGAGCTGCTTGGATCAGCTGGATCTGGTCAGAGAGAAGTGGGAAATGTGCCAGTAGGGGCGCTTCTTTTTGTAAATCATTAGTGTCCACTACTGTTGCCAGCAGAGTTACATTTTCAGACTAGGCTATGAAACAAACGTGTAAAAAGAATATAACTATTCAGTAAATCTTTATTTACAATCACTGCTTAGCAGAGGTTAAGCCATGTTAGTCAGCTGAACAGATTCTATTTTGTTCTGATGTTATACAATCACAAAGCTAATGCTGACATCAGATCTTTCGAGGTTTCATTAATGTAGTGAGATGATTTAGATGTAGCTGAAACCGATTATTAAGTTGGATGTCCCCGCTACTTATTAGGAAAAAAAAGCCTATGAAATAACATGTAGACCTTGGATGTCCAAAAGTCTGCAATAAAATCTGAATTGTTACCAAAATGCTTTACTATGTTAAAGCTGATTTCTTTCAACAGCATTGTGTTTCCACCTGAAAGAGCAGAAGCAGTAAAAATAAAGTAGGTGCAGTGAAACAGCATGACTTCATCACCAAACCTTGCCTGGGCCGGAGCCTGCCAGCCACTGTGCTGCTCTGCACCTGTTATCCTGTACATAAAATGTATTTTCTATGCTGCATACTTTGCACAGAGGCCACATTATTCCGGCAGAGAGCTGGCCGAGCCCCAACGTCCACTTAATGTGTTCCACAGCCTGCTGTCCCTCTGTGATGGATGGGCATACTTTACGCTCAGTGTACTTATAAATAACGGATGTTGTATTATGCTGAATTCAAACCTGAGGGGGGCGCAGGAAGATTTCTCTATGAATGGGTTGCGTATAGGCGGGAAATATGTCGTAGCATTATAAGCGCAAAGAGTTTTTTTCATCAGATCATTCATGTAAAATAACATAATAAATCCTCAAATGAATGTATCCGTCATGGTTCAGTATCTTTGTCCTTCAATGGAGCTATCAAAACATGAACTCTTTAAACATTTCTTCAAATACATGTTAGGCTGGCCCCTACACTGACAAAACTGAAACATTGACTTAAATTAAGATTAAATAAGGTTAAACATAACATTATTGCCGTCATCTAACCTAATACAGCTACATGAAATTTGTTGACATAATACAATTAATCAAAATCAATGTCTCCGTTTTTTCAGTGTACACTTCCTGTTAGAGATGTCCCGATCCGATCACGTGATTTTCAAAAGATCGGAATCGGGAGAAAAAGATCGGGGATTTCTTTCTTTTTTTATAAAATATTTGTATTATTTTATTTAATGTTACAAAACAAAAATGACCATGTTCACGTCTTAAAGTCATCCTGAGGCCTTAGTTTTGGTTGAAAATTACACATCATGTGTTGCTTCTTTTGGGCTTGTTTTCATAGACCTGGTTGCCTATTTCTCTCAAATCTGGCAACAGAGTGGGCAGGGTGCAGTGTCTAATAGTAGCAGTAAGCTAACAAGAGGCTACGTTCAGCTGATGACTCGGGAGTCGGGACAGAGAAAATGTCAGGAGTTTGGAAGTATTATAAAATTGAAAGCGAAGGCAGTGTAACAGCCAGATGCAATGTTTGCAAGGCGGAGGTTCCGCGTGGTGGAAAGAACAGAGCTACGTTCAACACGACCAATCTAATACAAACACCAACAACAACACGACGAGTACACAGCGGCCACTCAGGTAACGGCACTGAAACAACCGACACTTTCAGAGACTTTTAAAAGGAAAGAGAAACTGCCCCAGAACAGTGAAAAGGCCAACAAAATAACAGCCAAGATAGCTGAATTCATCGCGTTGGATGACCAGCCGTTATCTGTGGTGGAGAACGTGGGGTTTCGCCGTCTCATGGAGCAAACAAACAAAAAAAAACAGTGCCTTGACATTTTATATTTGAATTGTGTTACTCCAGTAAGATGGAAATATAATACTTTGTTTATTCATGTTATGTTAAGCTGCTGTTGTTCATTGCATTCATACTAGACTAGTTAGTCTTAAGGCTAGAATTCTGCACTAAGCCACATTTTTATTTTATTTTATTATTTGTGACTGAATGTGAACTTGTGAAGCTAGTCAAGCTACCTCTTTCCAGTAGAGTTATTTTTGTTTTGTTACTGCACTATCTGCACTCAATTTGTTTACATGGTTATTTTGTGGTGGACCACTGATAAGCTTTATTTTGTTTTGATCCAATGCTGCACAACTGAACTGATCCAATGCTGCTGTGAAAAAAAGAAGCTATATCCATGTTGGATAGAATGGGTAGTTGGGTACTGTCATTTAAATAAAAAAATAACCTTAAGGGACAACTTGAATGCTTTTTTCCTTTTTTTTCTCTTAATGCATTGCATAAAGATCGGATCGGGAAAAATCGGTATCGGCAGATTGTCAAAATCAAATGATCGGAATCCGATCGGGAGCAAAAAAAGGTGATCGGGACATCCCTACTTCCTGTTTTTTAAATTCCGTCTTAGAACACATTTCACTGTGATAGCTGCTTTCTATATTATTGTCTTTTGTCTTTAAAACTGGTCATTTTATTTGATTCTTGTTATTTTAATAATTGTTCATTATTAATACATTTTTCAATTGGATTGCCATAAATGCGGTCATCACATACAAATCAGTCCATTTCTTATTGACAGAACAGAAGTGTTTGCTTGAAGAGTCACAGCCATGTGCCCTTCAGAGGAGGCAGGCTCGTATTATCACCTCTATTTCCAGTGGAGAGCAAGACGCACAATTTCCATCCCATCCTTTCACCATGTACCCTTGTCACTGTGAGCATGTGTCTTGGTTAGGATGTTGGGCAGGCAAGAAAAAGGGTGATGAGGACCGACCAGGAAGGCAGAAGGAGGGAGGGGGGCACACAGTTGCCATCCTCAAACGAAAGGAACGAATCAGAGATGGAGGCCGAGTAAGGTGAGATAGTAAAGCAACTACATTTAGAACTAATTCTCGCAAATGCAGTGACTTTGGCTGACATGACTACCAGATATTAGCGTAGAGATTCAAGACCATTTAGGTCTGCTCAAAGAAATTACAAATGAACCCAACAAAACAGCAAAACACGCATCATAACATCTCCTGATCAGTAGGTGTCCTTGCCACAATTCCTGCTTCCTCACTGTTCACTCATGTTTTGTTTGGAAGCACTTTGTCAGATGTGAACATAGACAAACTTATAGAGGACCGTCCGATAGGAAATCATGTAACTTCATCATTCAACCAGAAAGTCAAGGAAAGAGTTTTTGTGTTTATAGGTCTGACTGCTGTACCCAGCACAACAGTTCCACAGCAAGGATACCTATTGGCATTGAGGAAAAGCCTGAATGTGGGAAAATAGGAGTTGATGAGAGAATAAAGGCACAAATATGTCAGATGGTGGGAGAGAGAGGGAATACTGAGGCAAAGCAGCGAACAAAGAGAGGAGCTGTGGTGTGTGGAGGGGTGGAGAGTTATCGTCCCTGTTTGTTTCACCTGCTGCACTCCTTCAGCTCTCCACTAATGGCATTCCCATGGGGCAGGAGAGATTCCAGAGAGCCTGCACTGCACAGGCAGCCTGAGCTGTGTTCACACAGGACACACTGCAACCTCATGTTAAGGGCTGACAGTGGGGATATTCACTACATTTTAATACACAGATTTGGTAACGCAAGCTTTAGAAATCTCTTATTAGACCTCTTGTTACTTCGTACTCTTTTTGAGCAGAAATACATCTAGAAAGTATACAGGTAATGTTAGCAGGTCACTCATTTTAGCCAGTGCTGGCAGTAACTTTTACAAATGAAAATGACAAACATCCCAGTTGTCTGTTAATACAAGTAGCAACTTAAAGAACAGACCACATTTGGGGTAATGTATGGTGAGTATACTTTCCAAAGGAAAGGGTAGGATCAAAAAGTTTGGGTAATTCTAGAAAGACCCAAGCGAAGTCTAGAATTCCTTTCATATCCTTTCATCCCCATCAACTGTAGGTGTTCCTTATAGTTCAGTTTAACCATCTTATCTTGGTAACAGGCCATCAAATTGTGAATACATAATCAAACTAATCCCTGTTATTTAGAAATGTTGTTGTTTGTAAATGTTATAAGCTAAAACTAATTACATTTAAACAAAGACAAAATAATTCGGATTCAATTTAATAAAAAAGATTCATGGGTCTGACTTTGGTTCGAACACTTCTGTTAAAGGCATACTGTTCTCCCTCACCAGCTTCCCCCAAGTGACCTATCCAAGTCACTTAAACTCAGACTGACCAATCACAGCATGTGCGTGCTCCGACAGCTGTATGGCTCTGCTCTACACACTCTCATGCAACCCTTTCAGATTTTCTTCATTCTCCTGCAGGTTTTGTTTATTTTGAGCTAGTCACGGTTGAACATAGGACATTTGTAATAGTGATACTCATTAACCAGAAAAGGTGGAAGGAGAAATGTCACGTTTCAACATAAAACAAATCTGAGGAGCTAAAATTAGATGAGTTGATATATATATATTAGGGCTGTCAAGTTAACGCGTTAATAACGCGTTAACGCAAAAAAAAATTAACGCCACTAATTATTTTAACGCGATTAACGCATGTGTATTTTTTGTCCTCGGCCGCCGTAGTTTCAGAGCGCATCGAGTGTAAAATACCATCGACAAGCTGATGCTGACAGCCCCGCTCCTGCTGCCCGCTTGTGGCAGACCACACTTCCACGCTCACTGGCAGGCCCGGACTGGCCATCGGGAGGACCGGGAGGGAGTGTGTGTGTGTGTGTGTGTGTGTGTGTGTGTGTGTGTGTGTGTGTGTATGTGTGTATGTGTGTATGTGTGTATGTGTGTATGTGTGTGTGTGTATGTGTGTATGTGTGTATGTGTGTATGTATGTATGTGTGTATGTATGTATGTGTGGCGCGACTCGCGCGAGCGAGGCACACCTTACGTGTTGTTGTTAGCATCTGGTGCTAGCTAGCTGCGCTAACGGATATAAGGAGCTGTTTCAATGACATTTCGCCGACAACTGCGCCGAGCACTTGACTTTATGCAGGTAGCCAGACAGTGGGACATTGTACGAAAAGTCAGCGCAACATGATTGCAGCGTCCAGGCAGCTCCCATTCGAGCATATATGCCTTGAGCTGCACATAGCTCCAACGATCCATCACAGTGTGTGTGTACACACACACACACACACACACACACACACACACACACACACACACACACACACACCACACACACACACACACACACACACACACACCACACACACACACACACACACACACACACCACACACACACACACACACACACACCACACACACACACACACACCACACACACACACACACACACACACACACACACACACACACACACACACACACACACACACACACACACACACACACACACACACACACACACACACACACACACACACACACACACACACACAGTATTGTATGAGAGGTTCCAGGTTGAATTGAGGCGAATATTTGTAATGTTCAGAGGTTGTTGTGTTTAATATTCATGAGAATATTTGTCATTGTTCAAATGATAATAAACAAACATATAAAGCATATTTGTCCACTCATATGTTGATAAGAGTATTAAAAAACTTGAAAGATATCCCTCTAAGGTACATTTAGAACAGATAAAAAATGTGCGATTAATTTGCGATTAATCGCGATTAACTATGGACAATCATGCGATTAATCGCAATTAAATATTTTAATCGACTGACAGCCCTAATATATATATATATATTAATTTTACACGTGATTGTAGAACATGCTGAAGTATTTCTACATCATGTAGTAATCAAGATTCAGTGGAAAGCCCGGTCATCCCATCTCATCCCTGCCTCAGTGTGCAAACCCCTCATTTGAATGTAACCACAGCACATCTCATCAGTATTAATGATCTGATACCACTGTATTTAGACATGATGCCGGGTTTATAACTACCCAGCATTGACAGCAAATCCTCTGTGTGCGTTTAATAAATCGCAGCAGTTAGGTAGGATGGCTTATTCTCAAGTCACCTATGACTATATTATGAGCCACAGCATTACGAGAGATTAATACTAATCTTGGCTGTTTTAGTTTACCCTGGCTGAGTGTGTGGGTGGTTTGAGGGGACAGACAGCAGTGTGTGTCCCCCGGCCAGCAGCTAGTCAGACAGTTCCCAAACAAAGCAAACGTGCATTACAGAGTTGATTTTGCATGCTGATCACTGCCAAAGAAAAAGCCTGGCTGATGATCCATCTCCAGGACTACATGTTGTTTAGCTAGTCTGGAGCACACATAAATAAAGAGCCTCCTCCGCACATAGCACCTCACCCTGTGCTCTGTAGCTGGGATAAACACCCAAACAAACACAATCTGAGAGAGGGTACACATAGTCAAAGCCTCAAGGTCCACTCAGTGATCTGTCTTGTTACCCCGGCAAGTCCCACCTCGTTCTACGAGCAGCACTTTGTAATAAGAATAAAAAACGATATGAGCGACAGTGTAGAGAGTATATGTGGCAACATGTATAACACACTTAAAATGCAGAAAACTACACAAAAAAACACAAGACAAGCTCTTCAGGACAAATATATATTAAGGAATATATTGTATTTTAATATTATATTAAGGAAAATTGCGCAACCACTGCTTTATTGGTTAAACAAGGGCACCATTTTATTCCAAGTGGATCTCAACCAGCTGTGTTACAGTAGGTTGCCCTGACTGAGCCACTGAGATATAAGTATGGACATTATTTCAATCTGATGTTTTAGCCCTGATGACTTTGATGAAACTATACTTTCAAATGGGACTAGTAACAAACTGTAAATTAAAGCGTATATTTATGTAGCAGCAAAAGATATGGAATGTTGATTAAATATGTATCCTAACATTAAAATAAAAGGGTGCAGCCTACTAAATTCAGAACTCCTTGTTTTTGAAAGTCAACTTTAAAGGTGGGGTAGGTAAGTTTGAGAAACCGGCTCGAGATACACTTTTTGTTATATTCCATGGAATGCTCTTAACATCCCGATAGCAATGAATATCTTAAGTGCTTTGACAAAAAATCCATAACAAAATTTCATCTGTGGAAGCCGTAGTACTGTAAAAAGCACGACCAATCATTTTAGCCGGCCCGGCTAAAATAACTGGATGGCCTACCTGCCTGTCAGCCTTCCATCTGTGCACAAACTTATCTCGTGCCCTCATTGGTCATGTGCGCGTTCGTGTGTGTTGGAGGAGGGGCTCTGTAAGGAAGTTGCCGTTTTTTTTTACCGGCTGTGTATTTTCAAATTCTAGCGCACTCGAGCCGGTTTCTCCAAAATTACCTACCCCACCTTTAAGGTCCCCTATTATACTGTTTTTCATCAATATATTATAGGTCTCAGATATATACAAAACATGTCTCTGAAGTGTTTGGCTGAAACACCAAACAGATCATTGCAGCATCCCATAATCCCCTCTGTTTCAGCCCTGTTTCAAAAGTGCTGATTATGACTGTTACTTTAGATGAAAATAAGGAGCCACTCCCCACGCCCCTCTGAGAGATATTTGGTTAAAAAGAACACAATGGTGCTCTAGGAGGAGATTCAGGTGATAAGGTGTGTGGGGGGGTTTACCTTGGTTGGTGATTGGCTAATGGTTACACAAGCCAAAAAATCGTTATGACATAAAGTGGCCAAAATCTGATCAGCTCATTTTCAGACAGGTTTTTATATAAATGGATCAGGACAAAAAGAGAGAGGATCTTTGTTCCTGAAACTTTCAGAGTCTCTTTACACAGAGGGGACACATGTTGATGTAGAAGAGACATGAAAAAGTGGATTTTGCATAATAGGTGACCTTTAACACAAATACCAAACGTCCTGATGTTAAACTATAACATTCTTCAATTTAAAGGTCCCATGACATGGCCAATTCTACTGATCATAATTCCATTGTTGAGGTCTACTAGAATAGATTTACATTGTTCAATGTTCCAAACTCACATTGGTTTCTCATACAGCATCTCTGTATAGTATGTGTATTCACTCTCTGTCCTACACACCTTGTTGGACCTCCTGCCCCCCCCCCCCCCCCCCTCCCCCCTCCCCTCCCTATGAGCCCACTATGCTCTGATGAGTCCACCACCGTTACAGCGGAACATCAGTGATTAGGTGTTACAATGGCGTTAGCAACCAGAAAATGACACCAGTAATGACAAACAGATGAGAATGCTGCGTGGGGTCTGGGTGCCGTGTTGGCGGGACGTTGCGGGGCTCGCTGCTCCGCCCTTTGAGACTCGAGGAGCCGACAGTGTGAGCTATATTACTGGTGTCGTTTTCTGGTTGCTGCGTGGGGTCTGCGAGACAGCGAGACACTTAGCCTGAACTCAGCCTGAGCACACACACGTGAGTGTGTGGCGAACTGTGAGTGGAGATCCACGCAGCTGCGGCTGATAAAAGATACGTTTGAGTGTGCCGGCAAAACTCCGCGGATGAAAAAATGCGGCTGAGTGTGTGTGTGCGGAGCTCCACGGATTGGTCCATTTGGACCAATTGGTCCATTTGGATCGTCATTACGTCACTTGGTTCCCGGAAGAAAAAAATGGAAAAAGAAAAATCTCCAACGAGGCGTTCTGGGGCAGCATAGACAGGTCTTTTCTGTGTTAGAGTTTTGTACTTTGAGGGTTTGTGACTTTGCAGACCGTTTACATGCAGGAAAAGCTACATCACACACAAGGGGACGGGTTATTTAAAGGACATGGGACCTTTAACCTCTTAAGCACGACGGTCCCCCCATTGGACCCCTCCCACTGTTTATTTTTTAGACAATGTCTCAGGGCTTCTTAACATTTATGAAACTATTCATGTGTAGCACCAGATTAACGGGAATAATCTCAGCTAACTGAAGATATGAACCATTTTTAGCTAAAAGAAACACAAGAGTAATACCAAGCCTTTGAATTAGCATTTTGCGAAAAAATGCTAACTAATGCTAACAGACTTTTGCACAGCACTCACTCTCAAAATGCCCTTATTACTTATCGTAACTGCACAAACAAGATATCCGATTAAAGCTGAGACTCCACAGATTCCATACATGTAGTGTCATCACTGTACGACCCCGATTTTGCGGAGCTTTCAGCCAGAAAAGAGAAAGTAAACAACATCCGGTTTCAAAAATATTACAATAATTACATCTTACCTTTTTTGATTTGTGATCAAAAGTTGTCCTCAACGGAATAAAAACTCCGCTCAAGGTTAATCCAATGTGTCTGTGTCACGTAGATTTTTTTTACTGATAATCCATCATCATATTTATGGCAATAAACTGGGTATAAAGTTTTGCAGTCAAGGCTTGTACTTTCAGATATGCTTCGTTTGCTTCTCTATTACCTCCGCAATGAAAATGTTTACTTGGATTTGGGAACTGCCCATCGGATTCTATTGGATCTAATGGTTAAGAAAAAGGTGTAAATCACTCAAATCGACCAATGGGTTCCATAGATATGGTCCTGCGTAAAGTATAAAGTATGACAGCCAGCGGCAGACCCATTACGCAGCAGACTCTACGCCGTGTTTAGTACGTAAACAACAGGAATTGCAGCAGGACCCAGAGCGCACAGAGCGGACAGCAGATAACGGAGCAGATTACAAGATTGGCGTTTAGGACTTTTATACTTTGACTTTTGTCAAATAATGGCTTGCAGGAAAGAGATGCTTACTACTTTACAGGCAATGGAAATTGTGACTAATGTTGACAGCGATGCAGATATGTTACCCGTTGATTCTGAGTCAGACAACGAGGACCTCTTGCAGCCAGAACGGAACCCGGAGCGTTGTGACTGATGATGAAATTCCACCACGGGAAAGGTATGTAATCTCTCTGTTTTTATCTATTACTTATTTATTTGGTGTACGATTATTCATATAGTAAATAAAAGCGTCTGCTAAATGTAATGTACGCTCAAAATGGCATGTTTGGCAGGAATTAGAGGGATTATTTACAAAAATAGTGTTTCTTGTCTGTTACTGTACATTTACTAAAAGTATAGGCCAGTGTTCATCTATAGTCACTAAATGTATTGCATTCACACACTCAAAATGGCATGTTTACTGCAAAGGAAACAGGAATTACAGGAATTTATCTAATCTCTTTTTTCCACATTTGTTTTCATAGTGATGGAGATGAGGATGAAATGGCTTCAGCATTGTCTACTTTCACCCAGCCCACACCTGCCTCACCCTCACATTCCTCAACTTATTATAATTTTCTCAGGCCTCGTCACCGTTCACAACCGATCGGACTACTGGAGGAAGAAATGGCCATATAACTTCCAGGCTGGTGTGTGGCAGACAAAGATTGTCCCGTTCCTGGCGCTGTGTTGGACTACAACCGAAGCATGGGCGGCGTGGATGTGTCTGACGCTTTGATCGGGTACTACATCGTTCTCCACAAAACGATTAAATGGTACAAGACTTTTTTTTACCATTTTATGGACATTGCAGTTGTGAACAGCTTCCTTCTCCACAAGGAGCTGTACAAGATGAAGAGTGACCCCAGCAGGACAAAGCCACACACACAGAAGACTTTCAGGGAGCAGCTTGCTGCAGAAATGTTGGAATATGCTGAAGGCTCTGCACCTCCACCACCCCCCCCCACCACTCACATGCGGGCCCATGTTTTATGGGAAAGATGTCCGTATCAGGAAGAACTGCAGGAACTGCCGTGATGCTGGCAAAAAGAGGGTGAAGACACCTTGGCACTGCGTGAAGTGCCAGGTCCCTCTGTGCTTGAATATCAAAAATAATTGTTACCAGGAGTGGCATGCCAAAATATTGTAACATTCAGGAGGTAAGTATAACGTTTTACATTCAGGAGGTAAGTATAAAGTCTACCTATCTAGAGTGTTGTTTTATTGTATAGTGTGTTTGTAAAATGTTTGAAATAAATCTGTAAAATGTTTGAAATAAATCTGCTCCAATTGGAGTCAAACTTCATTTTGTATGTTTTCTTTTATTTTTTTGTTTTACAACAGTTGTATTTGGATGGAATGAATACCTATAGTGATAATTCAAAGTAATAAAATGATTTTTACAGTGAAAAAGGTCAAATGGAACTGATGGTTCCCAAATTACCCAGAGGTGAGTCCGCCTGGACTTTATTTTTCTAAACCTCTCTAAAAAAGTCAAATGTCACTTGTTTTGCATCAATCTTGATACAGGGTACTTATTATATGTTATAGTTTGGATTCCTAAAGCTTTTAGTCTACTAACCCATCATTCAAGGATGGTTTTCACTGTAAGTAATGGGTTTTTTTAGGCGGAGATTAGAATTTACATGTTTTTACTATGTTCCATCTGAATTTACTTTAAAATAAAAACATCTATATTGATTCTGACACTTCTACATCCAACTCACAGATGTAACCTTGCTTTGAGAAAAAAGATTATTAATTTACCCCTTTTAGAAGTGAAGATATAGTCTTTGTTGTGTTAGTGGCATTTTCAAGCCTGAAACCTGAAAAACAGGCTCAGGGCTTAAGAGGTTAAATAACTATAATTATCAAGAAAAAGACAATTATTTTCAGAACTGACAACATTTTTGAAATGATAAATTTAGAAGGATTATTTAAGTTTTTAGGAAAATTAATAACCTTATTCTGCATAGTTTTAAAAGTTTTGTGGATGTATTTTTTGTATGATTCGTCAACATAAAACTGTATCCAATTTATCCTTTATGAAAGTTATTCAGAAATTATTACTAAACATGATTTGAGGAGCACTTCTCTGAAGTGTAATGAGGCCTTAAAGATGGCACAATCATGCCAATTGGTTTACAAATGTAACTTTATTCATTGGATTAGAAAAGTGACCAGAGTGCTAACATTTTTTTTTCATCACTTGCATTTCATAAAAGCTCTTTCCACAAAAGACATGGCTCAGCCAGCCTTAGCGTGATGTAAGCTCTCCATATGCAACAGGTTGCCCTCTCCATGGCAACAAATGGTGACTTTTGAACAACAGAGGATTACAGGGGACATTTCTAACAACTGATGCCACACAGGCTCCAGAGCAGGGTAACATTAAAGCCTATCAGGTTTATCCCCACTGGGGCCCTGAATGGCTCCTCTCAGAGTGGCTGGAGATGTCCCTGGCTGGCTTAACAGACCAAGGCGACAAATGTCATAAATGACTCCCCTGAGGGCCTGCATGTCTGCCATACTAGAAACAGCTTTAGGGAAACTCATAGGCAACAGGCCAGGATTTAGAGTTCATACCTTTTCACCTATAGGGATCAGCATTAAAAAACGTTTTTGGTATTTTCGCCATTGGAGAGGCATTGTATTTTTGTTTTATTTCTATATCTATGTACAAATAAATATGATATCTTCGATACTCAAACAATTTTATTAAAAGAGGTTAATCCCTTGCAGACACTGCAGCCTTCTCTTATGCGAGTTCTATGTTTCCTTGTTCTTCTTAGGATGTCAACTGGAGGAGGGGCTGAGTGGTTGAAGAGGAGAAAAAAATGAGCCACTTCACTGCTGTTCACATGGCAGCTCACTTTCACTGATGTATAAAGTGCACTTCCCTTGGGCTTGCTGTTTGTCATAAAACATCTCTCAGCACATCATTTAACCAAACTTGAGAGGCAAAAAGAAAAAAAGGAATACAAACATAATTTTCTAAAGGGGAGTCTAATGCTGAGGCTGTTTGCCAGGAGTGCAGTAATTCTAAACCATGCTGCAGTAAGTGGCTCCTCAAAGATACTGTGGGGTAATGTCAGACAGCTGAGCAAATGGGATGGGATCCAGGGAGTGCATTATCTATATGAATTCATGACTACATTTATACTGAAAGTGACAGGCGTAGGTGTTTGTAAACACGTTGTCTTTTGGTCTGTTCTCACAAAATAATTTGACAGAGCCAAAATGTACAGTGTACAGTAGGCTTCAATGTGCCTTCATTTGTCTCATCTAACTTATGCCTGCAATATCAAAGAAGACTTAGTGTCATGGCTACTGCAGGCATCACCCGTTCAAAATCAGACATTTCACTGCACAACATATGGAAAAGCAAAATTGTGGCTTCAAAAAAAAATAGCCCCAACTAACCATTAAAAAACAAAACCTAAAAGTAAAAAGTTTACAGTTATTTGGCCAGAACTATACATACTTTACAAGAATTATCTAAAAACCACAAATGGTGGGCCTTCCGCTCTTTGCAAAATAATGTGTAAAGGTGCCAGTGTCAACATGGTAAACCTCTGGGATTCACACTGGAATGGTAAAAAGACTCAAAAGACAGATTCAAAGTGACTCGAATCACGAAATTGACAGAAAAGCAAAGCTCAAAATATTTCTGTTATTTCTGTTTGCCGTTTCCTCTTCCAAACATGTGGACTGATTCTTTCCCATAAAGTTGGTTTCTGCAGTGCAATGTGTCTCCCTCACACCAAGCTCGTTCTGCACACGCAAGGCTGCGCCTATCCAATCCGACTGGCATCACGGCCATGGAATGCTGAAGTCCACATTTTTCCCATTCAGCAAGGAAAAACGGCCTTTCAAAGCCAATCAGCTAGAAATGTTGCTTTGTTTTTATTTTCGACTGAACTTCCTGGAACCTATTATGGAGCTGTCAGGGATGTATATTTAGCTATGGCAACACAGGGCCTCCTCGCCCCCTTGCGCCACTGGTCATGTCACCTCTGATAAACAGAAAAACAATTGGTTATCCCTTTTGTCACCTTTAAAGAAAATGGCATGGGTAGTGTGTCTGTTGGTGTAAGTGACAGATACCGTCTATATGGCTAAACACAACTTCTCTTTCAACTGTAGAGGGATGTAAGCTAAATGTAATCTTATTTACTATAATCACACCTTTGCCTTATTAAATTAAGTGACGAGAGATAATATTTCTGGTAAATCAATGACATTTTGTCTGAAAAATGTCCGTCAAATAGGATAGGCATCCCTTACAACCTATCCTGTTATGGACACATACATCTACTCAGAGACAACCAACTCTACTGCATTAGCATCTATACAGCTGTGTATCAGGGGTTCACAGGAAGCACCATATCATATAGCCTAAAAAGCTGGGATGCTGTAATACTCTTTGTAAAGAAAACTAAGCTGTCAGATGGTCAAAAGGTGACGTACAAAATGTAGTTTTTATATATTAGTCATGATAAAGTAAAAATGACAGGTTGGTTCATTTCAACAATCACAATGTCAACTATGATTGATCATTACATTCCATTAACCTGCCGCTTGTATCTAGACTTACAATAAGGGCAATGAAAAATAAAACTCAGAATAACAACATATCTGCATTTACATACACTACATGAGGTAAACTATTGGAAGTGCCGATGCATTATTAACAGGCTTTACCTTTTAACAACTATATGTTTTTGTGTGAGGTTTACTGGCCAAAGTGCATTTGAACAGCTGTGTTTTTAAATCTGCGACAGAAGATGTGTAGACTTTCTGCTGTCCTCATATCAGTGAGGAGCTTGGGCTGTTTGGCAAAAGATTGGCTTCTAGTTTATTATTCTTAAATACATGGTGAATTAATATTAAAAGACTACCGTATTTTCCGGACTACAAGTCGCACCTGAGTATAAGTCGTTAAGAGAAAAAAACCATGTACAAGTCGTTTCGGTGTATAAGTTGTATTTATCCACTGAAGTCTTCATCCTCTGTGTCGCTGTGAAGGTCTCACTATCACCGAGCTAGCTATCCATCCAGTTAAACACTTTCAAAGAAACTCCGGCACAGATGTCAGCTTCACTGAAGTTTAATGAGTTGGTGAAACTGTAAACACAATACAGACATGACACAATGTTATTAACTGCCCGACTGACGAGCTGAATAAACAAAATAATCCATACAATGAGCTACGGCACATAATACTGATACGCTAATTAGCCTAGCCGGTGTGGATGAAGCAGCATGTCCTGCTCCGGGCTGTCCTCAGACTCACCACCAGAATCAGCTCCGATTAGACCTTTCTGAATCCCGACAGGATGGTGTCGGTCGTCACTGAAGCCCATGCTGTGTCCATCCATCCCACAACATCCTGGAAAGTTACGTGACGCATCCTGCCAGTTGCCGTGACTTTTTTTTCTTCGGTGGTACAGCAGTTTTCAGTTGTCAGGATTGTATACAGTGCCATCTATTGGCCGGAGTTTGAACGCAGTCAGACAAAATTCAATATATAAGTCGCTTCGGAATATAAGTCGCAGGACCAGCCAGACAGGTAAAAAAAACGCGACTTATAGTCCGGAAAATACGGTAATGTGATTTTCTTTCATGTTAAAAAAGCACAATTTTCATCAATCTACTTGAAAAAGATGCTCTGTTAAGCAACTGTAGCTGTCAAATTCTTATTTCGTGATGAAAACGCAAAGGGTGGTGCTCTGGCTCTGACTCGATGCTTCCGTCAAGCAGAAGTGGGCGTGGTTAAATCTCAACTGGGTTGGAAAAACCATAGATGCAGAAGGGCCTGATCCATTCGCAGCACAGTAGGCCAGTACTAGTGTCTTGAAGAGGATTTGGGCAGCTTCTGGCAGCCAGTGAAGGAAGCAGAGGAGGGGTGTATTGCAGCACAACTTAGTAATGTTGACAACCAGTTAGGCTGCTGCATTTAAGATGAGTTGAAGAGTTCGGGTTTGGGCAAGCATAGGAGATGACATGAGGAGCCTGGAGCAAAACCGACATTGCTTTCTGGGTTATTACGGGACATACTCCCTGATATTGTAGAGAGTGCATTTGCAGGAGTGTGTTGTTAAGCGATGTGGGTAAAAACAGAGATGCTGATGTTAATAGAAAGGTCATGGATGGGAGAGCAGGTTTGTTTTGTTAAAATTGAGTTTCAAGTGGTGAGCAGACATCCACTGAGATGATGTAAGCAGGCAAAGTGCATAGCCTGAGACTCCCAGTTCTTGGAGGGTTAAAAGGAGAATCAATATCATCTTAGTTTAAGGTGTTTGCATCCATTTGCTGAAATGCAAATTGGAACTAAACACAAACTAAAGTTAAGGTGAATGATAATGTTATTAGGTAATAGTACCAGAGTATCTAGATTGAAGGTGAAGAGATCAACACGATCACCATACGTGCTAGCCGGATGCTAGCTAAACTTTTTTTTCCATACACATGCCCTGGCTTAGTTTGACTAGTCCAGCACAGCAAGGTTTTGCATCTCCATTAAAATCAACACCAGGAATTGTTGGGTTGTTATTAGCAGTAACTCAAAACAACAGCTATTTAGAGCCAGTGCTCATATGAATATGTTTAACTGACTAGTATTTATAGAACCGACTATGGGTCTACCAGTCGACTGAGCATGGATATCCCTAAACATTGTCAATAATAAGTAAGCTGTAGCAAACTAGTCAACAGCTGTTATTAAAATGTGACGGATATACAATATATTCAATCAACATTATATAAGTATTGGATCGCACTCAGTATCAGCATACCGTATACTCAACATCAAAGGACATTCATCTGAATCAGGGGCCAAAAAATACTTATCCAGACATCTTACCCTAATAAAATAAAATCACTCTTTGTATTATAAAATGAATACATTGGGTTGAATATGAATTAAAAGGCTGCATAGAAAAAGAAAGAAAACCAATTAATTCTTCTGTCAATGGGTCACAACTGGCTTTTCCGCACTAGCTTTGACTCTAGCTGTAGTGTGCTCGTCTTTTTTTCCTTTAACCTGCCTCTGGAAGTGCTAAGGACATACACATGGCAGTATGTAGGGCACAGAAAATGTATTTAACTCTTTATACATTTCTGGCACCTGCATGGTTTTTCAGTGAATGATTACATTCACTACCAACATTCCAAGAAAGTAGGGATGAGAGATGTTGAAAAATAGCTTCATAAATGAATAAGAATATGTGTTGACCAATCTCTCGTCACTGAAAGAGCAGGCAAACCAGTGTCTGGGTACAAAATTGTACCAAAATGCATCCACAATCATTTTTCTTCAAATTCAGATCCTGCCAGCTCTGACCATGTCCAACTGAAAATACCTAAAACATTGCCAGTGCAAAATTGATATGACGCAACAGACAGACATCAACAATGCAAGATAAATCTGTGCATTCCTTCTCAAAATGCTCCAGCCCCGGTATAAAAGTACAAGTACAGTGTTTTGCAGAGCACACACAGGAAAAATCCCAGACCGATACATCTGCGGTGTTGAGTTGAGAGGAATCTGTGCTTTGAGCCCTGGATTAGTTTGACCTATACTTGACTTCAACATTGATGCCCACTAGTTCAAAAGTTCATTCTCCACTGACCTCTGCGTCTGACTCTTCACCACCCCCCAACACCAACCCCATCTTTGTCCACCAACCCCTGAGCGGCTGCACGTCACAAGTCCTTCCAGGTCGTAAATTTAGCACCATTCACCACTCATAAACTGCTTAGCTCCTGCCAGTTTGAAGGATTTTTTCCCAGTTAAAAACCAACATAGACATATCTGCATATCTGGGATGGCTGCTAGCTGCCTTGTGCATACAGACGCTGGTCAGACTGGGAGGATGCTTGTCTCACACAGGGATTACAAAGTACAATGCACATATCTAGGGATAAATATCTCCAATTGCTATACACTACATTATTACCACCTGTGGGGAAACTGTATGTGTTAACGATGTAGAGAATAAACACACAAACCATTGTTCACATGTGCGCTTGCAGTAGCCTAGCTTTAGAGTCCAACTTAAGAACATAAGATGCAACTTTTGCTAATATTTCTTCATTTGATAACAATCCCGTGGTATTATTCAACTGCTTCTGTAATGAAGTGTCTCCCTTTACTTTAATGTCAAAGTACAGTCATGGTTTTGTTATTTGTAGTGTATTTGCGATTTTCTCAATCACAGAAGGACTTCCAAATTGACATTACGAACGTACTCGGTTTTCAAAAATACAACCATTGAACTGATCTTCTTCACGCCTGGAGCATAACATTATTTGGATAAGCTGTTCTGTAGAAAAAGGCAAAAGCCCCGTTTGCCCGGCCAGACGTAAAACTAAAAGACGTGCATCAAAATCCGGTAACACCCCCCTGCGGGCACTATGGAAAGTCTTTGTATGTTTTAAATACGTTCCATGTTAAGTAGTACAGTTAAAGCCTACAGGGAGCAGCCAGAAAGGTGCACTTACTTTTGAATGAAGACATCCTTATGTGTGTGGGGCGAGTTGAACTAGGGTATATGCTGCTATAAATTCAGGGTAACATTCATATAAACATAGTCATACTGAATGCGACGGCACACTGTTTTATTTCTTTTAGTGTCAAAGACAGAAATGATCCTCTTGCTTGGGACTGAGGTCACAACTTTGGTTACATATTTTAATTTGTGTCAAGATAAAGAAAAGTTTAAGCATTCGGTATTACACTGCAGTAACACCAAAACAAACACTTTCCCAACAGCCAACAACAGGCTATAAAACTGAAAAGCATCTTATGGTTGAGTTATATTCCATTTAAAATGCAGATTGCTTCAGAAATAGTGTAAACCAGTTCTGTTTTTGTATCTGAAAAAAACAGAACTGGTTTGTTTGCTTGATCAGAGGGGATAAGGAGTTCGGCTCATCTGGGTGATGCTATTAAATGTGTGTTAGCGTACAACGGTGGCGCAGCGGCAATACACCATCCTACACATCTCTCTACGCACTGCTGTCGTAGCTGAGCGGGAACCCAGGGCCTGGAGTGAGCAGTGATTTACAGAGCAGGGAGTGAACATGGCTGAATATAACGGCATTTCTATTTTGCTTCAGAGCAATCAACACCTTCTTTTTGTCACAGGTTGTTAGCATGTCTCGTGGTCAGCTGCAATGCTCTCTCCACTGATCCCCCTCTATTTAAGAAGGGGCACGTCAACAGGTTTAAGACCCTCTTGCTGAATGTGTCACCTCTTTTTCATTCAATATTTGTGCCATGAAATATGGCCAGTTGTTTAATCGGCCGCCAACTATGCCCACCAGTACGACTGTCCTCCTTCACCCACCAGGCACCAGTCACCTCCCCACCATTCTCCCACACAAAATGTTTGACCTATGTCACCTTTACAGCACACAATCGTTTCAAAGCCCCAGCTGCAGCCCAGAAATAGGACAGCTTTTTTTTATTCTGGGTGTCCACTGAAAAGGCGAGTGCCCTGTGCCAGTGTCCTGTTCCAAGCTCAAACAGGAGGCGGATGACAATGATGGATGTTGTGTAGAGTTTGTCAAGTGATTTCTGGAACCTACCTTTCCATTTTCAGTGAATAGGCCTGCATATCGTCAGGGTTTCTTTATATTTATTCAACAAAACTCTTTCCATTTTCTAAAGCAACGTGCAATACGTTTGATAAACAATAATGATACCAACTCATAACAACAAAAACATGCAGGTTTATTCACTTCAAAAAAGACAAACCATTGTAAATGCCAGTGCATCAGTTTCAAAGTGCTACCATTTTAGTTTTTTGTGTTGTCTTTCATAGTCAAGGTACAAGCGAAACAGGTGGGTGTCAGTCTGCCAATCTTGTCCAATACCTGATACTAACTAACTTTTGCCATTCATCCAAACTTGCTTCAGACAGACAAAAGATGTCATTTTTAAGTGATTGGTTTCTGATGGGTTAAATGTTAAGACTTAGCTCATGGACTCATAGTCAGCTAATTCAATTCTGTTCTAAAATGGCAACCTTATGTTTTATAATGTGGTCAGGGCCATGGTGAGTTCAATCACACCATAAACATATCTACAGTTGACTGTTCCTAAAATATATTTGTCCTAAATAGAACAGAAGAATATTGTTAAATCAACTGTGACACCGACTTTAGAAACATGACTTCCAACTGCCAATAGTGAACAATATGAAGTGACCAGATAAACTAAGAAAAAAAGCCTGAAACAAACAACTACAATGTGCTAAGATAAATGGTGCAACTAAATGTTAAATGTGAGTAAAGTCCTGCTGGAAATAAAAGAGTATTTCGAGACTGACAAGAAAATAAATAGTATGTCCAGTACGATAGAGCATATACTGTATGTATCTGTGAGAATCCCAGCTTGAGACCAATGCGCAATGCAATGCTTGGCTAATTGGATATGTGTATTACAATGTCCGTGGTCACAGCACCCTTATGGGGCATGAAATAACAAGCAGCTGTGTGTGTCAAGAGACTTCACATGTGTGTGTGCTCAGTTTGTCTGTGTGTGTGTGTGTGTGTGTGTGTGTGTGTGTGTGTGTGTGTGTGTGTGTGTGTGTGTGTGTGTGTGTGTGTGTGTGTGAGGGATGGTTGCTGAGAGGTTTATTAACCCAGTCCATCAAGGCAGTGTGGGATTCACACTGAGACACCAAAGGCTTAAGGATGTGAGCGCCACACAAGCAAGACAGCAAGACAGCGTCCGTCCGAAATACTAATATGGACCCTTATTTTTTACCACAACCACCCCCCAACCACCCCCCCTACACAGCCAACCCCTCTATATCAGCTCTGCTTCCACAGCTAGTGGACTGTGTGCTTGATTTGACCGGCTTTGCTGACCCACTCAGGAGATTATCAACACCATCCTCGATTCTTCAGCATTGCCTTTCCATTGTGATTCACACTGCACAACACTGTTTGTTTATGGTAATGACCGACAGGACGGTGTGAAGCCCACTTTACAGGACTTTACACTATATAACTGTCAATATGGAATTACAGAGCACTGTCAAAAGTGCAGCGAATTTAAACACCTATTTTAGTCACTGTTCTCAATAACACATTTTACAACCAGCAGCATGGACACATACCAGACATCAGAATGGCTGCAACAACATTAACTAGCCATGCATTGTTCACATAATACAACTCCCTGACAAGACAAACTACAGTTCTGTGACATAAGCATGCTCGCCTTATTTCTGTGGGGATGTGTTCCAGCAATAAACTATCCAACCTCTCCACAATGAGAACATTATTAAAGATGGTTAAGGTAGATTTACTTCATGTAGAAAGTAGAAACCATTCTAGAAGGGCTACAAATCTCGTTGTCAATTTATTTTAAAAGCTAAATTAAATATAAAGAAAATAAACCTGATAAGATGTCTTGAAATGCAGGCTAGGTTTAACTTGTATCATAATACTCTTATTGTAAATAAACATTTCCAAATGTTTGTTGGTTGATAAAACTATTTTCAATGGGGGATATTACATGTCGTTGGTGTTTTTTTAGGGTGAAACATGGCAGTTGTGCCTGCCGTGGGAACACTGTGCAGGATCTCTGAAATCTTGGGATAGGAAACTTGCAAATAATCGATCAATCAAACCTTTAAAAAACTGCCAATTTCTGTAGTGCCACAAGAAAATATAGATAGATAGATAGATAGATTGTACTTTATTGATCCCAAATTGGGAAATTGTTTTTGTTACAGCAGCATAAAAGGCATTTTACAATAAAACTAAATATACAAGAATAGAAATAAAATAAAATATAAAATATACATGTCGAAATAGAAAATATACATGCAGATATATATATATATATATATATATATATATATATATATATATATATATATATATATATATATATATATATTCAAAATATATGGAATATGGAGTATTAAATAAATATAGGAAAGAGAATGACAAAACATTCGTCACACAGTCTTCATGAGCAGGTTGATATTGCTAAATCGTCTTAATATTAAAAGCTAAAGTAAAAATATTAAGTATATTTGTATTTAACAAAGGTCAATCAAACTACTACTTCCAAGTTCAAGACCAAACCTATTAGTCGTAAATTATATGGATAGAATTTAGTTTGTTTCATTTGACGAGATGACAATCTGAATCTTGCACCAACAAACTAGAATTAGAGGTTAAAAACTTAAACAATCACTCCATAAGCTTGGATATGAACAAATGTATATACCATTATTCCAGATGAAACCATAATAATACATGGCATCAAAGCAGACCATCAGACTAAACTAAGGCAAGTGTTTCCCCTACCATTGTCTTGGCGGGGCGCTGCCCCGAGCAGCGCCCCGCCAAGACAGTAAACCTAGGGGAAACACTGAAGGCCCCGTCCAGAAGAAGAGGAGACGAAAACGAGCCGAAGTCATTTTCAAAAAAGTCTTCCGTCCACACGGAATCGGCTCAAGAAACGTGTTTGTGCACACGAAAACGCTCGAAAACGCTGGAGACGCTGTAGCACATATGCCGGGCCTGTAAGTGGCGCTGTACTTCCGCCACAAAATACACCAAAAGCAGCAAAGAAGACCGATGACGATGACGATTATTATTATATTATATTATATTATTATTGTTGCTGATGGTTGTGGTTGTGGTAGAGGAGCTGTACATTTTGCACTAAAATCTGTATCATGGTCAGTAGCGTCTGGAGCACGAACACAACCGTGTGATCCGCCATTGTTGTTGTTGTTGGCGAAATGCATCAGCAATGACGTGGGGGTGAGCAGGAGAGGTGGGGAGAGGCGGGGCTATGGCGTCATCGTTTTCAGGAAATGATCGTATAGGGCGTGCACACGGAGCCGCAAGCATTTCGTCCTCAGACCTACCCACTTTGGGAGCCGTTATCAAAGTGTATCGGATTCGGGTTCCGAATCCGCGGCTCTGTGTCGGCCTTGTGTGGACGAACCGTCTATACGATAGAGAACGTTAGCGGATACAACTGATATCGTCTCTGTGTGGACGGGGCCTAAGACTGTAAGTGGTACATTAGATGTTTAACGCGTTTGTTTTCTCTCCTGTGATGAATGGATGTGGGCATCATGGGAATTTCAAGTGACAGTAAGTCACACTGCAGGTCATGCAAAAGCAATTCAGATGCTCACTAACTCTGCCTAGCATAGGGGCTAAACTTAGAGGCACATTCATTTACACATTCAAAACCTACACCTGACATCTTCAGAAATTGTCAATACCAGCTTGTATAGTCAATCTGTAATGCTGTTCAGCCGATCAACTTGTCAGCACGGTCAGAGCACAGGGCTGTTTTTAGAGCAGACCTTCAGGTGATGAGTGGCCGCTGGATTCAGAGGTGTTGAAACAGCTTTAAACCCTACCTGGATACCCGCTGTTGTATAAATGCTCAGTGATCAGGTTGAGTAATTAAAGCAACACTTAACTTAAAGCTCGCTAGCTCTGGAGTAAGCTTAAGCAAGGTTGTTGTGTGTCAGGGTATCTGTCTGTGCTGAACCCCAATTACCACCTCATAACAATATGCTTAACAGAATATTAAACAGAATCCAGGTTGCACAGAGGAAAACACTAAATTGTCAGCAACGAGTCACAGCTGACAACACAGAGAAGGTCTCTAGACCTTCACTGATCCATCTGACACTGTGGGCCATGCGTGGAAAAGACAAGGGCCAGCTTAACATAAGTCTGAAAGGATAAAAAAAAACTAAAACCCGAGTGGTCAGAAAACACTTTAATTGAAGGTAAAACAACGAGTACAGTGGTCAAAGTCGCAGCAGGGAGTGAGCCTTTAAACTGTGATGGATGTTGAAAGACAAAGCACATTCTCTCAAATATGTGTTCATAGCAATATTTGGAAGATAATTAATAGCCAGTTGAAATTAAAAACACTGCAGTGTACTGTAAATTCATGTACGGAATTTCTAGCTGTGCTGATGTGAGAAAATCAAGCTGATAGGCGAGTAGGTCACACTATGGTGAGAGCCGATGAAACTACGGACATGAAGACCCAACAACGGGTTCCTGACAGCAACCGATAAAAATGTGTGTATTAGAGGAGGATTGTGTATTAAGTTTCCTTTATCAGTTAAATAATAATTGAAACGGAAACCATTAAGGAAAATGCTTTATCAATATCAAGCCAGAGCAGTGTTTGTTTAAAACTCTTACACTTCTGTCTCTTTAAAGTAAATACAAATAAAAAAATCCTGAGTTAATATATAAACATTCTTAAGGGTCATATCATTGTTTTTCATACTGTCTGTGCTATTTAGCTTTTATCCTTGCTTATATATCCGATTTGATGTCTGTTGCATGTTAATGATATTCTAAAAAGGGCTTTTAACTGGGCCCATGTGTTTTATGTGCTTCAATCGTAAGTTGTAAGCTTATGTGTTTTAATTCTGCTCATGTGTTTTTCTGTGCTTATGTGTATGTTTTCTTGTAATGCCATCAACCTGCCAGGGACTGCAGATGAAAATAAGCCTTTATGGCAGGGGTGTCCAAACTACGGCCCGGGGACCAAATTGCGGCCACGGTCCATTATGAATTGGCCCTCAGCAGATTCTAAAAGTATAATGGACAATGGCCCACACATGAAACTTGTGCTTGTCTTACGTATATTACACAGTAGTATTCATGTGTTGATAGGGCCACTTCTCAAATAAATTCTATCATTTCAATTTGAAAACATTTTCTAACAAATCTTAGTTGATAAAAAAATCCCAATAACTTATTTGCATAACAAGCTTGAAATATACCCTTCTGATTTCCACTTATTATAAGCAGTCTGAGGCTTCTGTTTTAAGGGTAGAGTTGTCAAACCTTTTTGTAACAAAGTAAATAACATGACTCAAGTGCTCATGTTGATTAATGTGCATTGTCCCTTCTTAAAAAATTAAATAAGGAAACAACATAAGAAAAATAAAGAATTCCTTCTGTACATGCTGGAGGCTTTGTTGTGTCTTTTGTGGTGTGTCCCCCTCGGTCCAGCCTGCCCTCCACCTCACCCTCCTCTCTTGGTGCTCAGGGGGGATAGTTTGTTTTGCTCACATCTTGCCCACTGTTCCTGTCAGCACATCCGTATCCTCGGCGGCACCCTGGATGGGCTCTGTCTATGCCTGAGCCCGACCCTACAGACACCCCCAGCATGATTAATAGCCCTCTGCTGGGACGCTCCATCCACTCAGCACATTGTTGAGAGCCGTTGAAACAGTACAACAGTTGCATCCCCTCTTCACACCGGGCATAAGCCCTGCCTGTCAGGCCCCGGTTAGGGTACTGTTAACTGGCCAGATTTACAGCTACTAACCAGTACTAGGTGGCAGTGTGTCTGGGGAGGGGGGGGACACTCCTATTAATCATAGTTATTGTGATGGGGGCTTTTACAACCAGTAGGCCAAAGGCTTGCCACTGTATAACACCTGTATAATCCATGGCGCCTCCCATCAACCATACATCAAAAACTACACACCAATGTAGCTAGCATTGTAATTCTCTGTGATACCATGGCTTGTTGGATCCATTGAAGATTAACAGGTGACCTGAATCTTGTTTATCAGTCAGTTCTGCATAATCAATAAATCAAATGTACTACAAATGGAGATTCAAGAGTTTTAAAATCCCAATCTAAATTCAGATTAGAAATGAATAGACACTATTTTTTATTAAATAACTGTTTTTAACTGTCATATCAAATAATAGGCTGACAGAAAAGGATTTTCCAACAATTCAAACAGTTGAATGATGAAGTAATGTATCAAGGAAAAAACATGTTAGGCTTTGCAGCTTTTAAATTGTAGAGTGAATATCTTTGGGTTTTAAACTGTCGGTCAGCAAACTCTTTCAGCCCGGGCTCTAGGAAGTTTGTTTTTTTACATTTTATAGACAAAACAAGAACAATTTAAAATAAATCAAATCATTAATAATACAATAAAAAATGTATTGATTGAAAGGTTGAACATGAAATGAGCAACAGTTAAGGAAACTCAGATTTTTCAGTACCTGATGTTACCATACATGCATCGTTTATTATGCATATAGATGGGAAGTTGCTATACAAACTACGCTTGCCTTACTGAATATGTCAGTTATGAGAATGAAACGATGACAAAGACATGCGAGCAAGAACACCTTTAGCCATGTGGATGAAATTCAGGCCCAAAACATTGTGCAGGTTGCCAACACTATTTTCCATTAAAATACTTTATTGTTGTAGTTTTTCTGAATTGCTGTTGCCTTGACTAGACTAGAGCACAAATAATGTATTAATCAGTCATTCCATTATTGTAATAATCAAAAATTCTACGAGTTTAGGGTTCTCAAATGTAAAGATTTGCTGCTTTTTTTAGTATATATATATATATATATATATATGAAATATATAGGCGTGTGGTGCAGTGGATTGTGCGTTGGTGTTGGGATCAGGGGGTGACAGGTTCAAACCCCACTGCAGTCAGCATGTCGTTGTGTCCCTGAGACACTTCACCCCAAATTGCTCCTGTGGGGATTGCCCACAGTATTGAGTATGTAAGTCGCTTTGGATAAAAGCGTCTAACAAGTCACATGTAATCTAACAAGTGACATGTAATGTAAAATATCTTTGGGGTTTTCAGTGCAACAACCAATTTCAAGATACTAGCTTTAATTTAAGAAACTGTAATGGACAAGCTTTATTATTTTTCTGTCATTTTATGATCCAAAGAAATGATCTAATGAATCAATAGTGGAAATAATCAGAGTTTTCTCTGTGCATGTAAAATATTAAGGGATTCATTTATCTGAGACTATGGGTGTTTCTCAATGTCGAGGAAAGCTGCTCCAGAGCCACTATTTCAAGGATACTACGTCATCGAGTCCCGCCGAAGGACTGTTCCAATGTCCAGGATGCTTGGAATTCCACCGAGGCCGGCGTACTTCGTTGCAGGAAATGTTGAGGCTGCACATGTGTAGCCTCCGCGGTCTTAAAATCCCCACAATGCTTTGCGCACGGACCAATTTCCCAAATCTTTGGCGGAAAATGTAAGGCGGGGCCTCTCATATGACGCCTGCACACTTGCTAGCCTGTTCCATTCTTGGTTCTCCGAATGCCAGGAAGGATTCTTGCCTAGCCTCTGATGGACCTGACTCGTAAGAAAAGGAAGCGTCCTCGACATTGAGAAACACCCTATGTTGACCCAACCTGAGGCTATAAATCTGACAGACATTAATGTAAGTGACATCTCCGCCCACCCAGTTTATTGTCTTTTGACCATGTCATAAAAATAACTGACAGCAGGACTGAGAATGTAACCCCTGATCTCATGGTTAAAGCTTCAAGACAGCGGGGCCACGCGGCAGACATGTAAAGAATTGCCGTGAGTCAGATTATCCTTGCTCAGAATGCCTCCATGAGTAAACATATTTGCATAAGTGGCTGAGCGACATGAATTATGGCTCCTCTTCCTCGGCATTTACCAGCTGCCTTCTGCCAGTTCAATTGGGAGTGATATATGTGTGAAGATCAGGTGGCTGGAAAGAGGAAGGGAGGGGTGAGAGGGTGTAAGGGGGGGTAAAAGGCCACAACTAGATCCCAAGTGCTGGGGCTGCACCCCCCGTAGGCCCACCAGCGCCTGCCTGACTACAGCTGGGGACCAAGACAACACACACTCACGCTTGACCTTGAAATAACACAGAGACGGCATGTGTGCATTCTCTCCTGATGACTGACATGACGGCAAAATGTGATGAATTAGTGAGGTTGTCAGTAATGCATGGATTAGACTGTGAAAACATGAAGGAAATATATTCAAAACATCATAGTATCACAGTGTTTCCCACAGATATGAAATATACTTGTGGTGGTAGCGGGGGGAGGGGGAAGGGGGGCTGGCTGGCTTTGTGACGTGCAACAACATTAACATTAACCTTTCTGTTGGTCGCTTGTTAGCAGACCCTTCACGCGATAGCAGAGCGAACAGGTACAGGAGGTGTAGAGCGAGGGATCATTGTCCACTAGTTAATCGATCGCAGATGGCGTCGTGCTCACGGACGGATACAAAAAAAAAAACGAAATGGGTCGCAAAGTATACTTTGGCGGCCGTTAATATACCTGGGCGGCCCGCCCAGGTAAAGTCTATGTGTGGGAAACCCTGGTATCATTATACCGCTGCCACTGAGCACCTTTTTATTGCAACAAAAAAGAAAAAACAGTGCATACAACGAGCATTACACGTCGGTGCCTCAAACTATGTAATTCAAAAGATATATTTTTTGCAATAATTCTACTATTCCATGCAGAATTAGCTTTGTTTTGTGCTTATCTTTGGGGAAACCAGCGTAATTATTGTAAAGGTCAGCTGGAGAGTAATGAAATCATCCTCTACAATGTTCACTCTGCAAATCCACTTCCATGCCCCCTGATATCTACCTCCGGTGCTGTGCTGGTGATTACAGTCAATTAGAGGTGTGCTTGTGAATTTCGTTAGTGTTTGGATGAAAAGGAGAAAGCTGTCAGTCAAAAGGCCACTCTGGCTTTGTATCTGGGGGCTGCAAGGGGCTCTAAACCTGTATTTGTATGAATAAAAATGAAGGGATTTAGCAGCAGACTGTTTCTTCTGCAGACTTGTCAAAAATCTGACCTTCGCTGCAGCAGAGGGAGGTGATGGGAGGAAAGAATTGAAGATTTAAGAAGCTGAGTGACTTCTGGATAAAAGAAGTCCAACTGAAAAAAGATAGAGGGAAAAATATGTATGTCAGATTGAGAGGCGGTTCTCCGGTCTTTCTAACTCTCTGAGGTATAGTCCCGCAATAAAATAAATTCATAGAATTATTCAACAAGAGATTGAGAGAGATTTGTCTGTGCGATGAAAATGGTATACAGGAGAGACCCCCTGCCAGTGTCAGGTGGGAGGGAAATACTACAGCTGCAGATCAATACAATGTTCCAGAACATTTAATACAATAATACTTTCACTATTTCTGTTTTCTTTGTTAGTTGATAATCAAAGTTCAAGCTTATATGCAATAACAAAATATAAAAGCCAGTTTGTCCTACATCAGTTGCTTGTTTTTTATTCCAGTTTAGACCCTGTTATACACAATCCAGATGGCCTATTCATGTCATCTAAAAAGCTACTGCTCACAAACTAGCACGGGTGAAGTCAAATCACACCTGAAGGATACTTAAAGGTAGGGTAGGTAAGTTTGAGAAACCGGCTCGAGATCGCTAGAATTTGAAAATACACAACCGGAGAAAATCTGCCACTTCCTTACAGAGCCTCCCAACACACACGAACGCGAACATGACCAATGAGGGCACGAGATAAGTTTGTGCACAGATGGAAGGCTGACAGGCAGGTAGGCCATCCAGTTATTTTAGCCGGGCCGGCTAAAATGATTGGTCGTGCTTTTTACAGTGCTACAGCTTCCACAGATGATATTTTTTTATGGATTTTTTGTCAAAGCACTTAAGATATTCATTGCTATCGGGTTGTTAAGAGCATTCCATGGAATATAACAAAAAGTGTATCTCGAGCCGGTTTCTCAAACTTACCTACCCAACCTTTAAGGTTAAACAATAAATGAACATATTCAAAATAATAAAAACACTAATATTAAGTTGTGCACAATATATAGCAACAACGTATTTAAGGAACAAGGCATACGAGTCATTATTACTCAAAGTTTAAAGCTATCTACTATTTTACTATTTAAGCGTAAACCAAAGAACCTTGTGGGACCTTTTCTAAGCCAGTACATATTTAAAGACAGATGCTGGCCACAAAGCTGTGGAAAGCACTCAATGATATGGGTCTAATGAGGTTAGGGATGGGGCATTAGATATCAAGCTCAACCCAAACCATCCCATTTAAATCAGAGGAAAGTCCCCTGCTTCCTGGGACTGATTTGCCTGGATGACTGAGCAAGGTGGAGCTGAAGCATCACAACACATGGTCCATCGTTGGCCCGTCTGCGTCAACTGTGCTCTCATTGTTCAGGAGCGGGGAGACGACCTTACATTCTCCAGGAGCAGAAGGAAACTTTTTTTTCCTGCTTTAAGAAAAGTGAGACAAGACTTCCTTTCCCAGAACAATTTATCTCTCTGCTTGACAAGACTCCCTGCTATATTTACCCAACTAAAATTGCAGATGATATACTTCCAGCTGCACTGCTCTCCAGCTCTTTGGCACATGGTCCTGTCAATCACATTAGTTACAACAGAACAGGACCACAAGGGCAGTGAGACCCTCAGCCAGACGGAGAGAGGGACTGAGAAATATGGAAAGAAAGGAAATTAGAGAAGAAAGACAGAGGGGCTGAGAAACCTTGTGGGGACTAATTCATATTGCCTTCGCTGGTTGGTGTTAGTTGTTAGAAGGAGCGGAGTTACACACCAGAGTGAATGGAATTACTGGGCTTTTATTAAGCAGACAGCTGGGTTGCTGCGAAGCCTCAAAGCAGCAACAAAACACAGCCCACCCACAAGACTTCCTGCCAAAATATTGCTGTGTTTCTTTACGAGATCTATTAGGTTGGTATGCTGCTGCAAAAACAAAACAAATTGATCAGTCTGTCAGGCACAGAATTGAGCCCTACTGTGGTTATTTGATCTCCATTTTGTCTCTCATCAGGGCAGGGATGTAACATTTCAGAGACTGGGGGCACAGGGGATTTGGGCTTAAGGATGCAACAAAGGCTTTCAAACCTCCTTGACATGGATTCATTACTTCATGCAAATGCCCTAAAAAAGCTGAAAATAATTCAGTATTTTTTATTCGACTTCCATTCTATTCAAATACAATACAGTACAGTGTAAGAGAATGGGTTTAAGTGAGGGGAACAGAGGAGCACAGGCTTGTGGTGATTTAAGGGCTGTGGGGAAAGGGTTAAAGAGGGAGGAAAAAGAAAAAGAAAAGAGGTGGGTAGATTCCTCCTCAGCCAGCAGTGCCTGTCCATCTCACAGCAGCACTGGCATTCCCTGGAGGAAGGCAGCAGCAGGGGGAGTGGGGGGGGGGCTCACACTGTGCAGCTTCATGTTTTGCATCTCTGCCATTGCTCACAACTTCTACAACTTGAGCTGCAGGGCTGTGGGAGCTGCCAGAGCTCTCATTGCAAAGGCATGACAACATGCAGGACTGTCCTCAGGCCAGCTTGGCTCTCTCATAAGAAGGGGTGCTGTCAGACACCACCACTGCATTTACACACTCAGGGACTCGCAAATGATCAGGCACCACACTGAGTGTTAGTGTGACTAGACTGGAGAAGGTCTAGGATTATTAGATTACATTGCATTTAGCTGACGCTTTTGTCCAGAGCCAATAAACAATAAATTGATCAATCTCAACCCCTGATTAAAAGCTTAAAGGTAGGGTAGGTAATTCACTTCAGAAACACTTTTTGTTATATTCCATGGAATGCTCTCAACATCCCGAGAGCAAGGAATACATTAAATGCTTTGACAATAAATATATACAAATATTTAATCTGTGGAAGCCGTAGCGCTGTAAAAAGCAAGTCCAGTTATCTGCCTCGGCCCGGCTAAAATAACTGGATGGCCTACCTGCCTGTCAGCCTTCCATCTGTGCACAAACTTATCTCGTGCCCTCATTGGTCATGTGCGCGTTCGTGTGTGTTGGAGGAGGGGCTCTGTAAGGAAGTCTGAAGGAAGAGGCAGATTTTTTTCGGTTGTGTACTTTCAAATTCTAGCGCACTCGAGCTGGTTTCTCCATTCTTACCTACCCTACCTTTAAGTATTTTATCACTGCAAACCTGATGGACAAAGAGAGAAAGGGGCCCAATGCACGTGCTGTTGGCCCCACCAATACGATCAGCTCCAGTGCTGAATTCATGGCTTTTCCTGAACCAGACCAGACCCTGGTACCACTCTCATTTCAGCCACCCAGTGTTATTCATATTTCAGTTGACATGGTACGAGAGCCTCATTTCATGTCAACATGAGGTCAAACAGCTTGTGAAACCTGAACTAATCCCATCACCGTACACCCTATCAGCCCCACGTACCTTTAATGTAGTTGAGGGTTTCTTTCAGGTGGGCAAAGCTGTTAAGTAGAGGGTCCTGCTCTTCATCCTGGGCAGAGAAAAACATGATGAGAGCACTAAGAGAGCAGGGTAGGACATCTTAAACACCATTTGACATTCAAAGTAGTTCAATCAAATATAATATAATATTCAGTTTCAGGGTCTATTACATTGAATGTGTGCTATAAAACCAACAACTCTAGTAACAGCAATTATTTAGAATATTAAGTTGTGACTTTTTAATTACAGCAGCATGTCAAAAGTATATGGATCTGCATGGAGAAAAAGATTATCTCTAAATAAGCCAAATCTTGGTACTGCTCAAATGTCCTGCTGTACAATTAAACGTAATATTACTCTTAATGTTATGTTGTCATTACAACAAATGTGATGGCACACATTTTATAGCTTTATCAAAGGTTTGTGTTTGGTTGCTTTCACTTTATCTTAAGGCTCTTAAAAGAGGCGTTGGTTAATACAGGGTATATGCAGGAATCCTGAAGTCAAATGTAATGCCTTTTAAGACCTTTTCTAAGACCCTTTCCATACATTTTAAGACCTCATCGTCACTTCGAGTTTTAACCGGTTACATTGGCGACACACTTTACCTCACATTTACTATATACAGTATTGATTGTCCTTCCTCCTTATCTTCCAACCATTTGGACGCAAACTTGCATTTCCCCATAACGATGTTGTTTAACAACCGGCGTAAACGGACCTTCGCGCGCTATCAAGCAGTGAGCGTGCGATGTCCTGTTCAGATGACGTCCAATCCAACGGGATGCCATAAATAAACTACACACCTACGCAATGATTACATTCAGGCAAACTGTAGAATACAACCTCTTTGGACAATTGATATACTTATTGGAAACAAGCTACAAAATGTAATACCTTGGAAAATGCTGTTTAATACTTTTCGCTAAATTGATTTATCAACTTTTAATACTTTTTAAGACCCCGCGGACACCCTGTAATAGGTCATAAGGCCCCTATAAATCCTATATGCTTAGAAGTCATCCAGAATGTGCCACTGAAAAGAGCTTGGCTTAATGTGGAGTGTCTTTGTAGCCGAGTGGTCACAGCCATGTTACCTCGCTGCAAGGGCCCGGGTTCCAAAAAGCCTTAGGAACTTGAGCTACATATTTTAGATTCTTTTTTTCCTTTTTTTTTTAAAGAAGCATTATTTAAATTGAGTAAATTCATTGTAAAAAGTATTAATAACACATCTGTCTCACTTCAGATCAAGTATCTGAAAAATCATCCCTATAGTTTCTAAAACAGGGACCCAAATGCATGCTGGTCCTTCTACACTAGCAGGCAAAAGAAGTAAAGATGAGAGCTTATTCAGACGTTTTGTGGACTCTTTAGCCACTCCTGAGATTATCATTGGGAAAACAGTTCATTTCAAAATGAAGCTTTCATCACAATATCAGAGTTATGATGAGCAGAGAAAGAATTAGTGGCAAGAAAAAGTTCTACCCTCAAGGGGGGATATGTTCAAATGCTCCGCCACCATAAGCCCAACAACCAAAATACAGTATGTCTGGATATGGGTTTGAGAGGCAGAGCATCATAAAACAAACTTCAAATCAAAAAGGAAATGTACCAAAATCATTGTTTTCCTCACTGATCCAACAGTCACAAACGTTGGTTAGATGGGGAATCCTACAGACTCCAAAGTGTTGGCTCTCTTTCTGCCCACTGAGCAGCCCCTCTGTCGTTGTTTGGAAGCAGTTTATTCAAATGTTTTGTCAAATCACAAAACCTTATACCATTTAGTCCATTTGTATATCTTTATTAGAGCTAGTCTTTATTCAAATACAGTATAGTACAAATATAATTGTTGTGATTAACTCACCAGTGGAGTGTGGGTATTCCACCTGGAGTTCCTCTTGATAGCTCCAACAACGGTACTAATCTCACCCTGGACGATGTAGATGTTCTTGTCCACCATGCTGCTTTCTGAGAGACAAACGGAGAAGGAGAAGGTTAGTTTGGCCCATACTGATATATCATCAATTGTATTGTATACAATACAAGCTATGCGTTGCTATGTATGTATGTATACATGTATGTATGTATGTATGTATTTTATTCAAATATTTCATCAAATAACCCCTGTTTCTCAAATCTTTCATTTGAAATGTGTCTTCCTTCTACTATTTAAAAAGGTTTCAGTCAGCCTGATGAACACTTCTCAGCTCTTCAGGATACATTGTACATTATACAGTGACTTCAGTGTCAGTGAGACATCACTGATATCTGTTGTGAATTTGAGACAAAAAAACAACAAACCGCTTAACATATTGTTAACACATTGTTATCTATTATGTTGTGACATTATCAGAAAATGAACTTCTATAGTATATACTTCTATGTCTATACAAAAGAAACAGAATTTACATGAGATATAGGAATAAACGGCCTACTATAAATAATGAAATTGATACCACCTCGACATTAATTACATCTGTCTGATTGTGGTTCTCATGGCAAACATTTTGTCATGAGATTCATGTATTTCAAGTTGGATATGCAATCATTTAGACAATATTAAATTATGAAATTCTGCAAGAAGTATATAATAGATTAGACTGTAAGCTTATATTTCAACTCAAAACCTTTACCCTAAAATGAATATACATTCTGAGAAGCAAACAGCACATTTCCATGTGTACATTGGGAATGCCTTAAACCAATATGGATAACCAAACAAAATCAGAATGACATACTGTTCATATTTGACAAGCAGTATACCACAAAGTGGTTGGATTAACCTTTTTCCCTGTGTCATGAAAGCCATGGCATATAATACTCTTACATTACAGGAAGAGTTATGAATGTATGGACTAGGTGACAGAGGCCACATTCTTTAAATTCAAGGTAAGCACCCTATTCAATAAGATAAGACGATTAAAATATGGAAGGTAGAGGCCGGGATGTAGAGGCATAGGGATAGGCGTACAGCTGATAAGACTGTCATATATGAGGCTCCACTAGCGAATAGGATTTTCAAACCAACTATTCTTATTTGAATCAGTGGGGTTAAGTCCGGGTCTGATATTGTATTTCCCAAGAAACTGCACAGTGCAGGGACAGTAAACAGTCAACTTGGTGGAAACAGATTAGTTCAGGAAAAACCTGCAACACAGTTTACCTTTAATCATTGGAAAATGTTTTAACAATAGTCTCTCTTTCCTTCATATTAGTAATAAATGCTCTATTTTTATTTAGCCGGCAAGTAAAAGTCACTGCATAGTGTCTCACATCAGCTGCTTATTGGAGCAGGAAGCAATGTACAGTACAGACCATTGTTTCATAAGACTGGGTACCAGACAGGAAAACAAATGCTTCCAATCAACACTTTCAACTCATCAAAGTAGATAAAGCCATCTGAAACGTTGACAGGTCTCCCTTTCACTCCATGTGAATGGAAGCTCAGGGGCCAGAGGGACTCTATGCTTTTCATAATGGTTCTAGATAATCTAGATTAAAAGCGTTTATGGAACAGTTTATTTTTGCCAGGTGATGGTGTTAACACATTCTCTGCATGAAAAGAGCTTTTCTAGAGACAGACTTGCAAAGAAGCACATGGACCACTGAACTTTTTGGAGAAAATGTAAGACTCCCTCCCTTGCTCTGATATCAATGCTAACAATCAGCTGGGTGGATGGACATCTCTGCCTGTCACTCCCAACACATAAGTAACATAATGCAGTCATAGAATAAAAGCTACTGATACAAGTCAGCTTGTTGTCTCTTAGGTAAGAAGGTGCTAGCAGGCTAATTAGGTTACCTAGCTACAGTATGTCAGTGGCATATATTCAGAGGCGAAACTATCAAGCTAGCTCTTCACCATACCATGGTATTGAAAACCTGTTGACAGACCTCTGGGACAAACACAAACACAATAAAAGGACAAGTGACTACTATTAAGTTAATATAAATCGACCTACTAGTTTTAAAAATAGTTTCATATATTTCCTACCCAGAAAGACCACAGCTAACTACTTAGCTACGTGTTCATTTGCTAAGGAGAGGTGTCTTCCGTGTATGTCCTCTCGGACAACAGTAATCTTTTCATGACATAATATCAAAACGCCTGTTGAAAGATATATATACGTACGCGTCTGTGGTTGTTAAGAAATAATGAGGTTACCTGTGTGTGGCTGCTATTTCAGAGATGGAGTCCTGCTGTAGCTTATGCTAGCCTAGCTCGGCAAGCTAGCAGGCTAGCCGGCCAACAGTGAATGAAGAAGACCAAAGTTCAGTTCAGCACGACAACAGGAAAAACTAATGTTTTCGGACATTCCACTGCGTGATACCGTAATAATTCCAAACACCACGTATTCATTCACTCTTCAAAATAATGCTCCATAAGTGAATAAAGTGAACACCTTCCTGCAGCTGTCAATCTGGCCTTGGTAAACACACTGACGTGGAAAAGCTCCGCAGTCTCAACCTAGCCTGATGACGAGTTATGATTGACAGGCTACTAAACTCTTCACTTTAACCGTAATATTACGCTTTACAGTTCAAGAAACATCAGATAAGAGTTTCAGATTTGGTAAATGTTTTGTTTTTGTTTTTTTCTAACTAGATAGACAAGATACTGATTCCACAAAAGGAAATATCACTTGTGGTGCAGAGAAATAAAGGCGGGACAAAGGCAGCAGTACAGAAGTAAGTTTGGTTGCGCCGGGCTGATGACGAAAGCACGAGCTGCAGCTCCATGGCAGAGTCCAGCCTGGAGGCTGCTTTCTGTTCACTCTCTTTCTCAGGCTCAACTTCACTGAGACTGTGTAGAGGCTGCTTTCTGTTCACTCTCTTTCTCAGGCTCAACTTCACTCTCCAACCCACTCTCAGTGTGTCTCAGCTTCTTGCTCTGGCTCTCATTGTGGGGTTAATTACTCTGAAGAAGAATATTGTATTACTGATTTAGAGACATTTTTTCTCTCATGCTGATCTGTTAAACTTTGCCATGAATTATAAATAAGCATATGCTATAAAGCCTAGTTTTGCATGTGGAATTAGCAACAGAGCAAAAGCTAATGCCAACTGTAAGGTACAGCTTGAATGCTTACCAAGAGCCCCATGAAAAATAAAACATATATTTTTATGATGGACATAATTTACTATTTTATATATGATATTATATTATATTGTATCATATTATATAATATGTTAAATTATATTATAATATATTGTATTATTATATTTGTATATGTTATATTATATTGTGTATAGGAGCAAATTAACTCTGTTAAACTGTGTAAGTGTATACTTAGTTTTTACTGCATCTACAGTTTGCAAATGAAAATCAGATTGTGATGATTCAGTAACATAAACATATCTCTCAAGGTTGGTTTTAGACTGTTGGTCAAATAAAACCATCAACCATATGGCATTACCTTGAGTTTTAGAAAATGCTTATGAACATGTTTCACTATATTTAGATATTGTGCATATCAAATAATCAATTATAAAAAATAGGTTTGCAAATGTATTGATAATAAATAGATATGTTTTGGTTGCTGCCCAATTTGGTTTAGAGCTAACCATCCAACAAAGCATTTAACATGACTGGCATACATTGGATATAAACACTGTAGAAGTGAAAGATTGATGTCTTTGTTCACCTGAGTTTACAACCCGACATCACGTGACCCAAGTCATTTGGTCCAAGTCTCAAATGACTTGGGTCATGAACAACAGAATGGATGTTTCTGATGTTCATCCATTCTTTTGTTAAGGGTCATTGCTGCTTCACTAATGTGGTTTTCCCCAAATATATGATCAATGTTCAGTATTATGCTTATTCACAAGCTACAAAAACCATCTTGTGGGGTATAATTGTTTGCTGTTGAGGTTTTGTTTTTAGGATTCTTCATGGGAACATATGAAGGGTTGCTCTGTGTTTAAAGCTTGTAGAATCTAAGCATGTGTTTTCCACAGTAAGGAATATGTCTGCACCTCTGAGGCAATGAAAACGATTTGTATTGTTTGTCATGCACTTGTTGATACATTGCAATGTTCTCACAAATAGGAAATCAAACGTGCGGTGGAAGATTGATTTAATCCCCATTCCCTAAAGAACCAGCTTTAGTCATCCAAGAAACATTATCTTTTTGAGAACTCATCTGTTATCACTATGAAGTTGTGTTGCATATCCTCATCTGATCCACCATATCCTGATCCCATCCCCGTTCAGCTGCATATGAAACAGCTGGATTTCTCTTGATTACATTTTCTTCGTCCAAACAAAAAATATTTATGTGAGCTAGTGTCTTTGACGTGAGTCTGTTCATCATTAATTACAGCCATGAAATAAGAGTGGGGAGATTCTTTTATTTTTATCATTTCAATCTCATAGTTTACAAAAATGTCTGCTTAGTTTATAAGATCACTCGTGGGTTGGCTCCTCCTCCTCTGGCTGGCTTCATCAGCCTAAAGTCCACCTCAACCAGGGGGCTACTAGAGGTGCTGCTAGGGGAGACTGCACCATCCCATTGAAGTGCATTCTGCCAGGCTGTCTTTTCAATCCACGCATCCCATCAATGGAATTCAATACCACCATCTATAAGAGAATCCTCATCCTACTACACATTCAAGCACAGTGTTAAAAAGTGGCTCATTAATAATCAACAGTGTCAGCACTGATGTGTGGGTGTAGGTGTTAGTATGAGTGCGTATTGTGAATGTTTTATTTATTATCATGACTTGCTCTTATCTGTATTCAGTGATGTCATCTATTGTAAATATGTACATTTTATTTTATTTTATTTTTTGGTATAACAATGTTGTGGTATTTTTTATTATTGCTTTTAGATATTACCATCTGGCAAAGGGACTATCGGTGAAAACTAGCCTTTTGGCTAATTCGAGTACTTTTACATGTTTTTAATATGTTGATTAATGTACACTGTCCCTTGTTTTAAATAAATCAATTCAATTCAATTCTCTAAAGCTAAAACATCATAATGACACTTTGACAGCTCTGCGTCTCTCTCCAGGGGAGGGTGTGTGCTTGAGTAAATGATGCCAATGTCAGGTTGACTTTCTGCTTTGCCTTGTTGTGTAAAGTTTATAGTCTGTCCTGTTGCTAAGAGGAAAAATAATGAGAAATGTGGCTTTAACAAACATACATGCATAAACTCAGAGGATGTCAAATGCTTTGTATTGCAAAATGTCATATTTGGCAAGCATATTTTTGTTTGAAAGATGTGGAAGGGATAAATGGAGTCTTGTCTCATGATCCTCCCACATTGTCAGAGATATTTTTGCACATTGTTTGAGGCCTGAGTGCATATTCATGGGTATGAAAATGTGTGCATGACAGGATATAATAATATTAAAACTTATCATTAATCAATGATAGTGTTTCCCCCCTACTGAATTACCACTTACCACCATTTTTATTTGAATATATCCTCAATGTTAATGAACAAAGGAGCACAGGTCCCTCCTCTATAGTGACAATCCCATATCTGGTTTTTGCATTGCAAAATGTATCAAATGTATCCAAAACGAGGAGAGCCTGGAAGAGAGCTACGCTAACCCAGAATCCCTTGGAACACTCCTTCGGCCACACCAGGGTCAATTCCCGGATCTTGGTCCGTAGCTTATTTAAATCAAATAATGTATAAGAAATGGATGTACTCTCTCTGAGGTCACCATTTGGTTTCTGAGGAGCCGTTGGCAAGCTCAATATCGGGGGCTTCAGCCGTTGCCATTGACCACACTGCTAATCTTGCAGCTTATCCAAAGATGGGCAAAGAGGTGGATCAATGCTGGAACTGAGGCGGGCCCAAGTGATACAGCATAGCAGACAGCTAGCAGCTAGCTTCCTGTGAAGGCCCGTCTGTCACTCAAAGCAACCACGCTCTTAATGATGTATAACCTTAATCCTTGATATCAAATGGTGAGTTAAAAACTCCTACAACTGTCAGAAGAACTGTTTCTAAAACACAGCTTTATGTTTCCAAACTTACATTTATATAGCGATTACAATTTTACATTGCATCGTTATATATAATTAATGTTCGTATAAACAACTTTCATTTGATATATATTTGGTTTAAAATGTATTGCTGGCGGGGTTTGGGGAAACAAAGTAAAAAAATTGAAAATCAGAAATAAGAAAAGGTCACCTATCATGCAAAATGCACTTTTTGATGTCTTTTATACATAAATATGTGTCCCCGGTGTGTAAGGAGACTCTCAAAGTGTCAGAAAATACAACCCTCTCTCTTTTCCTCCGTACCCTAATCTCTAAAAACGGGGGAACAATGGAGCTGATCCAGATTTGTTGTGGTCATGACGACATTACTAAAATGTGGGCTGGCTTTACGTTAAACTCCTGGCAACGTCCCCCCCACGTCCCCACCTATCATCCCCATATACAGTCGCTAGCTGAATCCCCTCCCTCAGCTGTGTGGCTGTGTGTTCAGCCTGTGTCTACGAGAGGGACTTAGAGTAAAGTTGTTATAATACATATAATGGCACTGTTCTCGCTGTAAACACTGAATAAAGAACATGTCAAGCTATGTGCTGAATCAGAAACAATGTGAGACGTGTTCTGGAAGTAATATGTGTAACCGATGTGTAACTTGACGTGTTTATATTTCACCAAAATCATTTTTGTCCATATTTTCTTTGTAAAACTTGTCACTGTATTTTTATTTTCTAGGCCAGACCCAGAATCAGCACTTTAGTAACAGGGCTGAAATAGAGGGCTACGAGGCATGCTACAATGGGTGAGTTGTTTGGTATTTTGAGCAAAACACTTCAGATACATGTTTTTTATAGAAATGGCCCTATAATATATTGTTCAAATATAGCATAATAGGTGAGCTTTAAGGAATTAAAACAGTTTTTCAACTTTGCCACCGACACTTTAATTGTTCTTATCCCTCACACAGTTATACCACATCTCTTATTATTGAAGAGCTTGCATGCCTCTGATGACACTTCAACTGATACGTCCAGCTCAATTAATCATTACACTTCCTCTAATCAGCTCAAATTAATTTGTACACCTTAGAGGTTTGGAGCATTCAGAGCTTTACTAATCAGCAAACAACTACTTGCTATGTAAAGATATTTTGTGGTAACGTCTAGATGAGCAGAAATGAAGTCTGTCGCCCTGTGATTTGTTCATGTAGCCGTTCAGAGTAAGTCCCTGACTGTGGCTATGGTTGCTGCTCTGCACTGCGCCCTTACGGTGGTTACTGTTGAGGTCGTTGTTCTCAAAGCCCCTCAGGTTAATAATGCTAGCTCTTTTGCACTGATGCCACTGTTAGCTGCTCACACTCCCCATGTTGAGAGCCGTGCAGAGTCCCTCGATCATAGATATGCTCTGAGCTTTGACAGAGAATCTTCAAACTTCATTTCATTCTTTATCTCCTTTCAGCACTTTTAAACTTCCAAGATACTTTAATTTTACACATAAACATCTTTCAGTCATTTTTTGTCCGCCACTACAACTTTACCTGTTTTAACTGCTTCAAACGTGTTATCTCTAAATCTTCTGCAGCATTTGAACATTTTGTTCCGAATGTCGTGCCTTCTCTTCTTCCCTTTGCTCTATTTTAACATGCTTGTACATGTTTGTGTCATCATTGGCAATGAAGCTGTATCTTTGTGCTAAAACTAACTGTATGTCAACAAGTGTCAAAATGGTATCTGTTTCTCTGACAGACATCAATACATCTCCATAAATAACTGTCACCCCTTCACCACCCGGCTCACTCATGGTGTCCCCTAGGGTTCAGTTCTCGACCCCCCTACTATTCTTCCTGCACAACCTTCCCCTTGGACGAATCCTTCGCCAACATGGCATCGGTTTCAACAGCTTTAGCTCTCCTCCCAGACCATCACACCAACCACCCAGTCCACTCCCATTATCTTATGAATATTATATCATGTATGCAAAAAAACTTCCGTCAACTTCAACAAATCAGAAACACTGATCCTCGGCCCAAAATCCCTAATCCATTCTTTCCAGTCCTTCTCATTAACCATTAAGGGTCCAACGTCACCCCCTCTATCCAGGTCTGCAACCTTGGTATCATTCTCAACCCCCTACCTCTTGCCTCCAATGCAGACTAAAAACTTTTTCTACCTCAGAAACATTACCTGCCTCAAACCCTCTCTATCTTATTGGCTACAGAAACACTTATCCATGCCCTCATCCCTTCTAAACTCAATTCTGCAACAAAAAGACGTATAAAATAAAATACGTCCAGAAACCCACTACCCATCTGCTCAGCTCCTCCTCCCGTTTAACCCCTCCCCCCACCTCATCACTCTTTTGTCTCTGGTTGTACAGTTTGTTTGTTCTTTCATTGCCTTGCATATTGTGTTTTTGGGGCAGGCATTGGCCAAGTACAAGTCCCGATCGGACTAAAATAATACGGAGTGTTGACTGGTATCTGGAAAGAGGACAGTTCACCTCCTGGGCACTGCCGAGGTGCCCTTGAGCAAGGCCCCAAGCCCCTGGGCAAAATGCAGCCGGATAAACTGACAGCCTGTTTGCTCTGACATCTCTACATGTCATAAAAGGCATGTATTCAGAGGCAACTGAGTGAACACCTGAAGGTTCTTCTTCTTTTTATTTTGGAATGTTTGTTTGAACGTTTGTGTTCAATTAAACAGGAGGTAAAGTTTATTTCAGTATTTGTATTGTATTGTATTGTATTTGTATTTGTATTGTATTTATATATATATATATATATATATATATATATATATATATATATATATGTACTTTTTTTTAATTATCATTATTACCCTTTTTAGGTGTTTAACTTTTTTCCTAAAAAGTATAGCACTTGTAAGCTCCAGCAGGCAGGTATACAAAGCTGATCTTGTGGAGGCTGCAGGGAGGAAGAGATGGAGAGAGGAGTGTTTGTAGACACAGAGCCAATGGAAAAGGGAGGTGGGAGAGTGTGTGTGTGTGTGTTTGCACTTTGAGTGAATGCGTGCGTGAGTGAGAGAGAGAAAATAGAAAGAGGGAGAGAGAGAAAGAGAGAGAGAGAGAGTAGGGGCCGCCCTTTCTACAGTGGACCTGTCACGCATAATATTTAGCATGAAAAGTAACCACCCCCCCCCCCCCCACACACACTCCTCCTCCCTATACTCTGTTTAGGGATCAAGCCTCACTCCTCCACAGCCTTCAGGTCTGACAGCACACAGGGAAGAAGACAAGAAGAAGGAAAGTGTCCAAACTGACTCTCTGTTCCTCTGACTGTTTCTGAGCCCGACCGACGCACCGGGAAACTTTTTGTCCATGTCACCGGCCACCCTGAGGCCAGGACACCCATCAGCCTGCAGCCGAGCCCAAAGCCTTTTCCACGGATTAATTTAACCAAACCGGGATTTGATGTAAGTGTAAATCACCGCGTTTTGTTCTCTCTGTGTGTGTTCAGGATCCAGCCAGCTCTTTTTCATGTGTAAAAGTTTACTAAAGCTAGCCGAAATGTAAAGCAGGGCTTTATCAACTCTCTTCTACAATTTGCGGCTTTCTATACCAGCAGCGTTTACTACATCGTGTGCACGACACCAGAACTCTTTTAAAGCCTCTGGATATGGGTTTAAAGAATTATAAAAGGTAAAAAACCTGAACAGCAGTTTCCTAAAGTGTGCGTCCACGGAGCACATTATTATTGTTGATGAGAGGAGACACATGTAGCCTATCTCATTCTATTGCATCCTCCTTAATACAAAAGTATACAAGTTACAAAAACATTTACTTTTGGCTAATTCTAATATCTTAAACACGCTCTGTGTAAAGGCCCGTGTCAGACTCATTTTAGGCCACGAAGAACGCTTTGCTTTAATTTAACATTTGTACATTAGTGCTGTTTTTATCAGTTTTAAAAGTTCCCCCTCTGTGTGAGGAGATCTTAGCATTTAGGAAGTAGCAGCCTGTGGAGTTATGAATTATCATCTTCAGAGCATGTTGTGTTTCCTACAAAATCCGTAGACTCCACAGAGGCGGTCGTTATGAAAATATTTGAATATTTGGGAGGTCAAAAATATTTGGGGATGTAGAGGAAATTGATAGGTGGCAGGTGGCTGCCGGGGCAACAGGAGACCGCGGACAGAAAAACAAAGCCCCCCCCCCCACACACACACACACATGAGCGCCCGCCACAAACGAACTTATAATAACAAACACTCATACTATTTCATCCATATTGCAAACAGCATGACACGATCATTTCAGGGTTTTAAGATCTCAATATTTAAGAATGATTTTTTTATGGACAATGAATTTGTCAATAATAAAAAAATATATAATAATAATAATAATAATAATAATAATAATAATAATAATAATAATAATAATAATAATAATAATAATAATAATAATAATATCAATAATAATAATAATGAATATTATAATTATATATTATAACTTTGATAATTACAATACGAAACAAATTATATGGAAATGAAGGTCAAATTAGCTCTCATGGACGGATGTTTTCAAATGATGTATATTTCGGTCAATATTGATTTGATCAATTCTTTCTTTTTCGGCCAGATGGAAACAGATGGAAACCTGCAGCCTATTCGGCATTACTCGTTCAAAATAAATGCATGAATAAATAAATATAGGCCTACTGTCATTTAATCAAAAATAAATTAAATGAAGTTAAATAAATCAAAGCCTAGTGAGAACATTATATTCAACATCAGGACTTTTAAAAGGCCCAATGCTGTAAATTAAAAGGCTACGGTTTTGCACACATATTTAATTTCGCTATTTCAAGCCCGTACTGATAAAGGTATAGCGCTTTATTTATAAAAACAAATCAAAGTGGAGATGGATGTATTAAGATCCCCTGGTGGTGTGATGTCCTCCTGCAGGCCTCAGGTTGTAGCCTCAGCTCTTTGCATGTTCCCGGGTCATCGCATGTAAATAACATTTGTTTAATTGAACATCCGTTTGTCCTCGGGCTCAATGTATATCTGCAGCGCGTGCACAGGCCGGGCCGCGGGCCGCAGAGAGGCCCACCTGCACCACACTGTCCGTTATCAGATAAATACGTTTCATTTCAAATATTATGTAGGCTATCACTTTCAGGATCAACCTCATTGTTCTTAACAAGTGGTAATCTGCATGAGACCGTAACTTCATTATGTAATTAAATAACATATTCACAAAGCGTTTAAAATAGTTAAAACACCTTTAAAAAAAAGCTAAAATAAATACTATTCACATCAATGAAAATGTGCATTTGAAATGAAAGCGGTGGTCAGCATATTTAATTTATCTATGTTTAATTTAAAAGAAAAACGGAAACTTGCTTAACTCGCATTCTGAACATGTTATCGCCCATTTAACTTCACAGTGCATCCTTATCAACAATAACCATGTACTGTTATTTTAGCCTATGGTCTCACTTCGTTAATATAACTATTTTAATATATAGGCCACATTAGATACGTTGTTATAAAGAGTGAAATAAAATGATATGTTGTGGGTGTACAGGATAACGTGTGTGTGTGTGTTAGTCCTACTCGGCCTCTCTCTCTCAATCATATGCAAATGGCTGTTATAGGAGGGCAGAAATTAACATCTACAAACATTGGACCGAAATTCCATCTGCCGCCTCTTCGAGGAGGCCCTTAATAAGTTCTCAGACAGCAAAGTGACACACATCTTAATCAACTCTTAATCCCGGGAATTAATTCACCACGCGTTTATGAATAATTCCCGCGCTAATGCATGCAGTCCGTGGAAATGCAAGCAGTCTGCCGCGCGCACCGCCAGATGGACCGGCCAGACCCCGAAAATGAGAGGATTTTTACTTCCACTATTATTATTTTTTATTATTATCAGCAGATATATTTTAATGAGATCGCTGTCACCGGTTTATGCAAAACGCTCGTGCTTGTGCAAACTGGAGAGTCTCATAGCTGCTGATCATCTGAGAGCACGAGGCCTCAGCAGAGTTCACAGTGATTTCAGAGGAGCATGTCAGGTGGATGGAACAGTGCTCCAGGAAATAGGCCGAGCCTTCTGATGTCCAAGATCAAGATTCAGAGATTCAAAGGTCTTATCATCATATGCACAGTAGCTACATCTTAAATCGCAGGCTCTTTTAACAATGCAACATAAATATATATAAGCCATTAAGAAATACAAACAAAAAGAAAACAGAAAAATAAATAGTGCAAGAGAATGTTGCAAACTGACCAATGTGCAAGTAAATGTGTAATTAAACATGTGAAACAGACATGATGAGCTATACATAGAATGTAAAATGAAAGGTTCTGGAATAAAATACCGTTTGTTGTAAAAGTAAATACATGTGTGGAGAGAGGGTAAAATCTTCAGGTTTATTTGAGATTTTTATGAAATTCTCTCAGAGTCACTTCAGTGTGAGCCTCAGAGCTCCATCACTGTCAGCCTCTGCTTGTTAGCTCAGTGATACTGTAGTTTGTTGGCCATATTGAGATCAGGGAGGGGGGGCTCTTGATTTTGAAAATATAATCATGTGGCACCCCTGGTGCATGTGTAGGTGGTTGGAGAAAGGGGGGGGGGGGGGAGTACTGACACCTTGTTCTGGACAAAATGACCTGCCCCCCCCCCCACTCTGCCAAGCCTCTGAGCAGCACTGTCATCGGGCCGGGTGTCCATCCATCACAGCACATTTAGCCTTCGGACTGGATCACATTTATTATTCTGACCAAAATACTGGACCCTGCTCATCCTGGACCTGGGCCCTGCTCTCACAGGGGACAGCTGCTGCTCATCCTGGACCTGGGCCCTGCTCACCCTGGACCTGGGCCCTGCTCACCCTGGACCTGGGCCCTGCTCATCCTGGACCTGGGCCCTGCTCTCACAGGGGACAGCTGCTGCTCTTCAGGCGAGGCCAAACTGAACTGCAGCGGCCCCGGACACTGAGATTTTAAACGCACAAGAAAAGGCTCTACACACATCTACAGAAACAAAGACATGGTCTACTTGGGATATTTGAAGTGTTAAAAGTGAAATACGTCCTCTGTGACTCTCTGCTGTGTGCTGTTCTGCTTTTAACAAAGGGAAAGCTCTGATTTAGCTTCTTCCGCAGGATATTAAACAGTTTGGCCTTTGTTGAAATAAGTGGTAGGAATCCTCCAGCTCAGGTGATAGTATGATGGTTGGATTTGTTTGCCAGATCAGTGATTTGTCTGTATCTCATTAGATGTCAGCAGGTGTTGAACACGGCTCCATCAGATCAGGCTCGCTGAAATGTCACATCTCACATTTGACAAATCAACCAGGCAAAACTATCTGCAAAGCTAACATATGGACTTGAAATACGAGCTATTTTTCTGTTAACCTTTTAAAATCCCAAAACAGATGGATCATTTTCTGTTGAGTCATTTAACTAAACACAGAAAAAATAAACAATATTTGCTTGGTCATGAACAGGAGTAAGAATAATCCTTGTGACCCACAGGCCGATCAGAGGCTCATTAATCCAGATCCTCACAGAGTAATCCTCCTGCTGGGAGACTGACCTCACCCTCAGTCTCCCTCCTGCTTTCCCAGCGACGCTGTGGCCCCCGGCCTTCAGCAGAATACCCATTTTCCTGTCTCCTAATCTTTTGTGAAATGCTCCCATCATTCTCACGGATTCTAAACAGAAACAGATGCAGGTCTTTCTTTAATGTCTCTGGAAAATGTTACTTGTGTGAAGGGACAAATATGAAAGTGCATTGGGTGGCATTTTTAAGGGTTGATGCGTGCATGTCTGGCTGAAGTTGGACGGCAGATGTGTTTGATGGATGTTAGCTCACCTATCAGATGTCACAGATATTCAGCGGTAATAAGGTGCTAAACCTTTAATCAGAATATGCAGGTTGGCTTTGGTGGAGCATTATGTAGCTTGTCAGAGTGAGTGACGCAATGCTAAGTGAGGGTTAGGGATAGAACAATGATGACATGTGGGCCGGATTCAAATCATTGTATATAGCTCTGTGGGAACAAAAGGACAAATTAACTTATATTTGATCATCATAATGGAATACGCACTTAAAAAACTGAAACATTTGCTTTAATTAAATATATCATGTCAACAGATTAGGATAGGCAAAAATATAAAGTTTAAATAAAAAATATTAGGTTCAATTTAATAATATTGCTTTTAACCAACCTAAGTTATGTGAAATTTGTTGACATAATTACAATTAAAGTATACGTTTCAGTTTTCTTAGTGTTATTTAAAGAGTTCGTGCAATTTGCTTGCTCGTCTGAATTTCTTTTAAATACTGGATCTTTTATTTCCGTTCAAGATCTGTTCAACAATGACTATTTAACAGTTATGTTATCAAATGTGTCTGCGTTGGGTTTTATGATCCGTGTGTGTCTTCAGTGTTATCTCCGCGGTCATAAGGAATGTGTTTGGAATGGCCATTTATAATCTACAGTTCTTCATTTGAACAGATTAGGGGTTTGAAGAGTAATCTTTATGCTTTGTTGGCTGCATTTGTTAAAAGGAATATCATATTAAAAAGCGAGTATTGATCAGGGATACGGTGTCACTGACAGCCGGCCACTCTAACATCTGGCTGATATAAAGAAGTGATGTTCAAAGAGCGCAGGGGGAAATGATGTCATTTCGACTATTTCAAACAGTGACAGTGAGTCTGGTTGAAGAGTTCAACCCAGTTGTACTATGTATTGTTGGCTGTGGTTGTGTGGTGGTGGTGGGGGGGGGGGGTTGACTAGACACCATGCCATGCTCTGTACTCCGCCTCCCCCCAGCGAGGCTTCGGATTTAACCCCAGCAGAAGTCACATGTGACTGGCAGTGGCACACAAAGGACTGGCATGGTGGCAAACGGAGCGCAGGGAAACACGGAAGGGGAGTGGGGGGCTCATTCTGCACAGGCAAAGTGAGGTGAGGGGTAGGGGGGGGCACACGCCTCCCCCAGAATAGCTGGAATACACTGCTTCTAAGGCTTGTAACCACATTGGTGACCAGCAGGATGCTAAAGTGTCTGAGTCTCAGGAGGAGCTGATCACCTGTTCTGATCTTTGAAGACGCTGAGCCTGCTCTCTTCAGACAGCAGAAACACATCAGGAGGGAAACACTATTCAGATTCCTTTGAGTCAAAGTACCAATACCTCACTCTGAAAATAATCCATTTCAAGTAAAAGTACTGCCTCGAGGATGGTAATAAAGTAAAAGTATCTAAGTATGTTAAGGTAAATGTACTTCAAGTACCAGGAATAAAAGTACTCATTGCAGAATTACTCCAAAAATGTAAATATTTTAAAATATCTTATAGGTAAAAGTAGCAAATCTTCACATTTAAGGAGCTGGAAAGGTCAAATGTTTTTGATCAAAAACCTTTTAGCAAAATGCTGCCACTTCATTTTCAATAACCAACTCATGGTTTACTTACTTATTAATGTATTTACAATATTAATACTCGTTTCCTACATCTCATAGAGATTTCACATTTAGTCTTTAATGGGACTTTTCTTGCCCTGAATAACTTCTAAGTGTGATCACAGGGATAATAACTACATGACATGAGAACAATGGAGCAAAACTGTTTATTCCTCTTTTCTGATCAAACACATATAGTGTTAGACAAATATGATGTTTATTTGTTACTTTATTTATATCCATAAACCCTGTCCACATATTGAAGCTGTTAACTGCTCTGGGATGATTAAACGGCCAGTTGTTTCTGAGTAACAGGTCCACCTCGGTGGCTAGAATCTGACTTGGAAATGTCATCGTGTATTTTACAGCAATAACTCTGCTGCTCTCACCATGCAGCCCAGAATAGAGAGAGATCAGGGGCTGTTATAGCTGCTGATGTCAGCCTCAGATACTGGATCAGGATTACAACCACAGCAGGGTGAAGGGAAAGATCAAAGAGGAAAATAGAAACACACACACACACACACACACGTCTATAGTATAGTGATTTATATAAACTGATGTTTCCCTATTAAAGAGTCCATAAGACTGTGTGGTTTATTTTGGGGAGGTGTTTTTAACCCAAAGACACAAAAAGCACATGATGACACTGGGAATGTTTTTGAAGAAGAGTTGGTTGTATTTAATATATTTACTGAGAGGTGCTAGTGCTTCACATGAATCTGTTAAGAACAGTGGTGGAAGGAGTATTCAGATGATCTACTCAAAACATTCTCTTGCACTATTTCTATTTTTTATTTGTATTTACTTGCTGATCTCAAAACATTGTCTTGCACTATTTTATTTGTTTTATGTCCCAAAGATATATATATATATATATATATTCATGTTGCACTGAGCCTGAGCCATGACAATAAAGCCTTGAATATTGAATCTATTTAAGTACTACAGTGTAAAATACTCTGTTATAGTAAAAGTACTGCATTCAAGTGTGTAGCTAACTTAATTAGGCCTACAATATATTTCAAGTACAAAAAGTTAAAGTACTGGCTATGCAGAAAGGCACATTAAACAAAAATATATTTGTTGATGATTTTATTCAAATGATTGGTGCATCATGTGTTGGTGAAGGCAGGGTTTATTTGAATTACTTTATACACTGGGTTGATTAGCCTATAATAATGTATGATAATGTATGTGTCGATTTACATTTTGCATTAACCTAAATCTACAGAGTAACTACATGTATTGGATTAAAAATGAATTGAATTGAACATAGCCTACAATTAAATGTTTAACTTAAGTAGGCTACAGTACTTGAGTAAATGTACTTAGTGACATTACACTGCTGGTTAAGAATAATGTACAATCAATTTCGTATTTTTCTGTTGCCAAAATAACAGAATGTTGCAGAAATGATATATAAAACGGACTCTGTTAAAAACGAAACTCAATGAAAAGCATCCATTTAACCCTCCTGTCGTGCTACATTAAAAAGGTCACGTGTTCATGAAGTTGAATGAATGCATGGCCTCCTCTCTTAAGCCTGGTTGGAGGTTGAACCTGCTGAGGTGTACCTGATCGTGGATCAGCTGCACATCAGCTGTGTGTGATGGAAAGCGATCCGTGTTAGTGCAGCGTTATTAAAGTTATTTCAGAATATCACCGGAACAGAGACACACGACAACAACAACAACAGATCAGGGTCACACCGAACCTTCATTCAGCCTAGATCAATGCATACTGTAAGACTTTTCGGGAGCTATTACAACTGAAATATAATAGGAGACACAACACGAAGCCCGACTTTATAAAGTGGATATTTAATTTGGAGAGGAAAGCGACATCCTAATATAAGTAGGCCTAGGCGAATTATCAATTCAAATAAACGTGCTTATTTATGACAAAAACACAAGCTGTCCCGACACCAGCGGGACTTACATGAGGATGATGGAGATGTTGGTCAAAGAAGGCTTGCTCTCAACTGCCTTTCTGTGTGTGTGTGTGTGTGTGTGTGTGTGTGTGTGTGTGTGTGTGTGTGTGTGTGTGTGTGTGTGTGTGTGTGTGTGTGTGTGTGTGTGTGTGTGTGTGTGTGTGTGTGTGTGTGTGTGTGTTCAGAGCCTGCTGATGGATTTTAACCTGCTGACGGACAGCGAGGCCCGCAGCCCGGCTCTCTCCCTCTCTGACTCCGGGACCCCGCAGCACGAGGCGGGGTGTAAGGGCCAGGACACCAGCGGTGAGTAACCTGTGCAGAGTAATAATAATAATAATAATAATAATAATAATAATATAAATGTCATTATTGCTGTTATAATTAATCGGGAGGCTGTATTTCCTCGGAATAGCTTCATAAATGATGGATGCAGATTATGAAGACAAACAGCGGATGTCCTGCCCTCGTGTCTCTTATGCTGCAGGACATCCATTCCTGCAATCCACCGATTACTCATAATTTCAGCTCGAGCACACTTTAATCAGAGCCAATTGATAAAAAGAAAATATGTTATTATGCAGTGTTTATCTTGTAAAAGGCTTTGAGAGGAGTTAAATCTGATTGGATATCAGACACTGCAGTCCTAATGCTCTGATGGGTTTATAACTCACGTGAAAACTCAAATAAATATCTAAACAGCTAAAGCGTTTCTCCTGAGAGCAGCAGACACCTGCAGGAACTGGATTTGAGTCCGCACAATTCTAAATCTATGTTCAGTCATCTCCATCTGATCTCCTCCGGGATATTTGCATCATCTGTGCACTGCAGTGGCGGCGCCAGAGATTTTCTTTTTGGGGGTGCTGTGGGGTAGCTTGACGTTTCACAGAGGGTGCTCAAACATTTAGGGTTTTCCCTTAATGTACCGGGCGCTACAGTTGAATTTTCTACTGCTACACTCCCCACACACATACACATACTTGTTACAATGAAGGCTCGATAATCAGCTCACGGCATATAGGTGTAGTGTAGGCAGAGGTAAAGTGCTATTTCTATAAGTAGGGGGTGGACCTAATATCCTCTAGGTGGGTCCGGGCATGCTCCCCCAGGAAGATTTATTTTTAAAATATTGAAGTTAAAAGCATCAATCTGGTGCACTTTGAGAGCAACATGGAGAGATCTATGGATACATCTCTCAACACCCATATGAAACAACTGTAAGCAGATTTACTTTTTCTTTATGGATATTTTACAAATCACTCCCCTTTTAAACTTTATTCTTGTTTTAATGTCATATAGTATTTCCAACCCGGTATCGCGGCAAGACGTGAACATGTGACGATCTACCATGCTGGGAGACGTGAATATGTCACGGTTTCGTCCCTTCAAACGTGACAGTTACACGGTATTGTTAACATGGCCCAACCAGTGGAGAAATACCCGGAAGTGCCAAGCAAATGGTCTACCAAGACTATTGGTCGGTTTTTATTGTCAATATTAGATGTTTTTAATTTATTTTTTAATCGTTACACTTGATTTCGCCGATTTTCTTGTTGCCCCAGCTGGTCGACACCTCTTTTAGCAGAAACAAAGGCTACATTAATGTATTAAATCGATGTTAATCCATGTGTGTGGATCATAGACTGTATATATAAAGGTGTGGATGTGGAATTAACGGACGTGACGTTGTGCGATTGCGTTACCAGGCAACGCAATTTACAAACTCTTCAACTACAACCCTAATTATATTTAAAAACATTTTAGAAGGCCTCACGAAATACTTTAATGTAAATTCAAATGTAAATGTGAAGGGATGTGTGTAATGTGGTGATTGACATTATTCACCCACGGATCTATGGGTTGGGGGTATTGTTCCGCACGGACATTTTAGTTAACCGGACTTCCTGTTGATGTGAAATCCGAAAACATTTTTTAAAAATAAAATAATACTTTATTCCGAGTGTGCTTGCTTTTCTCTTTGAAAGTCATCACATAACGGCATTGTAATACACGGTTCGGTTGCATTAAATGTTACATATCTGCCGTAGTTGTCTATTTATAGAGCCCTGAGAAGACTTCTGGACAAACAGGAAGCACTGCCGCCAAAACTGAAAACGTGACATGGATCATAAATATATAAGCAATTAAACAACATCTTACATTTCTTTTCACACAATACGTCTCCTTGCAGTATCAATATTAATTCGGCTGACTTTTATATTTGATCCAATTGGTAGATAAGCTGTATTTACACCATAACGGTGCACAGCTGATAGAAAGGGACACCTAGTGGTTAAAGCACGTTATTGAATTTTATTATTTTATTATTTTTCACAAAAATGAAACCATCAATAGCAAAAACAGAATTAACTGTCATTAGTAAACCACTCAAATAAAAAGATCATAAGTGGTTTTGTTTTACATATATTTTAAGGATAATAATAGCAATGTAACACTGTCTATGACACTTACTGTATAACACTGATTTGAAAAACATACAGAAAAAACAAATTCACTGCCCTTAATAAAGTATTTAAATATACATTTCAGGTGTGCTGTTTTGTTTAGATCATTAACATCTGGAGGTCTTTTAATGTCCTTTTTGATTATTGTTACACCAGGTCTTGTCAAAACCTTTATTCCATATTCAATATCCATTACTAAACAAAACAGCAATTCTACTCCACTACAATTCTGAGGTTAACCTGGTATTTTTACTCCACTACATTTATTTTAGTTACTTTGCAGATTCTGATTAATGATGTGAAATATAAACAACCCTTAAATCAGGCTTTAGTTACACCTGAGTAAAATTCAGGGAAGGTGATTGTCAAGTGCCAACAATCAGGAGAGATATTTGATAGTTGCTGCTTGAGAAGACTAAACATTTATCTGCAGATCCCTATAAAGTATATTCATTACTCGTTATTCTCTACTAATAGTTCATTAAAGACTGTATATAATGGCTATTTTGCACATCCCTTTCAAGATTTCAAGATTTTCTAAGGTTCATTGACATATCATATACACAACTAATTCAATAACGTGCTTTAACCACTAGGCGGTGCACACAAGGTACACACAGCCATAATAACTTTGTATTATTAGTGTAGGACACTTGTGTATGTATAACATCTGAAGATGTGTAGTTTTATTCATGTTTTCACATAATTGTACAGGATATTGCTATATTATTTCACATGTTTTACTTCTAATATCTGATTTGTAAAACATCACAGACAGAAAGGTATATCCGTCATTCAACAGTAAGCTATTGAAATTCTGAATCCATAGATGTGTCTCCCATCACCCAAATCCCCTGACTATTCTCTCAACTCAGTATTTACATTCTTATATTCAAAGAAAATCAGTAATATCTTTAAAAACTACAAGTCCTTTTCTATCAGCTGTGCACCGTTATGGTGTAAATATAACCTATCTACCAATTGGATCAAATATAAAAGTCAGCCGAATTAGTGTTGATACTGCAAGGAGACGTATTGTGTGAAAAGAAATGTAAGATGTTGTTTAATTGCTGATATATTTATGATCCACGTCACGTTTTCAGTTTTGGTGGCAGTGCTTCCTGTTTGTCAGACTTGTTATATCTATGATCCACACACATGGATTAACATCGATTTAATACATTAATGTAGCCTTTGTTTCTGCTAAAAGAGGTGTCGACCAGCTAGGGCAACAAGAAAATTGGCGAAATCGAGTGTGACGATTAAAAAATAAATTAAAAACATGTAATTTTGACAATAAAAACCGACCAATAGGCGCGGTAGAGCATTTGCTTGGCACTTCCGGGTATTTCTCCACTGGTTGGGCCATGTTAACAATACCGTGTAACTGTCAAGTTTGAAGGGACGAAACCGTGACATATTCACGTCTCCCAGCATGGTAGATCGTCACATGTTCACGTCTTGCCGTGATACCGGGTTGAGTATTTCATAACTGTTTTTCATTTATTCTCTTATTGTTTTATAACTATAATGATCATATGAAGGTGTGCCTCGGAAATACTTGTTTACATAAATGGTGACCAAACTGTTTGAGACCCACTGAGATAACTTAGACTAAAGTTAACTATCTAAACACTCAGAGAGTCCTTTAGCTCACCTGAGTCCCTCAGTCTGACAGGAGAGGACTTTCCCTTCACCTTGTTGTAGAAACAGCTCCTTCTATCCGTTAGTGCAGCTAGCTAAACAGATGCTAACAACACGGTCCCTGGCACGGTGTGCTCTCTCTCTCTCTCGCTCGCTTAATCACACTTAATGCGCGCCTGCCACACACACACACACACACACACATAGGGATGGGTATCGTTAAGGTTTTAACGGTACTACTACTTTTATCGATACCGCTTATCGGTCCGGTCTTTTAACGGTACTCTTATCGGTTCTTTTGGAGAGAAAAATGAGGTAAACTAACTATATGTTGTATGTCAGGGACGACGGATGGAAATTAGCTCAAAGCTAAAATCCGGCATATTTACACTTGAAGCATTATTTGTCTAAAGTATTCATTAATGTGCATTGTCCCTATTCAAATAAACAATTAAATGAAAATTAACAAATTGTGAACAAAACTAACATTGCTTTTTATTTAAATGAAATACATAATATTTCACATCAACAGAAACAACAACGTTTTAGCAAATCATATTAAATAATCTGATGACAGAACTGTGAACAGAATGGCTGAAACTTTAACAAACTAAATAACTCAGTTCCCTCTAATCATTAACCCATGTTTGAATCATTGAGTTAGCTCCGTGTGTTGCTGCTAGCATACATAATATACCTGACGTGGAAACGTTACTCGTGGATGGGGCAACAGAGCTACTAGAGAGACAGTCGAACCCGGTGCATTTCTCCGTCTGAACGTGGTGCACTTTTGCAAGATGTTTTGACAAATTGCTCGTGTTACCGCCCTGACATGCTAAACTCTTATTGCACTTTAGGCAACGAGCGAGACGGGTAAAGTTTAACCACACCTCGGAGCGCGTTCTCTCCGCCATCTCCTCCGTGTGTGTGTGTGTTGCTGCATGTAGCAGCTGCGTGTGTGTAAACTGCCCCGCCCCCTCGCACACAGGCGGGGGAGAGAGATCTCTCGTCTGGATTGGAGAGATCGAAAATACAAAAAATGACGCATTTTGCAGTCTTTTTGCATATTAGAAACGGAGCTGGCGACACTAAAACTGAAATATAATGTTTGTGTAGCAATAATACACATGACATATTTTTTAGATGTCTCCAGTACCGATAAAAAGACCGATAACGTCGGAGCTTAACGGTACCACGGTCTTTAATAATTCAGCCCCGAGGCCCGTTTAATACCGGGGCTCGGTACCCATCCCTACACACACACACACACACACACACACACACACACACACACACACACACACACACACAACACACACACACACACACACACACACACACACACACACACACACACACACAGAGCCGAGCTTGAATGAAACACAGAGACCCAGAAGTACTTGTTCTGAACTGTGGCATATTATTTTCGAATCAATCATTTTTCAAATTATGAATTTCACACGTAAAAAAAAATGAAAGACACATACATTTCTTGGGGGTCCTTGGGGGGTGCTATGGCTATCCTAGGGGAGCTTCAGCACCCCCTAGCACCCCCCTGGCACCGCCTATGTGCACTGGAAACATTGAAACGTTGACTTTAATTAAATGTATTATGACAACACATTTCACACGACTGTATAAGATTGAAAGCAATAATATTAAGTTGAACCTAATATTTTGTATTTAAACTTAATATTATTGCTTTCAACTAACCTAATACAGTTATGTGAAATATGTTGACATTATAAATTAATTAAATTCAACGTTTAAGTCTTTTCAGTGTTTTTAATCATCTACAAAGCAAATCAATAAAACATATAAAGTAGCCTTAACTATTATATCAGAACAAATTAAGACTAAAAACCACAAAAATACACTTTGTATTGCTTGTAAAGATAACTGTTTGAAACTTCGGTCATGCCATTAAAGGTCAGATCGAAGGAATGACGTAATGCTGAATGTTGATTGGTCAGGTGGGTTAGGGATAAGACTAACACTAGTTTCTCTCCCTTTGCATAAACAGACCACCTTAGCTCGTCCAACGATGCTATGAACACGTGTTAAACAGGACAAGTCATCTCCGTATGTTTCTCATAGCTTTAACACTTAAACCCACCCATATCTGTATTTATATCTATCTTGGGTGTGTGTGTGTGTGTGTGTGTGTGTGTGTGTGTGTGTGTGTGTGTGTGTGTGTGTGTGTGTGTGTGTGTGTGTGTGTGTGTGTGTGTGTGTGTGTGTGTGTGTGTGTGTGCGTAACCCAATCTAATTGCTAAACTGTGTGTGGTTAGAAATCCAGCCCTAACAAACTGTCAAACACAAACTATTTTGGAGTGAAATGTGGTGTAAAATGCTTGGTGTGTGTGTGTGCAGTCTTAAAGAGGTCTTGTGCAGCTCAGTTACGTAGCTCTCATGAATTCTGTCGGAAGTAAAACTCATGTGCTGCCTGTAAAGCCTTCCTCCATCTGTTTATGAATGTGAAATGGGTCCTATGGAGGTACACAGAGAAGCAGCAATAATGCAGTGATTACATTTCTGTGTAGATGTAAGTGAAATGTGTTTGATAAAGCTATTAATTTAATCGTTATATTCCCAATAAAAGCCTTACAAATCGTAGATTTTCTCTACTGTTCAATTAACCACAACAATTTAAATTAAATAAAGAAATGTTCCTATTTTGCAATAAAAAAATATGACATATTTAGCTTACACTCTATTTTTAGATGTATGATTAATAACTCTTAGGGTCTAGTAAATACACCCCTAACGGCTTACTGGCATTGTGTGTAATTATTCGTTTTATTTTAAGTTTAATATTTTTGATGTAGAGAACTTCGGGTTCTTGTCTTGATCAGTTCATTTAAATACAGATGATTCCAGCAGATAGCCCTGACATGGTGCTTGCTAAATCACAAAACAATATTGAAAACAAAATCACAAAACAATATTGAAAGCACAATAGTCATGAATGGATTTTTAAAGATTCTAACGGCAAACACATCTCCTACAGTTTGTTGGGTTTTGTTCTCCTTGTAACGAACACTAGATTCCCCCTTCAATCAGGGCTGGGTTACAGTGAGGAATAAAAGAGTGCACCGCGGTACACAGCGCTGACGCCCATGCTTCAGGCTCTGTGTCTCACACCCAGGACTGAGCTGACCGAGTCTCTTCATAATGAGCGTCCTCTCTGAAAATAGGTGCAGCTCCTGTTAAAACTGACTTTGATTTGACCCTTGAGAGACTGTTTGGCTTTTAAAAGCTTTGACCTGGACCAAATATGTGATGGTCTGTATGTCATGATTTCTGTTGATAAATTCTGCATTTTGCTGTTTTCCAGATGTTTAAAAGGGATTTAGTTAAAAGCCTTGTGTAGTTGTTTTCCAGATTAGAGCTGTGAGAGAGGCTGACCTGGAACAGCTCTGTCATGTCGGCACATTATCAGTCAGATTGCTCCTATTGTTGGTCCGCGCGCCACTCTAAAAAGGGCTGCCCTTTCCGCAGTATTGTGTTTTAGACTTTGGCCTTAAGTGACAGCTTACCCAGTGTCAGTTTACTGGCAGATAACAGCCCTGCCTGGCCCTTATTGGTTTTGCCGGCGGCCCTGTGGAGCCTCTTTTTAAACCCTGCTGATCATTTCGAACTGCTCCGTGAGCTAAGCCCTCGCCAAACAGAGCCCAACTTGCCCCAGTCACAAAAGCCTGATCCGCAGGATTAGCTGGCCAACTAATTTCACTCCTTTCTGTGAGGTCCTCAAATTGTGGGAGAGATCTGGCAGGGTGACGCCTGGCAGACACAACATGGATGTGTGGTCCTTTAAACCGTCGCGCTGGGGGCCAAATGCAATCACACACTGCTGCTGCACATCTTTGAACGTAATGCAGTGTTTGGAATTATTATCTATTGGCAAGGTCACACCCATGCTTGACAGGAGGGATTTCAGATGATGTGGGATCTGACAATAAAAGGCAGTCAGTTTCAGCAGACAGAGCTGCAGGCGTCAGAATAACTGCAGAAACCGGCTGTGTGAAGGTTTCACTGCAGTGTCTTTGAAAGGAACTAGGGAATCTGGTACTAATTATAGGGAAAACGGAAACAATGTTGGTACATTTTCATTTAATTAAATCAGTCTTACTGAAAGCTCAGCAGGTCAGCTGAAAATCAAGGGTCAGAGTATATATAGTTCTTCAGTTATAAAAGGGAACAATCATTATTATAAATCATAAGTTGGCTTGAACTGATTCTTTTTCCATCATTATGCTTTTAGCAACAAGTCCACCAAACATATTTAAATAGAAATACCGGAAGAAAGTTCAGGTATACACTTGTACTTCAATGTGGTGCTACAGCATTAATAACTTACATACATAGATCAAAAATCCCCAAAATCAAATGAATACACAATGATAAATTAGATAGTGAGTCTATATGTACTAGACTGTTCGGTTGTTTCTGTCTACTCCCCTCCATGTTCCCAGTGTCCTCATGTCACCCTTTCTCTCTGATGCAGACACAGAGAAATCCCAGCAGAACCAGCTGGATGAGTCCAGCGCTGAGGACGGCTCCCTGAAGAAGAAGCAGAGGAGGCAGAGGACTCACTTCACCAGCCAGCAGCTGCAGGAGCTGGAGGCCACCTTCCAGAGGAACCGCTACCCCGACATGAGCACCAGGGAGGAGATCGCAGTGTGGACCAACCTCACAGAGGCCCGGGTCAGGGTGAGTACCAACCCCGCTCAGAGAGCCAGAGCTCCGGACACACTTCTCCCAGTGTCCAGCTTCACCCTGTCCCACCAGGACATCTTTTATATTAATATGCCAGTATCATTGCCAAAACCATATCCTAGTTCAGGGGTAGGCAACCCCTCTGAAGTGGCTCCCTGTAGCTTTGACAAAAAATAACATGGCAAGGAATAACAGCTATTTGTTGAACAATGGACTCACCCTTTATCTTGGAGTTTGAGGTGATACTGTGACAGTGAAAAAATAGGAATATTTCGTCAGCTAATGTATGTGCCTCGTCCTTACGGGGGTGGCTAATACTAGATATTAGACCCACGGCTTTGGAAAACTATATCCGTTGTTAAATCCAAAAAAAGTCACAAATGAAATAGACAGTCAAATTCTGCGTGCGGATTCCTTTGCCTTTACTGCCAACAATGCTGGCTTTACTGCATGCTTGATATATTGTGAGAAATTAGCAACCACAGAACATTTAATCTTGAAAGACATTTCAAGAACAAGCGCACAGCATTTGCTGCTTCCTCTGTTGTAACAAGTAAAAATAGCAATAGTAATTTTTTTGTATTGAGGCAACAAACACATTTTTGTAAATATATTTATTTAAAACGTTATAATATGTGTTATCAAATAAGTTATACGACTCCAGACAAACCTTATTTGGTGGCAGAGGGGGAAAAATTGCCCTTTTAATTGCAGGAATAAAACAATTAATTTAAACATATCATGTACTAGGTCTGATGTTTTATTCCCTCCTGCCAAAGCTGGGGTCCACACACCTCAGAGTCAGAGGGGCAGCACAGGGGGCTTTGGTCCCTGTAGCTATATATATATATATATATATATATATGGAGCAGGAGGACACATTCTGATGGATGACAATACAATCCCTGGCCTGCCTTATAGCAATGGATCAAATGAATGCTGGCTGGATGAAAGGTCACATAGCACACACTCTTGTTATTTTTGAAAAGGACGACAGGCTACACATGGTCCCTGATGGAGTCTATCATCTGTCCCCTACATGTGCCCTTTCAGAGCTGCTGTTAGCATCACAGCGGCAGCCTCATGGAACATATTGATAATAGAGGGATGTTGGATCAGTTGCTATTCAAGCTAATGTGTCTTTGGCACATTTAAACTGTACAGATTTAATGTATTTATGTTGACTTAACTGGTGTTAAAGTGAGAGCAGCCTTTAGCAGCATTTAGCACAAATGTGCTTCAAAATATACTTGCCTCCCATGGCCAAACATGCATACGTGTGCGTTATCTTATCCATATAACGTAATGGGACCACCAGAGAATGCCACACACATCTGATATACTCCTGACACAACCCTGCTAGTGGCTGGACTTCAGCTAACTGCTAACATCAGCATGCTAACATGCTCACTATTAAAATGTTAAAATGTTTAGCAGGTATCTCCTTAGTGTGTGACCTCAAATGGATCAGAATACCTAAACAGTAATATAGGGTTAAGTCATCATCTATTGCATGGGAAATATTATTATAGGAGTACATGATCATGATTAAAGCTGCACTTATCGACCATATTTCTTTCAGGGTGCATGCCACACAGGCGCTAAAGCCCTGAACAGTGAGTCCAAGGTTAGCCACATTTAAGGTCTCTCTCCACTATCTCTATTAAATGGATGAATTAAATAAATAAAAAATAGACTCTTGCAAGAAAAATAGGGCTGATGAATGTTATGAAGCACCAGGTTTATGGGACTGTTTGCTAACAATGGGCCAACTTTTTGCTAGCATGTGAATGAGGTGATTAAATATCTATGTCTATTACATATTCATTAAATATGAAGGTCAGCAAAACGTTGTATGTGTTACTTCCACGCTCTTAACTTTTGTTGATTTACAATAAAGAAATGAAACTTCACTGGCCATGACATAAAAAGCAAATAGTTACATGTTTTAAATTTGATGCTGTGTGTAATTCCTACACTATGCTGACATCACCAAGAATGTTCATACAGTTATATAGAGTTCATACTGATGCTTCATTTAAATGAAATCAAATACATATCAGTGCCTTTTAGAGAGATATTATGATATCCTTCTCATGCAGTCATTCACAGAAGGCGTATAAACGTGTCTGCAGTGGATCTGTTGGATAACCTTGACATTCAGCCTCTTCACACACCTTCCAGCCTTGGCTCCGGGGCACTGGACTACTGATTGGGTGACTTCCTCTGGCGGGGGTTTCCCCTGCTGTCACTGAGCGGGATGGAAAACTCAGAGTCATGCACTTTAAACTCATATTAATGATCAACAGCATACTGTTACTATACCAACAGAGCATTGGATGATACACAGCATGTACAGTGGGTCAGAGAGCAGAGAGACGGAGAGTATAAACACGATAAGACAGGTAGAAGATGTACAAGGATAAAAGGGATCAAACATTTAACAACAAAAAGAAATTACGTTCAGCAAATACATAGTTAACCAAGAAACTTCTGTCACACGGATACACAAATCGAAACACAGTCTGGTTGCTGTGTAATTCAGCAAAAGTTGCACAACTTCACACAAAGAGAAACTTTGTGGGTTTCATTTCTTAAAACCCTCAATTTAGATTTTTCCACTAAGCTTTAATCCAATTCATATCCTCCAAATATAGGACTATAAAATGACAAATGTGAAGATTGCCCTCCCCTGACATTTCTTTCATTGGGATCTCACTATTCAAATAAGTCAATGATTAGTTTTAATAAGCCTTGCCTAATATGACTGTTTGACGATACACTTCAACTTACTTTCGGGGATCATTGTGTCTTTCAAAAATTCTGGAGACAATATTACTGAAATAATTTTTTGAAGGGGGGGGTGTTGGATACTCTGACTATATGTGCTTTAGAATTAGACTTTATTGACTGGCGGGCACATTTTGATAGAAAAAAGGAATAAAGTCCTTTAAAAGTAATTTCCTTAGTCACTCAAGTTCTTCCTGCACAAATAATATTTATCAGTATTGTCGGTAAAGCCCTGAAAATAGTGGGGAAAAGGTTATAAGCATACAGACAGGCTGTGAGCAGGCCACTGATTTTACTTTTCACAATGCCACTCGTCTCACTCAATTTCTCACCTGGACAGGTGAACTGTATTTTCATCACTTGTTCTGATATTCTTAGTTTTAGTTAAGCAGCCACATCACTAAAACCAGGAAAAGGTTTCTTAAGAAAAACGTTGAGAAACTAACTTGTTAAGGGCTTTAAGGGAAGCACCAGGGTTCAAAGAGGGTTCACCAGATAGACGGTACACTAAAAACTTTTTTTCTTCTTTTGCTTTCTTAGGTATGGTTCAAGAACCGCCGTGCCAAGTGGAGAAAGCGAGAGAGGAACCAGCAGGCGGAGCTATGCAAAAACGGCTTTGGTGCCCAGTTCAATGGACTCATGCAGCCCTACGATGACATGTACACAGGCTACTCCTACAACAACTGGGCCACCAAGAGCCTAGCAAGCAGCCCCCTCTCCGCCAAGAGCTTCCCATTCTTCAACTCAATGAATGTAAGCCCCCTATCATCCCAGCCCATGTTCTCCCCCCAAAGCTCCATCCCCTCCATGAACATGGCCTCCAGCATGGTGCCCTCAGCAGTGGCCGGGGTTCCCACTACGGGGCTTAACAACCTGGGTAACCTGAACAACCTCAATAGCCCTACAGCGCTCAACTCGGTGGCGGTGTCTGCGGCCACGTGCCCCTACGCCTCCACCGCCAGCCCCTACATGTACAGAGACACCTGCAACTCCAGCCTGGCCAGCCTGCGGCTCAAAGCCAAGCAGCACACCAACTTCGCCTACCCGGCAGTGCAGAACCCCGTGTCCAACCTGAGCCCCTGCCAGTACGCTGTGGACCGGCCGGTATGAAGGAGAAGCTCCGGCGACCATCCCTAACCAACTGACCAGCTGTTAGTCCACTGTTACTCCACTCCTCATCTCACACTGCCAGATGTGCTGCAGCCTGGCAGATTGTGTTTCGATGGTACACAAAGAGAATAATCTTCAAAACTGACACAACAAATAGAATTGCCCAGATGGACCACCGTGCTTCAAAGGAATTCTTTCCAGTTTGTGGGACTTTGTCGCTGACCAACTGCCTAAAGGATTTCTAAAGATTATATGAATTATCTTTTTTTTTTTGCCTTCTTTTGAACTGCATGATTAGAATAAACGTAGAAAACAAGAGTAAATAAAACATGGATGCTTCAACTGGACTGGTGTTCAACATGTTGACCCACAAACATCAGATGCGATCTGCGCGACTGTCGCAGGAAAAGGGACCTGTGGTTGCTATGCAGGAGAAATGGAGGATGTATATAACGGACCTTTTTGTTTTGTATGTGACAAAAAATATATGAAAACGTACTTTAAAGATGAGAAAAGCATGTTCTTCAAAAGCAAAGGCCCGAGGTTTATGTACTATGAGCACATCCTTTAGGAACTTTAAACTTTGTTGTGATTCTTCTCTACGTGGAAGGTCACAGGTCAAAGGTCAGCCTGGATGGGCAACAGGAGGGCCGTCCTGGAAAGTGAACACAACAACAACAAGTTACTCACACATACCGGAACATCAGCAAGATTTTTCAAGTAAAAACTCTAAGCCATTGAGTATATAGATTTGTGTGGTGTTTTACGAAGCAAGTCCATGACTGTAAAAAGTGTATGTAAGAGTGCAGTTGTCATTGCAAAAAAACAAGCTTTTTTTCCTGGTGTAGCCTGCTCTGTCTCATTAAAGAACCAATTAAAGCATCACGTTTTATGAACTACACATGGACTTTGACCGTCATAAGAACAGAACACGTCCTCCATATCTCTGATCTATAACCTGTGGTGGAAAGTAACTCAATTCATGTATGTATCATACAACTTTCAGGTACTTGTACTCTAGCATTTACATTTTCTGCCACGCTATACATCTCCTCCACTACAATTTGGAGAGTTTTTGCCCCACTAGATGCATTTAATAACTTTAGTTACTAGTTACTTAACAGTATTAGAATGATATATTGAGTATTTTCAACAAATACATAATGATGTATATATTATTATAGATTGAGATGATGTGTCACCATTGAATGATTTGACAAGCTACCTATAGCAGTAGATACATACGTTTAAATGAGCTTCACTTTTACCAGCCCATATTAAAGTAATGTGCACATTAATGCATCAATAATGAATTATAGTTATAATATTGATTATAAGAACTATATCATTTATGAATCTGAAATGGGCAATTCTCCATATAAGGCACTTTTACTTTTGGTCCTTAAAGTATATTTTAGATATTAATACTTTGTACTTTTACTCAAGTAAGCTTTTGATGCAGGATTGAACCTGTAGTATTTCTACAGTATATGACGTATTGCTACTTTTTTAAACTTTAAAAAAATCTGTCTATAGTCTATAAAAACCAAAACACAACGTTCTCAAAGCTATGAGCACAACACCATGGTAACGCAGACTCACTTCCATGGCAACCAGTAAGCAACACTGGAGCGGGCAGTGGGCTGCTGGGAGATATAGATGTTCCGGAGCCGTCTCACTGATACGTTTGACCTACACTCTGAGGGGGGGCCGCAGGCTATCCAGTAACACAGCAGAAATTCACGGCTGAAGCAGGGCCAGGATTACACAAGGGCCCGGAGGAGAGGGGGGTCCCAGCGGAGCCACAACCAGGAGTTAGCAGCCCATCAATTTCCATCAGCCCCCCCAACTGTTTATTGCTCTGACATTTCCACTGTGTGTTCCTTTTACACTCAATTATAAAACGTCACATTTTCAACTGAAATGCTGCCATTAATACAAACACACACATTCTACTAATACTGCTTCGACTAATATAAGTGCTAGTCCACAAATATATTTTAAACAATTGTTTATAATAAAGTAACATTACAACTTGAACACATGATGTTTTAAAGCAGAGAAATGTAACTAAACAAACCAGATTTTCTAAAGTAAGTTTAAATAATATGCAATATCAGATGCTAATAATAATGAAGGTAATAATAAGTACAGAATCTAATAACTCAGCTAAAATGTTAATTTTAGGCATACAATTTGTATTGCAATTGTTATTGTAAAACGTTCCTTTTTTTTAACCTATTTGAATCTTCCGTTAAATGATTTGAACCTGAAGAAATGGAACATGGAATATAACATTCTAATCTTGGCTGACGGTCCACACAGCTCATTGCTACAAATCACTGTCTTTCCTCTAAAGAAAGTTACAGCATCTTTAGTTCTGATTGTTTAGTCAAACATTCAGGATGTAATGAAAAGGAACTTTACAAAACATTATAACATTAAATAAAATTATAAAGCTTTTCTATGAACCGTAGTGGAAATTAAAAGACAAAACACTATAATAACTGTCTCTATTTTCCCTAAAATGACTTCATAGTTTCACACAGGAGACCTACAGACTGATACTGAATGAAGGTTAACACAACATGAAAGCCCTCTTCATCTTGATTGTAGTTAAGAAAATCAAAACACTAACTAATACTGGCTCCAAAAAATAACTTTGTAAGTTTTAACTTCATAATGAAAACTTCCCTTAAAGTGGACCTATCATGCTATATTTGAATAATATAGTGTAGGACCATACCTATATAAGGCATATTTCTACTTTTTTTTTTTCAAAATACCAAACAGATCATGCATTTTAGCCATGCCTCATTTCGCTCAATTTGAAAGATGTTAGCTCTGTTTTTGCAAGGGCTGATTCTGTGAGAACAGCACCATCTACAGGCCTGGCATATGTACTACAGCGTCTCCAGCGCTTTCGAACGGCAATGGCCGTGGCTGTCTCCTCCTGATTGGTGGAGTTGGCCCAATAGCCGTAGCGCCACCGTCCTGACGTCAGGACAGTGTTCAAATGTGGATCAGTTTTTATCAGATCCGTATGGAGGAAAATAGAGAGGGTTGTGTTTTCTGACACTTGGTGAGTTCCCTGGAACACCGGGGACACATATTCATGTATACAAGACGTACAAAAGTGCATTTTGCATGATAGGTCCCCTTTAAGGTTTTCCTTCATTTGAAACAGCCATAGAGACTGAGTCAGTGATAATCAGAAGCAGGGACATCCTGGCATACAAGGAGTGCCTAATATAGAATATTGAAAAGTGACATGTAAAGAAACATCACTCAGAGCCAGAGCCGGGCTCATGGTGAGGAAAGCTGTGCTCTGAACACATGAGCAGCTCTCAGCCTGCAGCGTGCTCACCCCGGGAGGGACTGAGCCGGGGTGAGCACGCTGACGGCTGGCAGAACACACAGACGGTACTCAGAGCTGAAAGATTATATGATTAGCGGTGGGACACTTAGAAAAAAGTTACCAAAAATACTCTTTTTTTAATTTGTCCGAATGTTGGTTTTGATGTAACAAGTATATATCAAGGTTCAAAGGCTTTTAATGCACGGCTAAAGTGGCAATGCAAACGTCTCAGTCGCTTCCAGCAATGCAACATTATTTTATATATATCAGACATAAAACAGTAAAACTAATTTAAAAAACAACGTTAGCTTAGCCGATCTCCATTTAGAAAACACGCATTTTAAAAGGTTTTTCGCCTGCCGTCTGTCTGCAGACTTGTCAAAGCATTAATTCATGGTTTTTACTAACCGGTATCAGTATGTTGTTACTTCGGCATCATTTTGAAACGTGTATTACAATTAAATCACGGTCAAATATGTTCATCTTGTTGTAGTTGTAGCCCCCTTGCCAGCGATTCTCTCTCTAGTTTAGCATACTCAGCCCGACTCAGCCTGGTTGTTCCTGGCCCTAGAACCACGATTTTATGGGGCCAGAAAAACTGTGAATTAGGACCCGCTAGCCGGTACTAGGCCAAGTGGAAACGCAACCAAAGACGGGCCGCTGACGTCACAGCTCTCTTAAACGGGGCTCCGCGCTGTAGTGCCTGTCAGCCTTCCATCTGTGCACAAACTTATCTCGTGCCCTCATTGGTCATGTGCGCGTTCGTGTGTGTTGGAGGAGGGGCTCTATAAGGAAGTGGCAGATTTTCTCCGGTTGTGTATTTTCAAATTCTAGCGATATCGATCCGGTTTCTCAAACTTACCTACCCTACCTTTAACTACAAGTAAATAGTATTTATAAGATGAAAACGTAAAATGAAATATTGTACAGTGAAACAAAATACTGCTTATTGTAATAATGATCACCCATACAGGGTCTAGCAAGGGTTAGACAGGGTCTAACAATATTGATATGTGCCGTTAAAAGAGGATTCAGATCAAAGAATATCATCTAAATGAAATGGAGGCATTCCGGAACATCAGCGTGGAATAGTTTTTGGATGTCACATAGATAATCTGAATAATGAGAAACGCTCAGTTAACCACATGTATTTGCCCTTTGATTTGAACATCTCCACTCCTCAGGTGGAGATGTTCCACTTCTTAATTAGACACAGAGTTTGAATGTATCACATTCAGCATCAGACAGGGCCTTTCCAAAGTGTACAACTGGCAGAGGAGCTTTTTAAATCGAGCTGCTGACCCGAGAGCAGCCTCCTCCTGGTGGACTGCAGAGCTGTGGAGCGAGGTGGAGCGTCACAGTGTGTGCTTCATCGATCAATATTCCACCGGAGGGGAGATGTGTGCGGTCCCTGATGTTTACTCACAGTACAGATACAGCAGGAGCAGAGATCACAGGCCGGAAACAAATACAGAGGCATCTGAAGTTCTAACAATCTCCTCGGAGAATAGAGAGGAGACAAAACAACAGATGGAGAAACATGGACAGCAGCTCTGCTGAAATAGATAGACCTCATATTTCAGGAATTAGTGTTTATTTATTTTTTCCTATCTTTAAATGTTTTTCTCTTGAGAAGAAATAAATGCAAACACCCACCATGATATCTGCTTCAGAGTACTGAGGTACATATGACCTTTGGTTTATAACAATTGTGTGACATCACATTATTGTTTTTATTATTATTTAAAGGGGACCTATCATGCAAAATGCACTTTTGTACGTCTTTTATACATGAATATGTGTCCCCGGTGTTCCAGGGAACTCATCAAGTGTCAGAAAACACAACCCTCTCTATTTTCCTCCATACCCAAATCTCTAAAAAAGGGGCTGCAACGGATCTGATAAAAACTGATCCAGATTTGAACACTGTCCTGACGTCAGGACAGTGGCGCTACGGCTATTGGGCCAACTCCACCAATCAGGAGGAGACAGCCACAACCATTGCCGTTCGAAAGCGCTGGAGACGCTGTAGTACATATGCCAGGCCTGTAGATGGTGCTGTTCTCACAGAATCAGCCCTTGCAAAAACAGAGCTAGAAATTGTCAAATTGAGCAAAATGAGGCATGGCTCAAATGCATGATCTGTTTGGTATTTTGAAAAAAAAAAAAAAATATGCCTTATATAGGTATGGTCCTACACTATATTATTCAAATATAGCATGATAGGTCCACTTTAAATAATGAAATGTAAGTAACTAAATCACACATTTAAAGGTGCTATGTTAACTAATTCAATTGTCTAATTATGTCCAGCATAAACTGTAAGAATCTGGCTTTATAGGTCTAAAAATGCATTATCTAGAAATGATGTAAACCTGTAGCTTTTACAGAAGATCAAACTAAACTGTAAGAGCTTAAATACAAAAAATACTTAATTTGTGAGTTTTCTAACTCATAATCCGGTACATCATCCCTGGAGTTTTTTGTCTCATGGTGCAGGTTACGTCTGGGAGCAGAACAGTGTAGAGCCCGCTGAACTGAACCATTGCATTTCTCACTGTACACTGTAAAAAGAAAAATTTTAAACAATTTTTTCCCAATCCTTTTTTTACAGTGTATTAAACAACTACGGGAGTTTACAAGGAGTAGGTTTGGACAAAGCCTAGCTGTTTCCCTCTGCCTCAAGTCTTTTTTGCTAAACTAGGCTAACCCCGTCCTGACAGGAGATTGATATCCATGTTATTTAGAGATGATTCTTAGATCTATAGCACTATTACACAACTATTTAATGGAGATTATAAAGGTGCCAAAGATATCCATCAATCCTGCATCAAATATTGGTAACACTTCCTATGAGGAGATAATAAATAATATAACATATAATGCTTTATGAATACACACGTGATGCTTTCCAGTCATAACAAATTATTGTGTGATGTGTGGTGCCGAGAGACGGGAGTCGGAGGCGGGGTATCAAAAGTACAAGCTAGACTTTTATTTAGCATCTGAACTCACATGTAAACAACTTCATGCCCGGGAAGCGAAGACCGGCGGAAACAGAAAGTCCGGTTCACTAAAATGTCCGTGCGGAACAATACCCCAACCCATAGATCTGTGGGTGGATAATGTCAATCACCACACAAGCCCCCCCAGAATTCACCCATAGTCAAAATCCTCGTGCCTGGGAGGAAGTACCACCCGACCCCGGCGCGTACGGACCACAGGGGCCGAGGAGGGCGGGGCCGCAGGCGAGGGCAGGGGCAGGGGCGCCAACGAGGGCGAGGGCATCCCCACAGGGGGCGGGGGGCAGGCCATGGGAGGGCGGCCCCGACGTGGGGGCAGAGCCAACTCCAACGGCCTGGAAACGTCCACGTGAGCAGGCTTAACCCGATCAACGGACACAGTCTCAGGCCTGCCACCAACGTCCACCACCAGGCTCTTGTCCCCGTGACGTATGACCCTGAACGGACCATCGTAAGGGGGCCGCAGGGGGCCGCGGTGGGCGTCGTGGCGAATAAAAACGTAATCCGCCGACCGTAATCCGGGGGACACCCGGAAAGCTGGGCTGCTGTGCTGCGAAGTGGGGACGGGCGCGAATGTCCCGGCGGTCTCCAGCAGGGAGGAGCGCTGCCCGGCCGCAGACCAGGGCACAGTGGCGGTGGGAATGAATTCCCCGGGGACCCGTAGCGTCTGGCCATAAACGAGCTCCGCCGACGAGGACTGCAGGTCTTCTTTGGGGGCACACCTGAGGCCGAGCATAACCCATGGGAGCTTATCCACCCAGTTGCCGTCTGTCAAGCCGGCACGCAGCGACGCCTTCATGGATCGGTGAAACCGCTCACACAATCCGTTAGCCTGGGGGTGATAAGCGGTGGTGCGGTGCAGCTTGACCCCCAAACCCACAGCAACAGCGTTCCACAGCTCCGAGGTGAACTGAGAACCGCGGTCAGAGGAGAGGTCAGACGGGGTCCCGAAGCGCGCCACCCACATGCCGATGAAAGCGCGGGCGACGTCGGAAGCTGACGTCGAGGTGAGGGGAACGGCCTCGGGCCAGCGGGTCGTCCTGTCCACCATCGTAAACAGGTAGGTGAAACCGTGAGAGGGGGGAAGCGGACCTACGAGGTCGACATTGACATGGTCAAACCTCCTCTCAGGAACCGCAAAAAGTTCAAAAGGGGCCCTAGTATGGCGGTGGACTTTGGCCCGTTGACAGGCCATGCATGAGTCGACCCAGGACCTCACGTCCTTCTTAAGCCCCTGCCACACGAACTTCTGCGACAACAACCTCACGGACGGCTTCCTACCGGGGTGGGAAAGATTGTGAACCGCCTCAAAAACGGGTCGGCGCCAGTCTGCAGGGACCAGCGGTCGAGGCTGGCCCGTGGAGACGTCACACCACAGCTTCGCGCCCGAGTCACCGACCGTGACCTCCTCCAGGCGTAATCCCGTGACCGAGGCCTTGAGGGTTTGGACCCCGTGGTCAGAGGCCTGGTCAGCGCCCATGCGGAGGTAATCGAGGCCCAGCTGCACAGCTCCGACAACCGCTCTGGAGAGGCAGTCCGCGACCACGTTAGCCTTGCCAGCGATGTGTCGAATGTCCGTGGTGTACTCGGAGATGTACGAAAGCTGGCGTTGCTGTCGGGCGGACCACGGCTCGGCCACCTTGGACATGCAGAAGGTAAGCGGCTTGTGATCCACGAACGCCGCAAACTCCCGGCCTTCCAGCAGGAAACGGAAGTGGCGAACCGCCAAATAGAGACCAAGGAGTTCTCTGTCGAAAGCGCTGTACTTGCGCTCCCTGGGAGTCAACTGGCGGCTGAAAAAGGCGAGCGGTTGCCAGGCGCCGTCGACAAATTGTTCATGCACCGCGCCCACCGCGTAGTCAGACGCGTCGGTGGTGATAGCGATGGGGGCCCTGTGCGACGGGTGAGCCAACATGGCGGCTTCGCTCAGGGCGGCTTTGGTGGCGTCGAAAGCAACCTCCCTCTCAGCCGTCCAGTCTATGGCCTGGCCGGGGGACTTGTCCTTGAGGCCCTCGTACAGCGGGTGCATCGTGTGGGCCGCCCGGCGGATGAACCGGTGATAAAACGTCACCATCCCGAGGAACTCTCGGAGCGCCCGAGCTGTAGGCGGTCGTGGAAAGGCGGACACGGCCTCCACTTTCGACGGGAGGGGGGCGGCCCCACCCTTGTTGATGAGGTGCCCGAGGAATTGGATGGAGGACAACCCGAACTGACACTTCACCGGGTTGATAATCAGGCCGTGTTGGTCGAGCCTTGCGAAAAGGACCCGGAGATGTGCCTGGTGCTCTTCGGAGGAGGAGCTGGCGACCAGGATGTCGTCTAAATAGACGAAGATGAATGGCATGTCTCTGAGCGCCGAATCCATCAGCCGCTGAAAGGACTGAGCAGCGTTCTTAAGTCCAAACGGCATACGCAGGAACTCGAAAAGCCCGAACGGCATAATTACCGCAGTTTTGGGGACGTCCGAGGGGTGCACCGGAACCTGGTGGTAGCCCCGCACCAGATCCACCTTGGAGAAGACCAGCTTGCCCGCCAGGTGTGCAGAGAAGTCCTGGATGTGAGGGACCGGGTAGCGGTCTGGCGTAGTGGCGTCGTTAAGGCGGCGGTAGTCACCACACGGTCGCCAGCCACCGGCTGCTTTAGGGACCATGTGAAGCGGCGAAGCCCAAGGGCTGTCTGAGCGGCGGATGATGCCCAGACGCTCCATGTTGACGAACTCCGACTTGGCGACTGCCAGCATGTCAGGGTTGAGCCGCCGGGCCCTAGCGTAGACTGGGGGGCCCACAGTGTCAATGTGGTGCTCTACCCCGTGTTTGGCAGTGGCAGCGGAAAAGGTGGGCTGCGTCAAGTCGGGAAACTCACTGAGAAGGTGCTGGAACTTGTCACCCTGTGAGAGTGAGCTGGAGAGCCCGCTGAATGACGCCTCGCCGCGGATACATGTGAACGAGGCAAACGTCAGTGCGTCCACCAGGCGGTTGTTCTTGACGTCCACCAGCAGTCCGTGAGCGCACAGGAAGTCTGCGCCGAGGAGGATGTCAGGAGGATGTCAGCCGTGACGAAATCCCACCTAAACCGCTGACCCTCAAAGCACAGGTCCACTGTCTTTGTGCCATAGGTTCGAATAGGGGTGTCGTTAGCGGATGTCAAAGGTGGGCCGTGGCCCCCACCGGTGGCGTCCTCCACGGTAGCCGGCAGGACGCTCCGCTGGGCTCCTGTGTCACAAAGGAGTCTGCGACCAGAGAGGGTGTCCCTGATGAACAGGAGCCGGTTGGACGTGCCCACGCTCGCGGCCACTACCGAGCGCAGGCCTTGGCGTTTCCCGTTACCTTGTAGGTGCAGGGGGGACGGCACATCTTCGCTTTCGCCCCGTAGCGTGCATGGTAATAACACAGGCCAGGGCTGGACGTCGGCCCTGGAGCTTCTGCTAGGTGGCATGCCTGTACCCGGGAAGGTGCCGCTGTTTGTCGGGGCCAGCACCTCAGGGGTAAAACACTGGGTTGCCAGGAAGAACCGGTCAGCCTCTTCGGCCAAAGCGCGGGGCTCGGTAATAGCCGTATTAGCGAGCGCTGTCTGCACATGCGGCGGCATGTGCCGAAGAAACAGTTCAATAAACAAAACATTAGGCTCCTCCGTACCCAGCAGGCTGAGCATCATCTCCATATGGTCGGAAGGCTTGTTGTCCCCCAGGCCATGAATAGCGAGTAGGCGTCGGGCCCGCTCCGACCGTGACAGCTCGAACGTCTTTAGCAGGAAAGCCTTGAACGCTGCATATTTATCCTGGGCAGGGGGAGATGTGATAAAGCCCACCGTCCGGGTCGCAGTGCAGCTCCCCAGCGCCGAAACGACGTGAAAATAGCGCGCTGCGTCATCAGTAACTCCGCGGAGGGCGAACTGAGCCTCCGCCTGAGCGAACCATGCAGCCGCAGATGTCTCCCAAAACTCCGGCAGTTTGAAAAAAACTGCGTTATTTGCCATGTTCGGAACAGTCTCGGATCCTTCAACGAGACTTACGTAGGGGTCACCAATGTGGTGCCGAGAGACGCGAGTCGGAGGCGGGGTATCAAAAGAACAAGCTAGACTTTTATTTAGCATCTGAACTCACATGTAAACAACTTCATGCCCGGGAAGCGAAGACCGGCGGAAACAGAAAGTCCGGTTCACTAAAATGTCCGTGCGGAACAATACCCCAACCCATAGATCTGTGGGTGGATAATGTCAATCACCACAGATGAACAATTAAGCATTTTATGGATAATCACGACACGTTCTAAATTTTAGGTTGACCAATGAGCTCAAAATATATGATACTCACCTACACACACTTTGAATTATAAACTGTAGTAAAGTCTTAAAGTATTCTTAATAATCCAAACAGTATCATAAATGATGATAGTATGTGTTGGGACAGTTTATTTGTTTGTATACCTAAGTATAAGTAGTTATTGTAATACTATAATCCCCATCAGTGAACCGAGTTTAGAAGAGCATCCATAAAGCACAGATTTACAGAGAGGGTATAATGCCCCAGAATGCATTAGTATGAGGTCACACGGCTTTGTATATCCAATTCACTGTTAATGCCTCCTAGCATTATTGATATCTTCTTCATAGATAGAGTTAGCAACATATTTGCATGTCTGCCCAGCAACATTGAATCATTTTGCACCAACAGGTGATGGCCCGTTTCTCTACTTAAATGAAGCTACATAAAAAAAAAGTGATTTATCTCAGACACTGATTTTGCATAAGTTTCTTTGTAAAATCTAATATGTAGATGATGATGATGATGATGAGGATGATGATGATGTACGTTACATGTTTCCTGTCCACAGGGTCAGTTCAGTGAACACTCTGACCTGTGACTGTTTATCTGTTGTATTAAGTATCATGTACAGTCTATTTGCATTTCATTATTCCTCGATGATATGGTAGATTATTGTCTCAGAGGAGGCGGACTAAATGAAAAGACGGAGAGAGTCATTCAGCGGACTCATTACTGTGTGTTCCATGGAGAGGATTAGAATACACATTTTAAGTGGCTGATACAAGCTTTAGGAAGTTATTAACTAAACAAAGTTACTTTTGGTTTACTTTTAATGAGCTGTTTGATCAATCTATTTAAAGTGGGATGAATCTCAGGAGCTAATTGTGAGCACTGATTTATTAAAGTGTTCATAGATTGGAAGGTAAGATGAAGAAATTAAAAAATGTTTGCCACACGTGTTTTCATGTAGCTGCGGTCAATAAGGAAACCTCCATTGTGGTAAAAGAGGACAGTTTGACCAGAGACATGAGGTCACCACTGAGAGAAAAAGACAGATGACCGCTGGGACTAAAACATGATAATAGATATACTCTGATATGTTTGTTTTTAATATTTGATGAAATAGAAAAAAAAGTTCTCATGGACAAAACTGTTTCCACTTTTTACATGTTTCTAATCGTTGCTTGGTATTGGATTCTCAAATACAACACAGACACAGCTCAGACATGGCATGACAGGTAAGGTGCGTAGGTGAGAGTGAGAAATAAACACTGGTCAGTACACGGATCCCCAAACACCATTCTCTACCCGAGGGAAAGAGGCAACCACAAACAGAAAATTAAATGATAATAATTATTAAAAATAAATAAATACAGACACATGTATAAACAGGTTACAAGATAACAAGAGAACAATGAGAAAAAGTGGTATTGGATTTGACTTTATACTTAAATTGTTGTATGTTATGCCAATAACTCTGAAATCATGTTACAATGGTCAAACAATAACTGATTTCTCTTACCAGATGTCTTGCAATTCTTTATTACAACACCCACGTGTATTTCATTTATCCCCCCCACAAAAGTATTAATCATGATTATTCACAGATTATAACTGTGATAACCCAATTAAAACTTTTTTTTTATTCAAAGCACTTTTCAATAGAAATACGCAAATGTTTTCTTTTTTTAGAAGTGAGAAGCTCAACTTCAACTTCATTTCTGTGTGTTAGTTATAAGGAAGAGTATAGGCAGAGTAAATCATGCCTAAATGAGAACAGCAGCAGGAGATTCAATCTGTGAAAGCATTCGGAGCCTAACTGCATTAGAGTTTTGTGTTTGATTAAATGAATAAAGACATTACCATCTACACATTGATGCAGATAAAACACACACACACACACACACACACACACACACACACACACACACACACACACACACACACACACACACACACACACACACACACACACACACACACACACATACAGTACGTATTGTGCGTAAGTGTTGTACTTAAGTGCAAATTGAACGTATTCTTGTACTTGAGTTCTTTGAGCTTTTCTGCCATTTTATACTTCAACCTCACAGTTCAAAGGGATAGAGTGCCATTTTTAGAGTGGTATTAGTACTTCCACTTGAGTAAAGTGTATGAATACGTCTTTGTTTCGCAGGCACAAATGCACAGACACTGATTATCAATCTCACTCCATTTCAGGCGTGTGGCGCAGTGGACTAGTGCATTGGTGGTCGGATGAGGGGAGCACAGGTTCAAACCCCATTGCAGTCAGCATGTCGTGTCCCTGAGACACTTCAACCCAAATTGCCCACAGTGAGTATGTAAGTCGCTTTGGATAAAAGCGTCTAACAAGTAACATGTAATTTCACCTTAAGTCTTTTTTCTTCTCCCCACATCTTCCCATCTCTCCCCCCCCCCGCCCTGGAGCCCTGCTTCAGCCTGTGGTCCTGCTCTTCCTCCAACTGTAATACATTAGCAGGATTAACATTCCAGCAGTAAGCCTGTGCAGCGTGGACCCCGCCCCCCCCAGCTTTCCTGTCCTCTGCACCGGCCCCCGCAGCTTGTGCTGTCTTGCATGTAATTTCCCGTTTGCCTTATAACTCCCCATCTTCCTAATCATGGACTCCAACACGCATGCTATGCACACCGATAGTGTGTGTGTGTGTGTGTGTGTGTGCGTGTGCATGTGTGTGTGTGTGTGTGTGTGTGTGTGTGTGTGTGTGTGTGTGTGTGTGTGTGTGTGTGTGTGTGTGTAAGCATGTACTGCTTCTATTTTTACATGTGGGAAAACAAAGAGACGGTCTTTTCCTTCTGATGGTGCTTAGGGTCATTTCAATATTACTATACTATAAATACTATTTCACGAAAATTGAAAAGTTGTTTGTATATTTTTCTCAATCTGTTCACAAAAAAATCAATAACGTCTCTTAAAGGTCCCATGACATGGCCATTGATCATTTAAGTGAATGGGCAGAAGCGTTGAAGCTTGCCAGCGGGCGTGTCTGAAGCTCGACCAACAACCAATCACATGAATCTCCCGCCCCGGACACACAAGCACGCGGTTTGATTGGCTAGAGCTTGTACTGGCATATGATTCGATTGGCTGACGCTTCCGTCGAAGCTTAAAAAGTAGAACATTGCTCTACTTTTGAAGCGAGCAACGCGAGCAAAGCGAAGCTTTGCTCCCACAATGCAGTTCGGCAAAGCGTGATGTCACCCCATTCAGCCGCCGTGTGTAGGGGCCGTTACTGGTGTGGTTTCCTGCTGCGAGACATCGCGAAAGGATGCGGGAAGTGGGGGGGGGCTGCTGAGGAGGCTGCGTGGCTCCACTAGCATAACTTTTAGAATACACCCATGTACATCAGAGATGGGGTCGTTACTAAAAAAAAGTAATATATTACATATTACATATTACTTTAAAAAAAAGTTATATATTACACTACTTCGTTACTCTCTACATAAAGTAACTCGTTACTTTACTCGTTACTTTACTCGCAGGGCCGGCCCGCCCCTCCCTACAGGCAGATCACGCAGACTGCTAAAGTTTCAAATGTTCTCTTTAGTTCAGTTTCCATTGTCGCATAAAACTGATCCAGATAGCTCTGACCATGGCTGTCCTCTGTCTCCTGCTATCTGTATTTTGCGCAGAATATCTCTGAACGATGCGATGGTGATTCCACTGTGCAAATGGGCAACATTACCTCTACTATGAAGGATGCTACAAGCCTGTCCATCTCTGCTTTGGTTACCGGTAATTGTTGCTGCTTCGGAGTCGGCGGCGGCGCACTCACAACATCCTCACTCTGGGTTCGGGGGTCCTTAGCTATTAGCTTCACCTTAGCATGTGTTCTTTGCAGGTGTTTGTTGAGGTTTGACGTGGTGTTTACAGCAGTGGATAACAGCTTCTGGCCTGGACACAGTTTGCACCTCACCGTCACATTCCTGTCTATTCTTCGGACAAACTCAAAATAATGGGCATACCTCCACCCCTCGAAAGTTATCGCTGACTCAGCCATGTTTATTCACACAGCCTCTTCCCTCTTCTCTCTGTGAGGAGCAGCAGGTTCAGCTTTCAGAACAGAGTCACAAAAAACAAAAATGGCATTCATTTTTTTAAATATGTCGTGTAGTAATAGATTTATTTATTTTTCTTCGCAAGAGAGTACCAGAATGTGTATTTTATGTTAGTATTTAAAAAAATCTCCTGGGGGACAATCCCCCTGACCCCCCTGCAGGGGTTGGGTTTTCAGCATGTCAACTCTTTCACCTGTGGGGAAATTGCAGGATTGGCTCCAGGTCGCCCTTTTTATTTACTACAAGACAAATGTGCCTTTTTATTTCATACAGTTCAATTTGGATTGAGACAGGGAAATCATCTAAACCTCACACGTGGCGTTTCACTGTCGGGGGGAGCGTGTATGTAATTACATTGCAAATACTGACTTGAGCCCCACCACTGTATGGGTTAGCCGGCCCTACCATAGATTACCCAACAAAATTACTCTGGAGCCGCAACTGCCGACCCGTATTGCGCATGCGCAGATCTAAGATCCAGTAGAAATGATAAAAAAGTAAAAGTCTGCTGCTTATTGTTCTACTAGGCCAAAATAGAGTCAAAGAGTATATGAGAGTGAGAGTGTGTTAATTAATATATTTGGCAGTTTGGAGTAAGTCTGTAGATTTGTTTGTGTCTGTGTGTTTCATGTATAGGCCTCTCACGATAATTAATTTTGTTGGATACATTTTCCCGGAAATTATTGCGATAAACGATAATATTGTCGGCACCGTTGTATGACCATTTTAGACCACTGACATAATGATAATATATAATAATAATTCAAGTACATCCTTTCAAACTGCTAGTCACATCCTCATGTAAATGGCAATTTATCGAGGTCAGAAAAGTTATCGAGTTCATTTTTATTTATCGTACGATAAGTCAATTAATTGCTTATCGCGACAGGCACACAATAAAACAGTGGAAACTAACATGTTTGACTTTCATTAGTGAATGAAACTGTGTGCCCTTTATAGTCTGTGTCCATTATTGTGTATTTGTATATATTGTATATATATCCTATATGCTAAGGTCCCGCTGCTGACACGATAGCAGTCATTTCGTGCGCATATGTGTAATTAAACCGAATTAAACCCATGATATCAAAATCTCACTCCAGCCAGGTACCAAAGTTGGCAACCCTGCCCAACTCTGATGTACATATAGTTTCAAAAGGTTAAGGTTGCCCAAGCAGGAACATTTTGCCTGAATATCCTACGGGGATAAATCAAATGGATTATCTTATTTTATGTTGAACATCTGCCAGGGGATGCATGGAGAGATGGAGTAGCTCAGTAGTTTGGTTCAACCCAAAAAAGAGTAATACATGCCCAAATATGATAGGTTGTTGAGAGGCTTATATTAAGTATATTTATTGTTATAATGCAATCAAATATACTAGCTTGTACGACAGGCCGCCTGCAGGACAAATCCAATAGGAACAGATAATGTGGTACACATCAAATAGAAATCACTTGAGACATCTATTTCATGAGAGAACCACATGAGTCGCTCAAAAGTTCAAAATGAGCTCCCACACACTGTTTTAGTTGCCAATACCTTTCAGTTCTATAACTTCATCAAACAGAAAGGATGGACCTGTTTTTGTGATTATTTTTGGCAGCATGACGGTGTATTTGTTCATTTTAATACAGAAAGGTGCCAGTGGGCTCACTGATCCGTTTGATCCGCTCCACAGTAAGGAAAGAGAGTTCAGGGTCTACACACAACACTTGTTAGGACACACACCGTTGGATTGATCTGCGTTAGGGATTAGTTCCCTGCAGAAGAAAATAAAATATATTTTTTATTATTATGCAATATTGCCAGCCTTATCCTTAAATGTTTGATTGCACTCTCAATTAGTTTGTGATCATTTAAGGTATGTAATTGGTCATATTAGATGAATGATCTGAATACTAGAAATAGATGTTTTCATACATCACATTATATTCCAATCTATGTGATCTTCCACCCAAACAGAAAGTGTCTGACTCTCTCAGCCTGCAGCAGCTGAAGCTGCAGCTCTGCTCTCAAACTGATCCCAGACACCTCTAATTGGCCGGTATTTATCCAGGAGCCCAGGAGAGCAGAGTGCATGCAGGGCTGTTTTCACATGGGATTAACCCAGGTCCAAATCCTAACACACTTCACAGAGAAAACCTCAACACTCTTACTGCATCATCTGGCACTCATTGTGGTTGCCCTAGGTCTTGAAATGAATCCCATGAACCAGATCAGGTAAATATTGTTGGATTAATACACAGAACTTCTACTTAGAACCTTGAATTAACACAATCTGTTGCCCCACAAATATAGACAATATAGTCCCCCCCCCCCCCCCCCCCCCCCCCCCCCACACTGTACTGTATGTCTATGTTCTCTCGTCTATGCTTTGCTGTAAAACCAATTGTCCTCCAGGGACCTATATAAATAAGTTAAATTAAGAACTTCTGAATCTCTACATCAGGGGTCATCTGCCACAATTGTCCACACTATTTTATGAAGTGAATTTCTTCCTTTCAGTCAGCGTCATTTTTCATGTTATACATATTTATACAATAAAAGTATGGGGAAGTCAAAGTTATTTTTAGCAGCATACTTGCATTCTATTTCTAAAGAATGTGTTCTTCTTCATCTCACTTAAGAAGCCGGCTCAGCTCTGCAGGAGGTCTGTATGTTCATGAACAGACAACGTTTTGTACTTAAGGTTTTGTCTGAAGACATGCAAAATGGAAGCGTTGTATCGATCAATTACCGCGCTCAAAACTGTGATATTTTTTGCATGATTTTTGTATCATTTTGTCACACTTAAAACATAACGAGATTAGTTTGCAGTGAGCACTTTAGGGACAGATGTGGGAACCTTGCGTAGATGTAAAGAAACACTACAGAACAACAACATCATTAATGTGACATACATACTGATTACATGTTTAAACAAAAATAAGCCAAATGTAACATACATGATGAATTAGTCAAAAAAAGCACTGTTTAAAACACAATGTTATATTGCTTTCTGCATCTGTGGTCATCATGAGTGAAGGGGTTCACAGATAGCACATTGAAACATCATTGGTGCACCAGGATCAGTTCAAACAGCTCTCAGCATGGACAGATGGAGACAGTGGTGCCCTCACTTTCTCTTTACTGCCATCTATTGGACAAATACAAGATGTGCAAAATGGGGAAAGGCAACTAATGACATGTCAACAGCTACACTTCACTGAAGGGCGGCCGCGCAGTACATATTGCATTTATTTACAAGAAATGTACCAGGTGGTTAATAACATACTCAAATATGGTTTTAGTAGTTATCTATGTGAACACCCATATTTTGAAGGCTCCTTTTCAATCAGATAATACATGAGAACTGCTGACAACATAAAATATGTTTTTGTAGGATAAGTTACAACTTTTGGCAAATATAGAATGAAAAATATTAAAGCTTTAATTACCTAACTCATATGCACTTTATAGATTTGTATGCCATTGCTCTTAACTGTTTATCATATCGTATGATAGTTTACATTGCCTTATCTGGGGATAAAGCAATGATGTCCAATTATAGACCTATCAGCATCCTCCCCTGTGTCTCTAAGGTGCTGTTTACACGGGAACGAAACGGGTTGTATCTGCTACTTTTCTCTTTCGTATAGCCCGTTCGTTCACACGAGGCCGTAACGCAGGGGTCACCAACCTTTTTTAGGATGAGAGCTACTTTCAAAAAAGAAAACAACTCGGGGGCTACTTTTACTCCTCTTTTTTTGTTTTTTGCACATTTTAACATTATGATATGCTGACCTTTAACCTTTGTGTGCTGTTTGGGTCTGTGGGACCCGTTTTCAGTGTTTACTAAAATAAAATGTATGCAATTTAATTATTTTAACTTGATTTATTTGAGGGTGGACCTCACATCCTCTAGGGGGTCCGGGGGCATGTTCCCCCGGGAAGATTTTTGTTTAAATGTTGAAGTGAAATACATCAATCTGGAGCACTTTGAGCACAACATGAATTGATGGATACAGCTCTCAACACTCAGATGAAAGGGAGCTGTATACTTTTCAATAATCCAAACATCTTTAGAATATGATCACAACCAATAACAAATCATTTAAACTGGTTTATTCTTATCTTATGTTACCTAGTTAGCATTCTTTCTTTCTATTTATGCTTATTTTACTAATCACTCCACTTTTAAACTGTTTTTGTTTTTTTACTCTTCTATAGTACACATTGGAATGATTTCTTATAGGGATGCTCCGATCACCAATTTTGGGGCCGATCGCCGATCGCCGGAATCAGTATCGGCCGATACCGATCGCCGATCCGATCGAGTGGGCGGGGCCTAAATGGAAGATTTAAACATCACTTTAAATCTTCCATTTAAAGTGATGTTGAAAAACTCAGTTAAAGGGGCTCATTCACTGGCGCTTCCACAAACAACAATCAACTTAATTATTACATTCAAATGAAGTACATTATTCAAGTTTACATTCACTTTGGATAATAAGTTAACACGGGAGAAATGAGCGGAAGCGCTCTCTTTTCCTCTCTCCCTCTCTCTCTCCCCCTCTCTCTCCCCCTCTCTCCCTCTCTCTCTCTCTCCTGACAGCCTGTCAGTATCTCATGCAGCTCACTGATCCAGTAATGAGTGACCCGACAGTGAAGAATACATATATTTATATCTAGTTTAGCTAGTTCCAGAGGTAGATCAAATAGCTAAGTGTGTTAGGTCTAACTCTTAGTGTGTGTGTTGCTCTGCTCACCGGTCCGTCACAGTGAGTGGAGCTGCAGGATTTCTGCTTCACACACGTTGTATACCGCTATTTTAATAATAATTTAATAATGCCAGACCGGTGAAGCCATTTTGGCGAGCTTGTTTTGCCGCGCACAGAGAAAAGTGTCATGTATTTTACGTCATGCGATCGGCTCTCGCGATCGGCATGTTTAGAGAGCACCGATCGATCGGTAGAGAGTGAGTATCGCCAGATCTCGATCGGTGACCGATCGATCGGAGCACCCCTAATTTCTTACTTTATCTATATTAAATAGATAAAGGTGTGCTCTCTCTCTCTCTCTCTCTCTCTCTCTCTCTCTCTCTCTCTCTCTCTCTCTCTCTCTCTCTCTCTCTCTCTCTCTCTGTCTCGCTCGCTCACAGAGGCTGTGTGCTCCTCCGTGGCGATGCCGGCTTGCGTTAACAAATAATAATAAACATATTTGTAAAGTGGGGGGGACACAAACGGGATTTCGAAAAGTGGGGGGGATATGTCCCCCCTGTCCCCAGTGGAAATTACGCCATGCGTGTGTGTGCTTCAAGTGCAATAAATATATATGCAAGTTGCAACACACACAGAGTAAAACTCTGGCCCTCATGTGTTGTATAGGCTGGCACGACTAGGCTGTTCAATGGGGCTGATGTGTTGTGTAGATTCTGCCAGAAGGAAAGGTTAAACTCCTTATGAAGCGCTACTGACAGTAGCAGTAGCTACTGTCAGTAGCTACTGCTACTGCTACTGACCATGCTACAGATGTTAGTGCAAAATCTACAGCTCCTCTACCACAACCATCAGGAACATGTGGACATGGAGAACTACATGAACTACATGTTGCTAAATCCACCGCAGAGAATAAACAGCAGAGCAACCAGGCAACCATGGCAACCATGCTGCTTTTGGTGTATTTTGTGGCGGAAGTACAGCGCCACTTACAGGCCCGGCATATGTACTACAGCGTCTCCAGCGGGTCGAGCGGTCTCGTGTGAAGGGACACGTTTATTGAGCTGTATCCGTGTGAACGGAAGACTTTTTTGATATCGAATTCGGTTCGTTTGCGTTTCGTTTGCATTCCCGTGTAAATGGGGCCTAAGGCGCTGTTTACATGGGAACGAAACGGGTTGTATCTGCTACTTTTCTCTTTCGTATAGCCCGTTCGTTCACACAAGGCCGTAACGGAACCGCTGAAACGGACCCCTCAAATGATAACGGATCCCAAGGTGGGTAGATCTGCGGACGGAACGCTCTGGGGGGCCAAACGGCTCCGTGTGTACGTCCTATACGATGATTTCCTGATAACGATGAAGCCATAGCCCCGCCTCTCCCCACCTCTGCTGCTCACTGCTGTAGCATGGTCAGTAGCTGAGTGATTCTACAATTTAGGGTACATTCCATGTCCATTGATGTCCATTGATGATAATTATAATTATTCTAACTATTTTCTTCAAAAATATCATATTTTGCCTATTATTGGAAAGCATGTTATAATATCACACAAACATTATGTGCATCCTATGCTTTATTTAGCTTGAAATGTGTCATGATGTTCTTAAATTGTCAGTTTTTGCTATGTCCGTTTTTCAGTTGAGGGTGTCTTGGATTCAAAATAATGAATAAAAACCATTAAAGTAAATTTAAAAAATGATTCATTTATTTAAAAGTCTAAATACTAAAGAATAATAACATATTTTTAATTGATTTCCCCCTTTAAATAATTTAAATATCTTAATATATGAATGTCCGCAAAAGTTCTGTCAACTATGTTACTAACAGAACTTCCCCCTTTAACTCAAAAATTGTTTGTCCCAATACCATGTCACCAGCATCACATGATGCCATGTTCCTCTTTGGCAGACATTTTGAACACACTGTGGTGATTGTCCTCTACATTTTTACAATATTTTATGTATAATAGCACATGGTCAATTAATATACTCATTAACAATCAACAATGTTACGTACATTGTTATGGTTTACAATTGTTTAATGATTTTAATTCAATTATATGTTCAAATGTGATGTTAACCTGTTCAAGAAAATGACATGTGGTCATCCAGGCAAGGCCTACCATTGAAATGATGGGTCAAAATAGGGAAATTGTCAACTAGGTTACCTGTCAACTAAGTTACCCAGTACTGTAATAACTGTAGTAACTTAGTTGACAGGTAACCTAGTTGACAATTTGTATGACATGTAGACGTCATTACACATCATTATCAATGGAATTTTGCACTTCTGCCTTGAAATTAACATAGTGCTGATGGTTAATAATGTGTCCAGTCAACTATGTTATTTGCGTCAAATGTTTGACTTTCATTGTCAACTATGTTGCACCTCATTTTTTCAAATTTAAAATATCTAAAATAGTGCTTCTGATATCCTTTATAGTATAATGTATATCTACACAGGTTGGAGTTTTACATGACATATCTTAAAACTATCAAAATGACCTGTATGGTAGTTTTATAATACAAAATATCCCTAAACTTAATGACAGTGCTGAACATATCACATGAAAAAACAAAATTTAATACAATTATTTTTTAAACTTTAAAAAATCTTTGGATATATGGTAGAATAGACTCAAGAGCCTTTCAAATTTGATTTTACTTGAAGTGCAGGACTTCATCAAATGATTGTAATGACATCAAGTTTGTCCGTAACATAGTTGACAAACTGAGTAGTGAAAACATCCTTTCCCTTAAAATAAAAAAAAAAATAAAAATGTTTAAGCTTTGCAACTAGTGGATATGTTACACTGAGGAATATACTAACTTGAACCACTGATTGTTCTATTGAGAAAGAACACTTTCTTTGTACTGTTTTGTTGATGTGAAATGCACCCTAAATTATAGAATCAGTCAGCTACTGTCAGTAGCTACTGCTAGTGCTACTGCTACTGACCATGCTAAAGATGTTAGTGCACAATCTACAGCTCCTCTACCACAACCATCAGGAACAAGTGGACATGGAGAACTACATGAACTACATGTTGCTAAATCCACCGCGGAGAATAAATAGAAGGGCAACCAGGCAACCATGGCAACCATGCTCGGGGGTCTTCTTCGCTGCTTTTGGTGTATTTTGTGGCGGAAGTACAGCGCCACTTACAGGCCCAGCATATGTACTACAGAGTCTCCAGCGGGTCGAGCGGTCTCGTGTGAAGGGACACGTTTATTGAGCTGTATCCGTGTGAACGGAAGACTTTTTTGATATCGAATTCGGTTCGTTTGCGCTTTTCGTTCCTGTGTAAATGGGGCCTAAGGTAGCTGAGAAATGGGTGTCAAAACCAATCACCAAACATTTAGACAAAGGTTTCGCTTCACTCCACCCAATGCAGTTTGGTTTTCTTGCTCACCACTCCACTGAGACAGCTAACTGTGTCTTTGTGGAAAAGGTTAAATGTATGTTGGACACGAGCCCATATGTAGGTGCTGTCTTCCTTGATCTCAGGAAGGCTTTTGACACTGTTGACCACCAAGTGCTCCTTACAAAGCTGACTTATTTAAATGTTTCTGCAGTTTCAATACATTGGTTCAAGTCTTACTTATCGAACAGAAAACAGTTGGTTTTGGTCAACGGTTCCAAATCCCCCTACCTTGTGAACCCTGTTGGGGTTCCACAAGGTTCCATTCTTGGACCGTTACTTTTTTCACTGTACATTAATGACTTGCCTAATGTATGTCCTGAGTTGAATGTACAAACACTGAAATAATCTCATCTTGTCTCTCAAATGCTTTGGACAAGGTTCAACACTGGCAGAACAATATTTGCTTACAGTTAAATGTAAAAAAAACAGTATGCATGATGTTCAGTAAACGACCAGTCAAAATCGAAGGATCCAACGTGTTTTTAAACGGAGCAGAAATAGAACTAGTCTCCCACTTCAAGTATCTTGGAGTCATACTGGACTCGAACTTGACTTTTAAGAAACATATTAAGAAAGTATCAAATACCATTCAATTCAACTTGCAACATTTTAAACAAATTAGACCTTTCTTAACTGTCAATGCTGCAAAGTCATACCTCCACTGTATGATTCTATCTCACATTGAATACTGTTTGACAAACTGGTCGTTTGCTTGTGCCACCAACCTGAAACCTATAGAACAGCTGTACAAGAGAGCTATCAAGGTGTTTGACAGAAAGCCAAATTCATACCACCACTTGAGAAACACCATTTCTTGAGTTTTGACCATTTTAAGTCTTTTAAAAGTATGTGTTTTTTTTATAAATGTTTACATGGACTGGCCCCCCCTCCCTCCCTTAGGGGAATTCATCCACAAAAAACACACTGGACGCTGAACTAGGTCAGAAACCAGAGGAGACTGTGAAGTCCACCGTAGACGGACCACTTTTGGACAAAATGTCCTCTCCATTAAAGGCAGCTCATTCTGGAACAGCCTCCCAACTGAGATACGGGATTGTCCCACTCTCAATAGCTTTAAAGGTCAACTCAAAGAATGGTTGAGAAACAAACAGATGTGCAATCACCGCTAAATCCACTTTAATACAGGGGTATCTTCTCTTGCACTTTAGGTATCGATGCTGCTATATTGTATTGCCATGTCATACATACTTGTGTATTCTGCTCTTGCTCTTTTGCACTTTTCTTGCATTTCATGTATTTGTATTTGTATTTGTATTTGCTATGTTTGTAAATTTCATTTTCTTAAATGTTTTATATGAGGGATGGAAAGTAGCTCAAAGCTAAATCCGGCATATTTACGCTTGGCACATTTATTGTAAGTGTTCATTGATGTGCATTGTCCCTACCAAATAAACGATTAAAATAAATAAAATGTTTTAGTTGTTTGTCTGTATTCGTTACTGCGCACTGGGACAGGGTTGCACTCCAAAACCTTGTTGTATATTTTTCTACGATGACAACAAAGGCTTTCAGCGTTAACTGTGTAATCGTGTGGTGTAATGTCTATGTAATGTTTATATGCTGATGATGATACTTCAGCTTTAACAGTTTATTGGGTTCCCCAGCTGCCGATATAGAACAGACATGTTCCAGTCACTGAGGACATCTGCATTGGAACAGTTCAGAGCATGAAGAACACGTGTGAAGAACCCATGTAACTGCTGACCTGTTCCTCACCTCTACATGTGTGTGTGCCTCACCTGTGTGTTTCCCACTGCTGTGTGGCACACCGGCAGCTGGCTGCAGTATTTAAAGAGCTGACCAGTGTGCTCACAACGTTGTGGTCTGGACTCAAGGTAAGTACACAACATGTGCCTGTTCATCACTCTGTTCCTTTATGACTGTTCCTTGTGTTTTTTTTATTTTATTTTATTTTTTATATATATCTGTTGTAATTTATTGTCTTTTATTGTGATTGTAGTAATGTGTTTTTTATTACATGTACAGCACTTTGGCTCGACCAAAAATCGCTTTTAAATGTGCTATATAAATAAAACCTGATTTGATTTGATTTGATTTGATTTATTTAACAACTAAAAACCCTCATGTCCACAGATGTCACACATGTGGAGTCTGCTCTTTTTCCTCATCGGAACAGCATATGGTAAATTGGATTTATCGATTTGCTTTCACTGAAATTAGATTAGTTTAGATTACTTTATTCTCATTACATAATGCAAGCAGAGTGTAACGAAATTAAGAGGGTCTAACCAGAGTGCGAACAGTCAGTTATATACACATCTATCAGCAGTCTACAAAATAAATGATACAAGTAAAGGTAAATAGATGTCAAATGTATAAATAAGAATAAATACACTGATCGTAAATACAGCAGTATATACTGTATTTAAATGCAAAGTAAAGGGGTCTTAGAGTTTGATTGGTTCAATATATAAGTAGCTCTGCACCGTGGTGTCGTTGTGTGCATGTGCTGTGTGAAGTGTTTTACTGGAGAACCATAATGGAAAAACGCCTTCAGGCTTTCATGTGTTTTTATTCTATGTAATGAGTTTTGTCTTTAAATAAATTCAATCAATCAAAGCTCAAACATGTCTGACAGTATCACAAACTGCAGCCTGGTCACTTCTTTATTAAAGCTATATAACAGTTCAATATGCAGGCCTAAGTGTCCATGTTCCTTATTGATACAATATTCAATCAAATGCAAATACTCTAAATGTCTTAAGGATTGCTTTTACACGTTCAGACACATTTGGTGTGTTTCCCAGAAAACTGGATACAGTCAAAATAAATCGAATCCACTTTAGACTGAACATGAAATCTAATGTATTTGTTTAATGACTTTGAATTTGTGATGTGTTATAGTTTGTGTTTTTGTTTTGTGTGTCTTGTATCTTGTTTTTACTTTTTGTTGTTGTGCTTTCTTAATTTAGTTTTAATATATTTTATCGTAAAGCTATAATCTGGTAAAGTGCATATAATAAACCAAAGGTATGTTTGAAACTTGTCCCTTTTAAATAACAATATATGAAATGTTTCCAAGATGAATGGTTTGCAACTTTCATCATCTGTCTTTTTCCTAAAGTTCTGTAGAAAAAGTCATTTCTGATAAAACAATGTGTCCGAGGTGTCAGGATGCATGAGGGGTTGTGGACCCTCACATGTGGTCAGGTCTCAGTTCTGTGTCCTGCGTGTCCTCAGCGGCTGAGGTCTGTTTCGATGGGCTCGGCTGCTTTGATGACCTGCCTCCATGGGGGGGCACCGCTCAGAGACCATCCTCCGTCCTGCCCTGGCACCCTGAGGAGATCGGCACCCGCTTCCTCCTCTTCACCCAGAAGGACCGTTACTACCAGGCAAGAGCAGCTTTCATTTCATTTAGTGTGTTCCAGCTAAGAAAGAGATGCTGTCTCTCATCCTGTGTGAGTATGGAAACACTATCTGTGGATCCTCTGGATCAGTGAATCAATACAGAGGGTTACCATTAGTTTGAGATACTATATAACCATTTCACCATGCCCACATGAACATTCAGATGGTTAATCAGGGCTAAAATGTCTCCTCTCCTCTAAACTGGCAGCCAATACATCCTCTTCTATAATGATGTCAACATGATGGATGAAAAAAACACATTCTTTGGATGATATCGTTAGACGATTAAAGTGGGTTACATTCTCAAGCTTCACATCAACTTCAATCAGTTGTTTTTTTCAAAATGTTGCTGTGGACTGTCCACTTCCTGTGGATGTAAGGGATCTATGTGGATACTTTAATATTGGGCAAGTGAGTATTGTGTTAATGAAGACTAAAGCTAGATACATTTTTCAATTAGTTTACCTTTGCTTTTCTTTTGAAACTGTCAGGAGATAAAGGCTGATAAAAGCATCCAGGCGTCAAACTACAGCGGGACGAGGAAGACCCGCTTCATCATTCCTGGGTATCTGAAGGAAGGAGACGAGGACTGGCCCCAGGAGATGTGTAAGGTGAGCAGGCCCTCCATATCAATATTATTCCAGCTTGTTAGAGTCATCATTTGCACTTGACACTCAAATCCTCTTTGATACTTTTCCAAGTGACGTGAATGATTTCTTTTATTCCTTTCAACTTTGTCTCTTTTGCCCTTACATTGTGAGTCTGTAAACCAGGTTGTTCTTGATGTACCGAGTAAACCCTTCACCAACTTATATTGAACTGTAAAGAGGATGTTCTATAAGCGAAAACACGAGAGCCCATTCTCACATATAGTGTGTGTGGTCCTCTCAGACAGACGACCCAATCACAGTGTGTGGCAGCAGATTCCAAACTTATGGAGTGTGTCTATACAAATAAAGGCCTTCAGAGCCTGCAGCTCTATTTGAACTCACCTGCTCTAGTGAGGCCTTCAGGGTGAGGTCACACTGCAAAACAGACTGTACTGATGCAAACAGTATAAACACAGTGTTTGCAGTGGTTGGCAGTTCATGAGGTCAGGGCAGGAAAATAAGGAACTGATCCCAAAGGATTGATTTTGGGACTCAAAACAGTTACAGCACTGATAATCCACAAAGTACTTTCTACCAGAGAAACAGTCCCTTTGAAAACATTCACACACTGATCTGTGTGATAGAGTAACATGCTGTGAACTCTACAAACACAATCACTTATATTGTATTTTGTTGATAACAGAAAAATAAGAAACTGATACTAACATCCAGTGGTGCACCTGGGCTGAATGCTATCAGGGGGGGGGGGGGGGGGGGGGGGGGAGCGCATGTGGTTAGAGAGTCCCAGCAGATGTGTGGGTTCTCAACTAGAAGCAAAGTGAGGCCACTGAGCACATTTCTGAAAGGTTGTGTACAGCTTTATCAACTAGTGTTTGTAAATGCAGGGAATAAAAACATTCCCTACATTTTTTATTAGTTCCCGGTCACTATCAGATCATCCGATTTAACTTTTTATTTAAACTACTTTAACTCACTTAGTATTCCTCTGCTTTTATTTACCTGACGCTCACACACCTCTGCTGCTGCTGTCTCCAGGCCATGCTGACCTGGGAGAATGTGAACTGCGTTGCTGTGGAGTGGAAGAAAGCCGTGAGGACTCAGTATGTGCAGGCTGCCAACAACGCCAGGGTGGTGTCCGCCCAGGTGGTCTCCATGATCACCTTCCTCAAGGTAACCTCAGAGCCCCTCACTAACTGTGCCTAATCCTTCTGAAAGGCAGAGACATTTTGGGGAATACTGCTTGTTGCTGTCTGACTCTGCAGAGGAACAGTAAACATGTTTTACAGATGACAGGGCTTGGTTTAGTCCTAACCAAGGTTATAAACATCCTGGACTGCACCTTAAACGGGCATTTACATATTCATATTTGCAAATGTTTTAATTGCTTTTTTTTGGTATTACACCCATATTATACTGTTATAACAGCCATATTACACGTTAAAACAACCCATATTACACCATTATTACACCTTTATTATACCAATTTTAAACAATTATAACACCTGTACTCTCCTTATAACACCCATAATAGACTGTTATTTCACCCTCATTCCCCCCCGTTATTACACTGGCATTACACTCCTATTACACATTTATAAACCCCTATTACACCATTACACCTCTATTACGCCCATATTATACCCATGTTACACCCAGGATATACTATCATCACACCCTTATTAGACGAGTATTACACCCATGTAAGACCAATATTTCACCCATATTACACTGTTATTACACTGTTATTACACTGTTATTACACTGTTATTACACTCATTTTTATGGGTTAAGGGTTAGAGGAGTATTCCAGCTGAGTTCGGTAGAGACAGATTTTAGTAAAGACTTTAATAATAGTTTCTACACGTACATACACTCATCCTCATACACATATGCTAAATTGTATATGAAACATTTTCATGCTGCCTCCAACAGCTAAAAGTGTCATCCCTATATCTAAATTCTCAGGGGGGGGACACGACACACGACACACAGTGTGTACAGTATCTCTGAATTGAACACACATGTTACAGAGCCAGTACAGGCAGCAGGCTGATAAGTTCCACATCATCGGACACAGCCTCGGAGCTCACGCTGCAGGAGCCGCCGGCAGCAAGATCCCCGGCCTCGCACGCATCACAGGTACACACACACACACACACACACACACACACACACACACACACACACACACACACACACACACACACACACACACACACACACACACACACACACACACACACACACGCACGCACACACACACTGCACACCTGCTGCAACACACATCACAGGTAACACACACACACACACACACACACACACACACACACACACACACACACACACACACACACACACACACACACACACACACACACACACACTGCCCACCTTTTTAGACATGTGCTGCAGTGATAGAGTCTGATAAATGACAGGGAACCCTCAGTGATTGAACACCTCTCTCTGCTCAGGACTGGACCCAGTTGAGCCGTACTTCCAGGACACTGATGCGTCTGTCCGCCTGGACACCAGTGACGCCACCTTTGTGGACGTCATTCACACTGATGGACTTCCTTTCAACTCCAAACTTGGTACACATCACTTTTCATTATGATGAATGAGATCAATGTGGGCAAAATTGCTTAATGTTTCTTTAAGTGTGTTTGTTTCATTTTTTCTGGTACAACAGTGTTCCCCTTTAAATCACATAAGGTCCATATAATAAAGAGGATAATGTACAGATATGAAGACTTTTTTTCTATGAAGTGTATTTCAAATATATGCAATGTTTTCTTAAGTTCCTTAAAGATATGATTCTTTTCAAATGTACCTCTTAGTTGTAAGGCCACAGATAAATGCAGCATGATAACTGTTGTTTAAAGTTGCATCATAGGGTAGGCATTAAGGGAACTTTGTGGCCTTATCATCTGTGTTAAATCTTGATCAAATCAATAAAAGAAACATATGTGTCTGTAAAACCATCCCATAAGGTCTGGGGATGTCCCAATCTGTCGGCCACATCGACTTCTACCCCAACGGAGGAGAGCTGATGCCTGGCTGCTCCGCCAACAAAGGCCAGCCCAAGGACCTGGACGCCATCTGGCAGGGTGAGACATACACATCTCACTAAACATGGAATCAAAATGGGAACTCAATGATCACAATGATGATTTTAGTATAATCAAATGATCAAACAAGGACTGTAGCACTTCACTCAAAGGCTAGGAAAGTGCTACATAAATATAGTTCTTTACTGTCATGTTGGCTATTTCACTTTTTTTACATTGTTGTGTGTGTGAATGCTGACTCAATTAAACCTACATAAGCTACTGTCAGGAAAGAGAAACAGTGCACCCCTCCCTGAGCCACACCTGGGAGAAGAGCCTGACAGAGAGCGTCAGGTAGCCGGGCCTTGACCCAGGGGTCCTGGTCTTGGCACCCCCCAACAACTATTCATACTCAGTACCCCCCTGGCCGAGTGTTGGTGTGCTGGAATCGCCTAGATGAGGTCTCTGACAGGTTGTTTGAACAGCAGTTCAGAGTGGCTGGCCTTCTTGGAGTCTCTGAGGCAGGGTCTCATGCTGGAAGGGAAACCAAAGGGGGACTATAGTTGTGTTCAATGCTGACATGGGCAGTGATGGAGAGAGCAGGGTGAAGGGGGATTGGAGGCAGGGCGGTCCTGATCTGAAACCAACTGCTGCTTTGCTGTTGGACTTCTGTGCTAGACATTGATGGACCATTAAAAGCACCATTTATGTGCGAGTGGCTTCACGAGTGTACAAGAGCGACCTAGGCCAGCCGGTATTAATGGACTGTGTGGTTGTACCATAAGATCTGCCGCCACATTAGCAGAGTTCTCAACAGATCACCTTATCAAGTTAGAGGAACATTTTATGCATTGAGTGTTGGACTAAAGGTTGTGCATAGTGCCAGCAACCCCAGAACCCACTGGTGGACACTGCGGTGAAGAAGGGGTCAGGCTGAAGAAGGGGGTCTTTCTGGCTGCAGGCCCCTGATGAACAGAAGATATTGGAGGGATGGATGTATCAAAGTAGTCTCAAATTGTATTGAGGAGACTCAACTAATTTAAGTAAGCTTCTAAAACAAGTTACCTTTCAGCATTTTTGAGAGTCAACATGTTCCTAGAGACCCCTCATGTTAGCCTCATAACCTGTGTTTATAAACAATGATAACCCTTGTATGTATTTTGAGGTGCTGAGCTGTTTCTGTTATTCAGCATACCCTGAGTACATCAAACATAATGCATTACATTACTTTTCAGCACCATAAATAACATCTTCTAAAAGGATCATACAGTTTAAAAAAAACGATTTCTTAATAAAGGATTAGGTTTATTGCAGTTTAATATTGTCGAATTAGACCGTATAAAAATACAACAATGACTCATTCATCCTTTTTCATCTACCATGCAACTTACAGTGCAGAATCCCCCCCCCCCCCCTCTCCCTGTAATATTGGAGTTGCCCCAATGGAAAAATCGTGAAGAAACCTCAGGCAGAGTTATTCCTGCAGGACCTATCTGAGCAAATATTTTTCTGATATGACGACGGCCTTCTTTTGAAATGTGCCGCCGAGCAGCAGGCTCAAGTAGCAGCATTGGTGCAATGCCCGGGTCTGGGGGGGGGGGGGGGGTTGGCACAGCTGAATCTTCCACTTTTGATCCTATAGATATGATGGGGAGAGGGGGAGCAGGGGGAGAGGGGGGAGCAGGGCTGCATAGCTGGAGGTGTTGGAGCGCCTGGAGTTGGCCCTCACTGAGAAACAACAGAAGCTGTGACCTCTCTCTCTATCTGTCTGTCTGTCTGCCTGTCTGTCTGTCTGTCTGTCTGTCTGTCTGTCTGTCTGTCTGTCTGTCTGTCTGTCTGTCTGTCTGTCTGTCTGTCTGTCTGTCTGTCTGTCTGTCTGTCTGTCTGTCTGTCTGTCTGTCTTGTCTGTCTGTCTGTCTGTCTGTCTGTTTGTCTGCAATGTATAATGACCCTGGTCAGAAGGTCATGAGTTCATAAGTAGCTATCTGAAGTTCAATAATTCTACATTTACATCTCTTTTGTTATTTCTCTGTACCTCACCCGCTTTTACCTCACAGTCAATCTCACTTTTTCTCTTCCTCCCTTTCATCACCTGTCCAATCGTTTGCCAGGTACCAAGAAGTTTGATGACTGCAACCATGTCCGATCCTACGAGTACTACATCGAGAGCATGGTGAAATCCCAAGGCTTTGTAGCATTCCCCTGCTCCGACAAGGACAGTTTTGATGATGTAAGTGATAGTTCAAATAGTCTATTTACACATATACACATATATTCTTATTTATTTGATCCCAGACCATGATCCTTTCCTGTACCTAACCAAGCACTTCAATTGAAAACATGTTTAGATCTGCGATTCTCTGATGGTCAAATGTAATTGGGGATGATTGTCCAACAACCTTTCCTGTTGTTTATGTACAGGGACACAAACACAAGACCATACCTAACACTACAACTACTAAACATATATCTGGTTTCCATTACTTAGGGTTTTGGTCTTAGCTAGGTCTTTTTGGATTGCATTTTGCCTTGACATTGATCTTTGGAGGAAGGATTATAGAAATATTGTATCTAAGTAACAGTAGCAGTACCAACTGTGAAAATACCTTAACATTTTAAAACCCTTCCTTCAATCCTATACTTGATTTAAATTGGTATTTGGTATCTAAATACACTTAACTCTATAAATGGCTAAGGCAGATTACATCTATTATATTGTGAAACTTTTATGTAAGTATGTTGTGTGAAAACTCTATCTGCGAAGTCAGAGGGTCAACTCCTCTCAGGCAAATGGTTCAGCAAAACTGCAATATTCCCTACTTAAATGTAGTGTGGATGTATACAAATATTGAAGTAAAACAAAATCAGTTTGAGCTCCTGCAGTTGCCTACATACTGCACCTCAGGACCAATATGCTGCACAGGAGAGGAACAAGGAAATCATTTTGACGTTGTAGATCCAGCCTCAGTGCCTGGTCAGAGCAGAAGATGATCTACTTATAGCTAACAACATGCTATGGAGCTGCCTACATGCTAGCACTCGCCCACCACAATAGCAAACAAGGTTAGCATTCTTGCTAACTGTTTCAGTCAGTCGCTGCATTATTGACATCAAACCACACCACACCATGCTCCAACAGAACAGCGTTATATCAGCTTGGATTGAGCCATACAGCTCAGGTTCAAAGGTCAAAAGCATGTCAAGATGCACCAGACGATCTGCTCGGATATACTCTCCTTCACAACTGAATCCACAAGATTAGGTGGTTCAATTGAAATGAATAATTTCTTTGTGTCATAAATGCTGATGTAGATGTTTGCCTCCTGATGTAGAATTATTTTTGTGTCAATATTTTCCAACAGTTTGGTGGAGGGACTTATGTCTGCATGTTGTAAGACAGTTAGATTCGTACATCACAATGGTGTTTAAAGCTTGTGATGGTACGAGCAGTACAAGAGGAGCTGAGCGGCATCTTATGTCCTCAATTGAAAAAGTGACTGGGGGGGGGGGGTGGGGGGCATATCTCCACCATCACAGCATGTGTATGGGCTGCCACCTGTTGCTGTATGACACTGATATGGCTGTGAACCATTTCTTTGGTTTTAGAAGTTGATTCGGCAAGATTGGATTTTTGTTGCAGCTGAGGGGGCGATATAAATGGGCTTCCCTCATGTCTTCCACGGGGAGGGTTTGTATCTGCAGCTGTTGGTGTTAATGACAGTTTATCCCTGCTTTGGACACATGTCCGGATCAAAGGAGGCCGGGGGAGTGCCGAGCATGACCTCATATGACTATGTCCCTGTTGAGAGATGACAGCACCTCCTTGTCACTCACCTCGTAAACGCTCTCCTGTCTGCTGTTGTTCCTGCAGGCGGGGCTGACAGCCACAAAGTCAGCCTGTTCCCACACACTAACTTACCGAGACCAGCACCTCTCTCCACCTTCATTTATAAGGTGGCAATCTGTAGCATTTTGAAGGAGTATAAGGAGGAAAATCTTGTTGGGTTGTCACTTTTTTCCTGAGTGTTCATTGACAGGAGAAGAGTGATACGCTGCATCACGGGGTGAGCTCATTCTTCACACCTCGCTGTGTCCTTGTCTCCACAGGGAAAGTGTTTCCCATGTGCAGACAACAAGTGCCCTCTGATGGGCTCCCATGCCGACAGGTTCACTGTGACTGATGGCGTTTCAAAGAGCAAGTACTTCCTCAAAACGGGCAGTTCAAAGCCCTTCGGCCGTAAGTACCCTGCCCCCCCGTCACTGTGCCTCACACACAGGCTCTTGAAGATAGACATTTTTCTTTAGGCTCCATTTTTTACCTTACTAGTTTTAAAAATCCTTAGACACTGTTAGAAATGCATTGTCATCTATTAAAACAGAACCAACGCCCTGAAAGGTTCACATGTATAAGTGCTGGGAATTTCAATCAATATACATCCATCTGCGATATAGTATGGATATCAAAGTTCCAGATTTCAGGGTTTTTACACAGGTTGTGTTCCAAGATATTGAGGGAAATGTTAAAATAATTCATGTTAATAGAGAGCACCTACAGCTATAGTTAATCAGGGGGAAACTAAACGTAACCTTGTTTGATTTGTTTTAATGCAGGCACAAAATCTATGATGTCATGATAATATTACCTCATAAAAAAAGCATTCGACAAAAACTTAATGACACAACAGACACGATCCATCCTGATTCTAATCATGAGGCCGTTGCATTTTATGATCTACATAATGATTGATTGTTCTTATTCCTGCAGAAAACTTGTAAAATACTTTAATTATTCAATATTATTTTTTAATTAAAATGTTCTGGAGTAGGAATCTGTTGTTTTGTTAATTGTTCTGAAAAACAATTATGAAATGAGTTTGTAAAATTGTTGTAACACCACTTTGCTCTGTGTACCTGTGCAGATATGGTACATTCCAAACCTGAGCAACATAAGTAACAGTACAAATAATTTAAAGATATCTTATCACTTTGTTTTTTTCAAATCCGGACCCATGGAAAAGGATGCATGTGTCATGTGACAGTACGCTGGAGCCATGGTGACAATGTGACTCTTCTTCCTATAGGTTACAGCTACAGGGTGAAGGTGACCCTGGACGGCCCCAGCTGGCCCAACCCTGGCTTCATGTTCGTGGCCCTCTCTGGGGACAACGACAGCACCAAGGAGCACCAGCTTTATGTGTAAGCTCATTCTAACATGTGACGTCACTGATAGTGGTACAGTTGCAGAAGTGGGCTTTCCTCTTGTCCAGGATGTTGACTTTGTTTGACCAGGCCTGGGACCTTGAACAGCCGTAGTTCCTCTTATCAGACCATATGACTTTTTTTAGTATTGTTTTATTACTAACACACATTTCTCTTTACTTTTTTAAAAACAAACAGTTTTCTTTCTTAACATTCAGTTACAAAGTCACTCTATCACCCAACTAAAATGCACTACACTACAGGATCGACTGAAAAAACTGAAACTTGACTTTAATTAAATGTATTATGTCAACACATTTCACTTGACTGTATTAGTTTAGTTAACGGTAGGGTAGGTAATTTTGGAGAAACCAGCTCGAGATCGCTAGAATTTGAAAATACACAGCCGGAAAAAATCTGCCACTTCCTTACAGAGCCCCTCCTCCAACACACACGAACGCGCACATGACCAATGAGGGCACGAGATAAGTTTGTGCACAGATGGAAGGCTGACAGGCAGGTAGGCCATCCAGTTATTTTAGCCGGGCCGGCTAAAATGATTGGTCGTGCTTTTTACAGTACTACGGCTTCCACAGATGAGATATTGTTATGGATTTTTTGTCAAAGCACTTAAGATATTCATTGCTATCGGGATGTTAAGAGCATTCCATGGAATATAACAAAAAGTGTATCTCGAGCCAGTTTCTCCAACTTACCTACCCCACCTTTAAAAGCAATAATGTTAAGTTGAACATATTTAAACTTAATATTATTGACTTCAACTAACCTAATACAGTTATGTGAAAATTGTTGACATAATACATTTAATTAAAAAAGTCGACCTTAGTTTTTCCGTGTAGACAGATAGGTAGAAACTTTCTTTATCAAATGGTTTTGTCACAGCAGCATTTTGACACTCATTGTAAAAATAATTACACCATTTATTAAAGTAGAACAATATTTCTTCAAAATAGAATAAAATACAAATAAAATAAACATTAAAAGCAAATATAAACATATATACAGTAAACAAATACTTATATCCAGAAGGGTATCCACACTATACAATATACAGAATACATTAGATACATTTAACATCTTGCCAAGGACAACAGTTGAAAACTAGAGAATGCAATTCCTGAAGAAATTGCTAGTGGGAATGCTTTATGCTGAAAGTATGACACTAAACTGCTATGCTGAAATGTAATGTGTAAGAAGAAAGTGAAGAATTTAGATTGAAATGATACATGAACACTGGGGGCTTGAATGTGTGATGAGAGAAGAAAAGAAAGTAAAAAGGCTTGGAAAAGCAGCAGAATATTTGAAATGCAAACTTTTGAACTAACTTGATGGCGAATGATCTGTCGCCATGCCAACGGCATTTGATGACATCCCATAATACGCTTAGATGTGTTGATGGCTGCATCGTTACCAAACCTGTGAAGTTTTGGGCCATTTGGAGCATTTTCACTGAAGTTATGAGAAAACCATGTTTCATGGCGGGCATTGTGTTGCCATGGCAACGGCATGTCCCGTAGATGTCTTCACGGCTGGACTGTTAGCACACATGTGAAGTTTGAGCACTTTTTGAACATTTTCATAGGAGTTATAGCGACATCATGTTTTATGGCGAGGGATGCGTTTCCATGGAAACGGCATATGGTGAGATCTCAGATTTGGCGTAGAGCTGTTGAGGCATGGACCGGTGATATACAAGCAAAGTTTGGGGACGATTGGACCGTGTCCATTGGAGTTACAGCGACATCGTGTTTCATGGCGAGCATTGTGTTGCCATGGCAACGGCATTTGAAGAAATCTCAAAACTGTCTCGTAGATGTCTTCAGGGCTGGACTGTTAGCACACATGTGAATTTTGAGCACTTTTTGAACATTTTCATAGGAGTTAAAGGGACATCGTGTTTTATGGAAAACAGCATATGGTGAGATTTCAGATTTGGCGTAGAAACGTGAAGCATGTCAAGGAAGTTGAGTATCTGAAGTGTAATTTTCGTGTACTTTCAGGTTAATAATGTGGCCTTTTTGGCAGTTTAAGAAAGGTGTGCGGCTGCTGCTGTGAGGAAATATCTGCCTGAAATTACAATGGGCTTTAACGGAGACATGTTGAACGTTTTTGTCACTTCATGCCCTCAAGAGGCATTTTGTTTAATTATTTTTGCTTAATTATTTGTCATTTTTCAAGCTACGAGATGTTTTCCTACGTTTGTCATGAAAAATTATGTCTCAAGAATGTGGGGTTTGGGAATTATGGCAGTTTTAAAAAAAAATATGAAGGCAAATTTCAAGATTTCTTACCCTCGAGCTGTGACATCACGCACTCTAGTTAATGTTAAAATCTGAAGAAAACCTCTTTAACAAGGTCTGAACAATGTTTAATATCTCTAAAAGTAAGAATCAGATTTAAAAGTTGTGTTACACGAATAATGTCAGAAAGATGTGTAACATTTTAAAGTTGGAATGAGGTTTCTGAGTGAAAGTATGAATGAACAGTTAGCAGTTGAAGTCGCATGAAGATTTGTTGAAGTCTGAAGAATATCTCCATTGACTTCAATGTTAAAAATGTGATGTATTATGGGATGTATCTCTGGAATTATGAAAGTTCTGAATGAGAAAAGTAATAGCAGTCGATTCCCGACCGAGCTGAACGCTTTGATGTTTGAACGGAGTTTCTGCGATGTTGAATGTGGGAGGAGAAGACGGACAAAATAATTGGATGGAATAATAATAAACTTTTTGTCCGTAGCATAACATATAGCCAGCAGGCTAATTCAGTGGGAATGCTGATGCAGCATTCCCACTAAATTAGCCTGCTGGCTAATACTGGCTCATTTACAGCAATGTGGATTCATGTGCACTGTCCTTTAAATACATTTAAAAAAAGAATAAATTAAAAAAAGAGATGACTCTCTAATAGACCAATCTAGAGGGAATGAGAGCACTGACAACATCTGTCTCCAACAGAACAAAACCAAGGGCTCGGAAAAGTGAAGCCAACATAGAAGAGCTTGAACTGCATCCCCTCTAATACCCAGCAGGGGGGGACTGCACTGGTTGCAATACAAAGTCTGATTTAGATCTAGTTTAATTATATTTCAATAAAGCTTGATGATAATTGTATATAGTATGTTCCCATTTAGAGTTGAATACTGTAGTCTATAAAGCAGGGCATGCTTTTCGTCTTTTCCTCCCACAACACAACCCCTCTCAGAATGTTTTCACTTGCTGAATGTTATTGGTGATATTTTGGTCACAACATGGTGACAGCAAAAATGACAAACCAGAGGCTTCAAATCTGTAGTCGCAAAACCGACAGGGTGTGTCAAGTGACTTTGTCTACTTCTTTTATACAAAGCTCTATACTACTATTTTTAGAACACAATGACTTCCACAATTAATAAGGACTAATCAGTCACGTTCTAATATGCTTCAATAGGCTTTTTGTATAGTCATTCTAACAGAGCATAATTCAACTATAAAACTATAATGCAGAACAAAACTCTGATCATGCCCTGACAGTCTTCTGCAGATATGTCCACACATCCACAAAGGGACAGACATCATGTGGACCACGGTCCTAAACGTATCAACTATATGAGTTAAGGAGAGAAAAGTGGAAGGAGAAAGTGACACCATCCTGGGATGAGCATTACATGACTGTGACTGGGAGACTCAAACAGTGTGCATCACATTGATTGAAGGCATCCTCCCTATGTACCACTTGTAGTTGTTTTTAATGGCAGCTAAGGTGATGGTCAGTGCTTATCCCGACGTCCAATATTCCAAATGTTTGATATTGAGGTAATCCAAAAGTAACGGAAAGAAATCAGGTAAGATTACTTTTTATACTCAGAATAGGTTACTGATTACATTTTCTTGCAAGTAACTGGTAATTGAAACAGAAGACATTTGAAAAGCCCCCTCCCAACCCTGGTTACTGTACAGCAGCTCCACTGCCCCCTCTGTGATGGTGTTCGAGGAGATATATTTCAGAGTATGTTTTGATCTGTTGTGACCTCTCTTCAGGGGAGCGTTGGTGTCTGGGTGGACCTACGAGGTGCTGCTGGATGCTGAGTTGGATGTGGGGGTTGTCACAGAGGTGACGTTTCGCTGGTACAATCACATCTTTAACCCCATGGCACCCAGGTATGGTGCGTCCAAGGTGGAGCTGCAGAGAGGAAAAGACAACATGATGTAAGTCAGATTCTTCTATACATAAAAACCTTCAGGTGGCACTCCTCACACTTTGAGAGGAAATCAAACACACCTACACATTGATATATTGTCATCATCAGACATGTTATTGAAATGGTGGCTGTAAGGAGATGGTTATAAAGGCTGTATATTACATTTTGATTAGATACATATAAAATGTTTTTAATTAACTCTTTATTAGTTTGTCAAATTATTTGTATGAGTTCATTTAGAGCTGTGTTACCTGGTTAAATAAATGGCTGTCCTTAACCTACGTAAGCCTTCATCTCTTTTAACTGAATATTGCTATGCGGTACATAGAACATTACACACACACACACACACACACACACACACACACACACCCACACACACACACACACACACACACACACACACACACACACACACACACACACACACACACACACACACACACACACACACACACACACACACACACACACACAGCTCATCAGACCAGAGAGAGGTTCAACTCTCAATTAGCTCTACAGGAATTCACTCAGACTGAACTGGATTAGAGTTACGTCAAATCTATCAAGACACAAATCACAATCTAATGTATCCATGTCTACCAGCTGGAGTCTACCCAAACAGAACTCATTGTTTTTTAAAAACATGTCATCAATGTGAAATCAAGTTTATAAGCAATTTTCATGAAATCAGGGAAATGTTACAGTACAGTAATTATGCCACATCAAGGTGGAACGCTCTTCCCACAACTGTAAAGGAAAGTAAAACTATACTTACCTTCAAAACCTCTCTTAAAGAGCACCTTCGGGGGAAAGCATTGCAAAACTGGCCCCGGTAATGGTACAAATCTCAACCTGTCGTACAATGGACAGCTTCCCCCCCCCATCTATGTATATACTCGCATTTTAGACTCTGTTACTAACTGTATATCTGTAGACTTGGTATGTCTTAAATGTCCGGTTAGGATGTATTAGAACGAAATCTAAAATGAAAATTGTAAATAAGCCATCTGTATGTAAAAAACCACCTGTATGTAAATTGTAAATAAGCCATCTGTATGTCAAATATGTCTTATATGTCTTAAATGATATGATGAATTGGAAATGGGGGACCCTGATGTAAACAAGACGAAAGTCTTTCTCTGGTCTGCATCCCCTTAACAATTGTATGTTTTGAGCTGTACTGTACTGTACCCAATATACAAGCTGTTAATAAACTTTTCAATCAATCAATCAATCAAACAGCAGTGGTGCTGTACTACATTATGTGTCATGGACTGCCTTTAGCCACTAGAGGGCAGCATGAGACTGTGTGTAAGGTTTTCCAGTGCTGGTGGGGGGGAGAGTACATAGAGAAGATTTCTCCTCCATAGTCTTTACTTTCATATCCTTCCATTTATAAATAAACATATAGTGATGGCAAACAGATTTGACTTTGACTTTAAACTTTATATACAAACCAGATGTTTTTATCATTTTTGGAATTCTACGTTTTAATATAGTTTGCCTTGTCGGCCAAAACAGATTTCAAACAATGAAGTGTTTACTAGGATTTTAATTTGAGTAAGAGAAATTCTGCTGTTTTGACATACTTGTATGCAGTAGATTAAAATGGATACTTAAACCAATATATGTATTCACATTGTGTTCTATGCTGTTTCACTCTCTCTCTCTATCCTTCCTTCTTTGCTTCTTTACAGCGTCTCCTTCTGTGGTACGGAGAACGTGAAGGAGAACGCCGTTCAGCATGTGCTTCCATGCCAGGCCTAACCAGGCAGGCTCTCTCAATAAAGATACTCTGATACACTCAGACCTCTGCATGGCTCCTTCCTTTGTGCTGCTGTGCAGACTGTCATATTGTTCTATTGAGATCACACAATGAAGGGAGCGGAGAGAGGCAGAGGATGGTGCGGATCAACTGGAACTCTTTGAAATACAGAGACTCAAATGTTAACTGAGAGCAAGTGGTCATGGGCCGATGTCAAAACCCAAACTAGTTTTCTTACAGCATATTTGTATTGAGATAAGATAAGATAAGTGGACCTTAATGAATCCCCGTAGGGACATTCAGGTGTCATAGCCACATCAGAATTAGACAGAAACACAGATAGTACACATGGAATATATATACACGGGCATAATAAGAATAAAAGTAAAATAAAAATAAAATTGAACAAACATGTATTAACAGTATAAATAGAAATAAGAAAATAACTTGGTTAAATCGTTATCCGGTAAATGTACATATATTCAGATGAGTGAGCATGGTTAAATATATATACATTTAAATGTATTTTCCTGAGACATAAGAACTTATGAAAGAATCAAATATTTAAAGTTGCGGCCTTTACGCAGATAAAATACTTAGTATTATGTACTGGGTTCTTACCCAGTGGTGGAAAGAAAGTACATTGACTCAAGTACTGTACTTCAGCATACATTTGAGTGTACTTTACCTCAGTATTTTTTTCCTCTTCTACTCCATTTTTCTACTTCACTACAAAACAAAGGGACATTTTGTACTTTGAGAAATGTAGTTACTAGGTACTTTATACATTGATATTTTCTTACACACAACACTTGTGTAACATGATGCCATCCAACATTATATTAAAATACCTAAAACAATACAATTACAAATTAATTTGCAGCAATTTTGCACACTTTTTGTGTCATTTTTTGTTAAGTAACATTTCACAGTTTCAACCTCTCAAAAGTGAGACTGAAAATATTTGAATATTTTGGATTTTATTTGAATAATTTAAAGTATTTTCTGCATTAAGTAATTTGACTCCTAATACCTAAGTACATGTTCCTCTTCATACTTAAATATCTTTACTTACGTACTATTCTCAATGCCGTGTAATGGACTGTTTTTACAGTAAGGTATTAGTACTTTTACTTGAAGGATCTGAATCCTTTTTCCACCACTGGTGAGTGGGTCCTGCTTTACCTCCATCAGCAACACCATGTGGGACAGAACTCTGCAGGGTGTCCAAACTACGGCCTGAGGGCCAACTGTGGCCCGTGGTCTGTTTTTAATGGAACATGGCCCACACATGAAACCTGTGCTTGTCTTATATTGTACTTCTAAAATAGATATGTAAACATATATTACACAGTATTCATGTGTTATTTTGCCCACTTTTCAAATACATTCAGTCAATAAAAGTTGAAGACATGTTATAACAAATCTTAGTTATTTGCATTATTTGCATTATTTGCATAACAAGCTTGAAATAGACCCTTCCTATTTCCACTTATTATAAGCAGTCTGAGCTTCTGTTTTAAGGCTGCCAACAAGATAAATGAAACCCTCTGTGATGGAGGCTGTGTTTTTCATATATTTAATTATCAAGCAAAAATGTACCTACTTTTGATTGATTTTGCAAACTTATCACTTCACTTATGAGGCGATATACCTCACCTCTAGTGAGGGGCCCCGCCCTTTGTGTGTTTTTCTGTATGTGGCCCTCAGTGAAAAATGTTGGACACCCCTGCTTTTTTAAGACGAACATACCAAGAGACAGAAAGCCACCACACAGAGATGCCCAGAGACTCAGAAGGCTGCAGAGATCTGTGAGCTCGGACAGAGGGCATCTTTGAGTGTAAGCCTACAATCTCCATTCATCATTATTACATTTTTATGGACTGAGAACTCACATAAATCACTTTAAACCAATCCCTGACAACTTCATTGCTAATTATAGTCCCCCATTATGTCAGTGTTACTACTGTCACTTTAACTAGAGCAGCAGAGGATACTTCACATGTCCAACTGTTAGCCTCTTTCCTCTGCACAAAGCTAACTGTTCCTCTGCCACAGCCTGTCAGGACAAGCAGAGGGTAAACATTACCCTTGTTAATGATGAGAGACATCAGGCTCCGTCTGTGCGAACACAAATCAACATGGATGACATGTTGAGATCACTGCGTCTGCAGAAAGACCCGGACAAAATCATGTCTAATGTGTCACATATATCTGTAATTCCAAAAGGCCTCTACATGTACGTGTGTGTGTGTGTGTGTGTGTGTGTGTGTGTGTGTGTGTGTGTGTGTGTGTGTGTGTGTGTGTGTGTGTGTGTGGGTGTTTGTGTGCGTGTGTGTAAAGGCAAAGCACTTATTAATCTGTCCGTGGCCTTTCGCTGGCTTATGAAGTCCTGATTGTGTGTCATTGTTTTGGCTTCATTTATATGAACACACACCCCATAATCACGCTCGCAAATATACGGCTTTAAAAAGACGAGCTGCCATTTTCATCATGGCTCTAACAAAGTGTATTTGAAATCTCTCTGACTTCCCCTGAGCTGAGGCATCAGGGCTCACACAATACCAATCAGAAGAGAAATCTCTCGGCTTCAAAGCTTCAAGCTTGACTACATTAATAATATTAATAAAACAGCAAATTGAATGTGTGGGCTAAGAGGTGGGGGGAGAAAGTGTCTTGAAATCCTCTAAAGACAGCCGTCTTTGTCTCTGACTCTTGTTTCTCTTTTCATTATTGGCTCATTGAAAGTGAAGGCTAATGACAAAATAGCGGGCTAATTCCTGTAATTATGTGTGTTTGTCAAAGGAAATGTGCGAATGACAGCGCTTCTCCTTCTTCTGATCTTTAAGCCAGTAGCTTTGGGGGTGGCATTGTTACTAACAAAGCATTTGAAGACAGGTCATGAATTAGTGAGGTATACATGTAGGTGGCAGCAGAAACACAGCTCCCCGGGGGAAGCTTGAAAAACAAACTTAACCTCTGACCTTTAGCTTCATTGTATTATAGTCAATAATAGTTGTGCATGAACACAAGTAAAATATTTACATGCCTATCACAAAGTTGAGGCAAAAACTGGAAATGAATGTCCGACAACAAGGACACAACACAAATGTTACATTATGGGATAGAACAAAAGAGAGCTGAGAGCAGCGGAGAGAACCGGCTCAGGGTTCCGAGGGTTCTATTGTTCCGTGTCTCTCTGAAGCTGCACAGGAAGACGGTTTAGTCTGTTTGACCTCCGTAGGAAAACTATTTTGAATACCACAATATTTTTAACCTTCATAATAAATTGATTCAGCAATAATGTGAGAGTATACAAAAGAATGCATTATAGTGAGCATAGAGGTTGGATAGAGGCTTTTTAATTAGTAGAAAACAGCTGATACTCAGTTTGTGATTCCATAAATGCTTGAGTTTTTGTATTATTTGTAGTAACCCAATTATTGAGTTGGTCACAGCAGCTACGTGTCAGTTTGTGTCTAATTTAAGAATTGCCAACATCCAAGGACCAGATAGAAAAAAACTTTCCAAAAGCAAATGTGTCTTAATTTGGAGAGACAAACCAATTCTCTAATACTGAAAGATATTTGTGTGTTTATTTCATATGCACCCTTTATTCATTGAATTTTGAAAATGTTGGTTACAACGCTCAATGATTTCTTGGATTTCATGCAATACGAAATTGTAAAAATACTCATGTAAAAGTCCTGCATCTTAAATCTTAAAGTGGACCTATCATGCTATATTTTAATAATATAGTGTAGGACCATACCTATATAAGGCATATTTATACTTTTTTTTTTTCAAAATACCAAACAGATCATGCATTTTAGCCATGCCTCATTTTGCTCAATTCTCACTTTTTTAGCCCTGTTTTTGCAAGGGCTGATTCTGTGAGAACAGCACCACCTACAGGCCTGGCATATGTACTACAGGGTCTCCAGCGCTTTCGAACGGCAATGGCCGTGGCTGTCTCCTCCTGATTGGTGGAGTTGGCCCAATAGCCGTAGCGCAACCGTCCTGACGTCAGGACAGTGTTCAAATCTGGATCAGTTTTTATCAGATCCGTTGCAGCCCCTTTTTTAGAGATTTGGGTATGGAGGAAAATAGAGAGGGTTGTGTTTTCTGACACTTGGTGAGTTCCCTGGAACACCGGGGACACATATTCATGTATAAAAGACGTACAAAAGTGCATTTTGCATGATAGGTCCCCTTTAAGTAAAAGTACAAAAGTATCGGCCTCAAAATATACTAGAGTACTCGTATGCGTGATGGCTCATTTCATAATCATAATTTAAATGACTGGATTATGATTATGTATGCATTAATGTGTCTATAACAGCTGGTCAATGTATTTTATCTACTTTATATTCCGCTGCTGGGAATGTAGTTTTTTGTTTTTTAATTAGATAATAATCTGAATCTGTAAAGTAAGTAAAGTTTTCAGATAAATGTAGTGAAGTAAAAAGTGCAATATTGGCTTCTAAAATTAAGTGAAGTAGAAGTGGAAGTATAATTAAATGAAAATAATCAGTACAATTACCTCAAAATATAACTTAAGTACAGTACTTGAGTAAATGGAATTACCTAAAAATATCCACCACTGGATGAAACAGATGGAATGGATCATTGAAAAATGTAATGCAGCGCAGTGCTACAGGAAGGCTCTTTGGAGCGCCCTGAATTTAACTAATTAATTAATTGAATTAGCATCCATATTTCAAAAAGCGTTTGCGGAGAGAAAAGCACAAACAAGTTTGTGAGCCTGCGTTGCCTACAGAACAATATGGCAGACATCGGGACGACTACAAATATTGCATATCTGCATATCTTACAAGAGTATTGTAAAGGAGGCAAGTGTTGAGATCAAAGAAGAAATAGCTAACCAACATGAAATAGGATGTAGTAGTCATCTTGTGGCCCAGGTCACATTCAGTCCATGAATGGAGACATGTACTTTAGTTTCCAGTGATTCTGTCTGCTGATTATGTAAATACTGAAGTGTATATCTGGTTCAGATTAGAGAGAATAAAGTACATATTCACAAACATACATACAGACGAGCAAAGTAGCAGTGAGATGCACAGTCTCTTATTTGATTCTGCCATTAGACATCATTTTTTAAATCCCCTAGGGATCCGAATGCTGCTGTATGTGAAGTATACATTTTGAAATTCCCATTAACATATCCATGCATGCACAAAGCCTGTTATGGTTGCTGGCTGTGCAGTTTCCATTTATTTCCATGGAGTGAGTTTATTGTTAGTAAACCTGGATGTCATATTTGAATCTACCCTGACACACAAGCTTCTTAACAAGCATGAACACCATTCAATACACAGAGCTGCAGTGAGCTGCTCTCACCATATTCAACAGAAGGAGAACACACACAAAGTTTATGTGGAGTATACTGCTGTTTTAAATAGTCAACACCAGACTCAGTGTGTGTGTGTGTGTGTGTGTGTGTGTGTGTGTGTGTGTGTGTGTGTGTGTGTGTGTGTGTGTGTGTGTGTGTGTGTGTGTGTGTGTGTGTGTGTGTGTGTGTGTGTGTGTGTGCGTGCATGTGTGTGTGTGCATGTTAAGTGTTCAGGAGTACCTTTACACCTGAACACTTAAGAAGGTTACACAAATATTCAATTCAAACAAACAAATTCTAATGAGCTTACATTCTGTCTGTTTTTAACCAAGTGAAGCTTTAACAAGCACAAAGAGTGTCAAGCCCCCTGTTATCGTCCCATGATTTCATTGGTTAGTCATGTAGCTCTGAACCCTGCCATTAACTGGAAGAGAGCACACATGTGGGAGGGCAGCCGAGCCGGGGACTAAAGTGCCACTTGGAGAGTTTGGGTCCCTCCAGATTGCCGTAGCAACTATTCTACTTCATAGCTATTTGAGGGAAACCAACCACACCTATTCAACCCTCTCACCCTGTCTCCACCGTCCCCTTCCCCTAACCCCCCCCCCCCCCCCCCCCACACACACACACACACACACACACACACACACACACACACACACACACACACACACACACACACACACACACACACACACACACACACACACACACACACTCACACACCACCACTGAGCTAAAAACAACCTTGCCCTGTAAAGGGTTGAGTGGCTCTCTACTGCCACTTCTGTAAGAATAATACACTCACAGCGTAAATGTATTCTGGTTACTGAATAAGTGCCTGTGTTTAGTTTCATATTCACCTGGGTGAATCACTGGTGGGGGAGTTTTCGGGGAACTAAATGAAAAATCCTGTGTTTCTTGGTAAAGTGTTTCTATATGGGAGCTTTTGTAAGCTTGATAACACAATAGAAACTACTAAGGGAAAGTGTATTTTCCCCCGAAGCTTTGCAGTTGAGTCACAAATGTACCAGCACCTTATATGGTAACCTCTCAAAAAAACCGCAATGTCCTGCTCAACACTGTCTAATTTAACAACTAGGTAGAAATAAACAGAGGACCAGATAACCTGTAATTCTACACCTCATTCTTACTAACACACTGCTAGCCACCACTACTAATGCTAGATGCTATCTCTGTAAAAAAGATCAAAGTGGTGACTGCTAATTTACAAAGAGGCAAAATCATTAAAATTATGTTTTCAATCTGTTGTGATGTTGAACAGATCAGTTAACAGTGCAGTCATTTGTTTTCCAAAAGGGAAAACATTTCCAAAATGGCTGCCAAATGAACATCAAAGAAGATCTCCTAAAATGCAATAATGAGTTAAAATAAATCTAAATTCATTCAAATCATGTCCGTCATCTGCTATGGTTAACTTTTCAAAATGGAAAATCTTCTTATTCTCCTTAAAAAAGTAGAACAAACACATGCCTTCTGATAAATACATAATGGTTCATTTATCGTGACATTTTTGTACATGTCAGTGTTCTGCCGTTTTTTTTAAAGAAGAAGTAAAATAGATGGGTTAGACCCGTATAAAGCCAATGCTAAGACTTTTATTATAAAACAAATTAGTAATCGACTCTTTTCCTGCTCATCTGCTCATCTGACTCCACTTGGTGGCAGTGTTGCTTCACAAGACTTCTCATAACACAGCCCAGTTTTTCTCTGAAGTGACCGAAGTGAAAATGGACCGCCATCTTTTCTAGATTTAAATGTAGCAATAAACTTCCTCTGAGGTGATGTTCTCTATATATTTTGGAGGTTTCAGTCATTATATTATATAGTTTCTGAACCTGTCGGGAAAACATTCTGCATTTGGTGAAGTACACATTTCATCCTGTAGGTTTATCCAATGTTTGAATTATAATCAAACTACAAACTCAGAGGAAATGAGCAGAATAAAGACTACCAAAAGAATGTTCTTTGAAATACACATACTTTATTGGTGACAGTCTGACAGTGATTACATGGCATTGATCAAAATACACCCATTACTGTGTGAAAATTGCAAGAGAAGAAGACATTTGAGTAACTGAAGATAAATGCATCATCAATAAAGAAAATAAAGAACAAAGTGTACATTGTGTTGTCTTTCAGAGTGGCTGAGATGATCCTAACTAAAGCTCAATCATTCTAGCAGTAACATTTTCTGAATTATTAGTGTATTTTAAATAGTATTAAGCAGATACCTTTACATGATGCAAATTGGCTAGGCTGCAAACTCAGATTACATCCTGAACCACTCAAATGGACCAATCCAACAACTGACATCTCAGCCGAAGTGTCACGTGCCGCCTGACACAGAGAGTAGAAGGCTAATGTCCACTAAACATGTCTTCATATAATGTTATCATAGTTTTAATTTGAAAGCTGCTACATATCAGAATCCTGTGCATTATACTCAAGGTTTCACACATAACATTGTAATTATCTACTCAAAGAATCAATAAAACATGGTGTTATTATAACCTTCTGGTTCATATCCATCCTTTGTGAGTAGAGAGTTGTGTAGAGAGGAATACAAGCTTATGAGGTTAGTTCAGATCAGTAAAGTATGTGAGGTGCTGCTCTACTGTCAGTTCAGAGCATTAGCATGGATTAGCATTAGCTCAGAAAACAGTAGCAGCAGAGTATTATACACAGCACAGCCACGCTCCAACCTGTGACAGGGCTGATAAGCACACAAGTTATTATAGAAAAGACTACAATCTTCATCATCATGATCATAATCATCTTTATCATCTTCATCACTGTGCCGAAACCTTGATTTTGTGTATAAGTAATAGCAAACAACTTATTGTTGGTAGCTTGTTGCTGTTTAGTCATTCCTATGCGACACATGCGACACGTGCATGCAGAAAGAGAGCCGGACAGCATCCCGAGCGACTTTGTACATTGAAAATGAAAAGCGAGACAAGCTTTGATTCACAGTTCAAATGGGAAACTTGTCTTTAAGATCGTACTATTTGGAAACCAAGATCCCAGAAACACTAAAGGTCAAAATGACTAATAAAGCCATTACTGGGCCTTTTTCTGGAGCAAAACCGAAGAAACATCCACAGGTTTATTCTTCTTCCCGTTTTTATCACGGTGATACTTTGCCTCTTTACGGGATGTTTTGTTTCTAGCTCCAAGCTAATAAACTAGCTTAGAGACTTGTGCAAGTCTTGTGAACATTTGTCTCTTGAGTAGTGTGAGGATGTGGTGACGCTCATGGTCAGGTACACACATGAACTGGAAGTGTCCAACTGTAACACAGCAGGAAGAAGGTGCAGCGTTCTGTACAGAATAAATGTAACTACGAAAGCTAACGCTAACGTAGCTACTCTGATGTTTAGCCTACTGTGACCTTCACACATGAATTTGCACAGTTGCGGTAGCAGACTTTTTTGACAATGGTGACCTAAATTGAGGAAGCTATAATATAAGCTGTTGTAGCTTCCGTGCATCGAATTAATCAAATTGATGAAACACCAATAGAGCATTTTGCCATGAATAAACCTAGCAACAACCATGATGTCACTACATCACCAGGCTTCATCTTTCTACCAATGCTGTTTTAATACAAGAGACAACGCACAGCAACCGGTGCTTCCATCAGGAAAAGTGAAGTGTTAGGGTGAATGTTGAACCTTTTCGATGTGGCAAAGTCCTTTCACAGATTTACAATCAGTGTGATGCTCAGGGATTACATCTGAAGTCACATATACAGTATATAAAGCTGAGTGATGAAAGGATGCTGATGGGATGCAGTTTATGCACTGCTGGGGTGAGTCAATCTTGACATCACAATTTATATACTAGGCACTCTTTTACTTAAGACTTTAATAAGTAAACCTCATGATCATCTGGAAATGTGGCTCTTCACTGGATTAGTGCTGACTGTGCTTCAGTCTTTAACAAAGAAACAATTTCTAAATGAAATGGCTTAATTCTATTTCTTCAAAGAATATGTAATAATTATGATCCTACAGTTCAGCGGGTGAGATGAAAAGGGGACCGGACACAGACTCTGCTACCATTTCAAGACTGAAATGCTTTAAGGACGGAGGTATTCAAGTTTCTTTTGTGTTTGCGAAAAAAAGCACACATCCACTCTCACTTTAAACAGAGCATCCAACCTGCTGCGCCTCTCATGCTATGGAGAAAAACAATTTGAGATGTGAAAGCACACACACACACACACACACACACACACACACACACACACACACACACACACACACACACACACACACACACACACACACACACACACACACACACACACACACTCATGGTTCTAAAGCTGCAGAATAAACGCTAAAAATCTGTACAATATTTAAATACTGTATTTACACAGAAATAAACACACTCCATTGCTTGTCTCAGCTGGCCTGCATCTTTGTGCAGAATAATAATCTAATAGTCAGAAGCATAAACAAATAAAGGCAACAGTTATGCGCATTGATGGCTGTACTTGCTATTCAGATTGAGCTTGCAGCACGTTTCACATTCTAGGATTCAGATTTGACTGTGGATCATTTTAATGGAACATACTGGTGGTTTTGCATGATTTGGCTGATTCAGATATACTAAGCATTGCCAGTGATTGTCAAAAGTAAGCCATAAGATTTACATTGACTTCCCATGTCATACCAGGCCGGGTTTTTACCTTTACAGTACATATGGTAATACTTCAGTGCTGACAAATGGTTCTGGTCTCTCAATTAGTAAAAGACATACTGATATGTTCTCCTAATGTTGCTGTAAAAACAACAAAGCTGTAGATGTGTATCTGTTAAATAACCAATATATCCACAAAGGCGTACTGTAAACAAATGTTAAGCAAATACACAAATCAGAATTAACGCTAATGTTGCTTCAATTCTCCTGGATGTGAATTCTAACCCTTTTGACTTCTGTTTTAACAGCTTGTTTTGCTGCCCATGAATTTCCCTTCTTCATCTAGGGACGATTTGTTTCATACAGTCATACAGAGCTCTTTATATGAACAAGCTAAATAAGCTAATGGTTCAGCCTGATGTTTTTGTCGAGGGTTTATATACTTTAGTGAACCTGCTTACAGCACTACCATAAAGTGAATCCATCTCATTTACTGCAATACACAGGAATGAGAGAGAAAGGTCAAACAAAACAGTATGCTTTGGAAATCACTGGCAGCACTGTGACATGTGATGTTTACTCAAAAGAGCTGAATCATGCAAAACCATGATGACATGTTATTCCTTTACAGATATACATTGATCTGCTGTAATCTGAAGCAAAGAAGATGCAATCTGAATGTGTATCCACTAGATAGTGTAGAATATTATACCGTATGTTGTGTTTTTCTGGGGTTGTATAGAGCGATGATTTCAAAAGCTGTCCTGTTACACGTTATGTCTGAGAGGTGATACGCCTTTATCTTCCTTGTGAGGAGCTCTTCAACCTGATTCATCACAGAGCAGCCTCAGCATGGGGTACACAGGTACGTATGTTATGAGTGTGTGAACACCATAAGGCTCCTCAGCTCACACACTGCACTCTCTTTTCTTTCTGGTTGTAACATGAATTCTACTGCTGAAGGCCTGCCCGGGTTAAAGGTCAACTTTAACACTTTTATTCAAACCATCTACCAAGCACACTTAACCTCTGAGTGACGCAGCCTTGAGATTCACTGACCTTTCCATTAAACATCCCCAGTTGATGTGTTTAAATGTATGTGTGTGTGTGTGGGTGTATATGTGTGTGTGTATATTTGAACAGATCCTAAATATTTGGGAACATGAGCTCTCGTTCCCTTCTTAATGGCTTAGGAAGTCAATGCTAGCTTTGACGGTGCGTCCGGTGGACACGTCCACGGCCATGGCCCGGATCTCCGTGTCTCCAAACTGCATGAGCGTTTGGATCTCGCGGCGCGGCGCCGTGCTCTCTGTTCCGCTCACATCCAGACGAAGTGTCCCACACTTCCTTACGCCGGGCTCGCTGATGAAGCCCACCTTCTCCTTCTCGGAGCAGTAGACGTGGATGACGATGACCTGCTGGGAGGGCTTGGCGGGGGTGTAGCTCCTCTTCACCAGCTCCCCCAGTGCCACCGACTGGTCTGCGGCGATGAAGGTGTCGAGGACGTCGGTGCACCAGCGCGTGCCGTCCTTCACCAGCAGCTTCTCTGGAGGGTGCTTGCCCTCCACGAAGCGGTTGAGGACGCCCACCCCGTATGTGAGGGGGGAGCGGCGCACTTTGATGATGCTGGGGTCCAGGCCGAACAGCACGGCCCCTTTCAGAATGGTGAGGCCCACGTCATGGGGGATGATGATGCGGCTGCGGCCCTGCAGCATGTCCTGGACAGCCTGCTGCAGCAGGAGGGACTCAGCAAAGCCCCCCACCAGGAACAGGAACTTAATGTCGCTCACCTCCGGCTTCTCAAACAGCTCCGCTGGAGGAGGAGACAGAAACTCAATGAAGGAAACAACTGACTGTTACAGCAAGGAACACATGTGCCGTCAGCCACTACTGGTTGAAGTTTATGTGCAACATTTACTGTGGGATATTTATAATGTCTTTTCAATTAGCTTATTTGTTCAAATGGATCTCCGATTTTCTCTACCGACTCATCATTACAGCTGTGTGTGTCAGCTGACCACAGATCAGATGCTGAGAAGCATGTTGTCACCACTGCTGTGTAACAGGATAAGCAGGTGTATGAACATACTTCGCCTATGGATCCTATTATTAGAGATGATCTGACAGTGCAGAGAGAGACGCACACAGTGGGATTATAGAGCAGTTTGTAAACAATCCGACATTTGAGCCATATTCCCCTTTATTTGTTGGTGATTTGCAGCTGAAATGTCACCAATGATCCCTCATTACCAAACCGCCTAAGGCTTGTCTACTTGTTCTCCTTATGGTGCATTTAGCATCGTAAACATATTAACATGTGTAGCGTGTGCACGTACATCCTGCTTCATGTCTGTCACACTCCTATTCTAAATAACAGACACATTTGAATCAAATCAGACGACAGTGCTTTAATTGTGCCCGTGTTACTGTTTGTTTGTGTTTTGGTTGTGCTTTTATTTGAGTTCATGTGCGAGTATCTGTGAGATGGATATCACTGTCACTGTCTGTTGACAAAGTTAAAAGCAGGTCCTCTGCAGGTTAGGCTAATACTGCAAGACTCAATCAATCAACCACAGTCACGTGTGACAATCATGAGATGACATGGTATACAGTGTATAATAGCACTGAGTGATATAACGATATACATATATATATATATATATATATAATGTTTATCCTTTATATTCTTCCAAATCCTTACTAACGTTATACCAGCTAGGCCTATGTTTTACATCAAGAAAATCAGAACTTATAGCAGAATGTATTTAATTCACACAGGACTAAACAAAAATAATTCATTTCATATAGACTTTTTATTTATTGAATTCGTTTTTATTATCCTTATACTTTGCAACTTGTTTTTTTAGATGGTTTATGTTTGCACAGCGAGATACCAAAGCAAATTCCTTGTATGTGTAAACGTGCTTGGCAATAATCTTGATTCTGATATATATCTTCATCAGGATCAGGATATGAGGTTTTTCCATATCTCTAAAGCATATTGTATTAGTTACTTGCACGACTTAAGAGTGAAGACACTATGAATACCAGCTATATGTGGACACATCGTATGAATCAAAGCATGAAATACAGTTTGTTTGACCACAATAGTGTGTGTGTGTGTGTGTGTGTGCAGCTTACTGAGGTGTTGGATGATGTGGTCTATGGTGGGCTTGAACAGGGAGTTCATGGCGTCTGGATTCATCCTCAGCATCCCCTGAGACGACCATTTGACAAAATCCACACTGAGAGAGGAAGTGACAGTTTATGAATATATGCAGATAGGGCTCTATTAAAATGATAATGACAACATATTTCAAATAACAATATGTCCCAATAAGGCAAATGTTTTGCATAGTTGTATATGAAAATAAAAATATGATAACATAGTTTTCACTTACAATCTGCTTAGAATCTTAACATAATCTTTTTAAATGATAGCCCAATGTTCATATCTAAACTGACACTCAACCACTAAGATAGCAACAATGCTTTCTCGTGATGGCTCAGTATCTGACATCTCTAATGATAATGTGCACTGTTCATTTTTCATTGTGAGATATTTGAACGATGATGTGTGTGTCCAATAATAAATCTATAGTGTCCGTCTGCTGTGATCCCATGTGTGTGATTCCTGTACAGTATGTGCATTAGGTTGTGTGTTCCACAGTGGAAGTTGGCACTTCCTGTTAGACATCATAGGAGCCTGGGGCTCAGTGGGCTCCAGTTTCAGACGTATAAATATCTTATAATGTCCCTCACTGTGGGATTATTACCATCCACACAGACAGGAGACAGGCCCATTACATGGAGACTCCATGCTGGTCCCACAGGTCAGTCGTTACAGAACTCTAAGGCCTGGAAGCCCATTTATTACTTTCTGTCTAACACTAAGTACTAATTGTGTGTCATTATGGCAAAATGGGTGCTTTTAATCTTGCTTTTAAATGTATCTCTCCAGCAACCATGGACAGTATATAAGAAGTGATAATGTCACCTAATACAGATTTGAAGAGGGTTTTCTTTTGGAAACAGAAGTGACACATGAGGGTGGAACTCAGTACAATTGAATATAACATATTATAATTAACTATGATGAAGTGAAAACTCACTGTGGAAGTGTCAAAGTCAAAAGATGATTCCACACACTGTGGTAGCAACCTGTCAATCACTAGGTAGCCCCGCCCTAAAGCAAATCTTGGTTTATCCTCAATTTGACTCTAAATAAGACCCTCATACACAAAACCATCATTATGCTGTGTGAAAGATGTACACTGTGATCTCATCAGGCCTTCTTTATGATCCAGACAGATCAGCTGTGTGTTGAAATAACGATAGTGCTCCATCTTACTATACTGATCTATTTAATATGTCAGGGACAGGTCTCTGGTTTCTGGTGTGTACTCACTTGCTTTTGCGCAGGGCATGTTCCACGCTGTGGCCCCTGAACTTCTTGTAGTAGTCGATGAAGGAGAAGGGCAGGTTGATGTTGAGTGGGTTGGTTCTCTCGGGGGCCGCCGCCCTCTTCCGGGACTCAAACGCGATCATCAGGTCCACCCAGGCTGCTGGTCTCTTGATCTTAAATTGGTCGATGAAATCCTGGCCAAAGATCTTACACAGCAGCTTCTCAAATTCATAATCAATGCCAATGGAGCCATAGGGACCGCCTGGGAAGAGAGGGGTCCTGTGAGACTGTGACTCAGTACAATAGAAGCATCAAAAGCACGCCATGATTTTCTCACATCTCCAATATTGTATCACCTGCTGGTCTCAGGCAAGAAAGACTGTGCCGAAAATGGTTAAGATTATTTTCAAACAAGCCTTAAACCTTTTTGATAAGACATCATTAAAACACATTAATTGCGATATATTATCCAAATACAATCTCCTCAGTTTTGACAATCTCATTCTGTTCTTAAAAATTTGATTGGAATTGAATACCACCACACCACCTTGGAGAAGCTTTTCCACCTCCGCTCTGAACAAATGGGGAGAACCTCAGGATCTGCTCTAAACGCAGATTGATCCCTCTGCCTTTCACAATCAGTTTTCTCATTTACGGCCATCATTGATTTTGGGAAACCAGTCTTGCCAACATTACTTTACTGTAATTTGAGATGTTAAATGAATGGTAAAATGATATTTCTATTGGCAAATGTACTAGTATTTATATTTGATTTGTCTGTGTTTGATGTCTGTTATGTGTGTTCCTTCAGGAACTGCAGATGGAAATGAGCTTTTATCTATAATCTAGCATTTAGCATCTCTTCTCTTTTAAAGATGAATGTATTTGTATGCATGGTCCTTGTTCAATAAAGATATATAATGGACCAGATGGAGTGGTCTTACAGTATGCTCTTACCTGAGGCCTTATAGAGCTCCTTCAGATGTCCCTCTGGGAGACGGATCTGATGGACAGTCAGGTCCACGGTTCCTCCTCCACAGTCCACCACCACGTAACGGTCTCCTGCACAGAGGGGGGGTGCAGTCAGTCATGTGCATCTAATGCTTCTCATCTAACAGCTCCCTCCCTGCCTCTGATCTACTCTGTACGCTGTTTTCAGGAACATTCTCAGGAGAGTTGGACGAGACTCTGTGTGTCTCTGCAGCTGGTTGAACCTCAGAGTCCTGCTTCCTCTCTGGGGCTGGAGTGTGAGCAGCACAGTGCAGGAGGTAATGACACGGTGGGCAGTTTGGACATGATTTACGGAGTCAAACTACATGTAACAGAAATCCAGCTAAAGGCGGGGATTCAAATAGTACCAGTTACATCTGTATTTAACCAAAAGAAATCTCTTTCACTGAAAGGATCTAAGGGATTTTTAGTTATTATAATTGTATTACTGAAATGAGGAAAAAGGGTCTTTGGTAATGTATGCTGCTTCTTTCACATGAGTGGGCGGGTCATTGAGCGTGTGACTGGCAGCAGAGCGAGCATGCAGGTAGAAAGGAAAACAAGTTAAAGTCAGTGTGGAGAGAAACTCAGCAGACTAATGTTGACAGTCACAGTTGAGCACTGTAATCATAACTGACAGAACCAATGGCAGGCGCAATGAAGGAAAACCCAGCATGAACTAAACTGTAGTTTGTCATCCAGGACTTCAAAGTACGTAAGTAAAGAAAGCAACACACTTTTAGAAATGATGACCTTCAGCACCTTTCTGTAACTATTACATTTTCTCCGGGTTATTTCGTTTTTTTGAGGAACTGTAGTTCCTCAAAAAAACGAAATGCTCTATTTCAGTAATATCTAAAGTTAGTACCTAAAAAGAAAGATTGGCAGCAAAGGAAACAGCAACAGTGTTAACCCTAGAGGAAAGGAAGATGGAAAGAGGTGTAAAAGAGGAGAAAGACTGTACCTTCTTCCAGCTCCGCCCAGAGCTCCCCTATGACATTCTCCACCATAAAGGTGCGGCTCTGCCGGTTGCGCCGCACATGCTCCTTCGCTGCTTGTTAACAGAGAGAGAAGGTTCTGGTGAGTGTGAGGAAGCTCTGCAGTGAGAGGCTGTGGGGCTCAGGTACAGGAGTGTATGAGGCAAGCAGCAAGCTGAGGTGCACAAGTATCACACTGTGAGCTACTCTCATACTATAATTACTTATTAAAACCATAATGCATACTTTCAAGATCAGCTAAATCATTACAATTAGAAAAAGATCACTTGGCTGTTCAGTACATACAATTACAACACATACATATGTCTAGATATAGAGAACATTAGTGCTCACAGTGTTACCATGCAGTGAAACTGACGTGTGACAAAAAACACTTTAACTAAAGGAAAGTCAACTTCACCTAAATCAGATCATTATTACGGAAGAGCATTAGGGCCACATGAGAAAGTGTTTTAGGGATGTGACCAAAAGCAGCAGGAAGACCTGACAGGAGTTCATGTCAGAGGGACACTTCCCCCTACACAGAGGAAACAATACAGGGACTCTCACAGCTCTGCAGAGGGCATGAGAGAGGGGCATGTTGTTCCAGAGGCAGAAGGACATGAGGTCAATGACCCATCAGTCAATCACATTTATTTATACAGCCCAATATCACAAGGTACGCATTCGCGTTGGGAGGCTTTACAGTATGTTCAGCACACAGCATCCTCTGTCCTTAAAACCCTTCAGAATAATGTGGAAATGTGGGAGACACCTCGGGGGAGACTGCTGAAGTGGAGATACTCTGAGATATCTCCACTTTAGCAGACATTAAAAAGCTTCTTTTATATCTTTTTTTGGAGAAAGAGATATGCTTTACATCAGATCTGTTGTTGATGTTTACGGCAACCTGTCACTAATACTATTCTTGTGTTCCTTCTTTTATTTCTGATCTGAAATCTCAGATGGTTACCATGAATTGCATGGCAGTGAAAAGGCAAACAGATCAGAGGAGGTGGCACAAGCTACATGTACTGCACTGACTGGAGACCAGATCAGCTGTAACAGAGCACCTGATCCATGTTCCGCACTCTGATTTCTCTCACCAGCACTCCTGCTACAGTATATCGTGAGTGGGATGTACGGACAGATGTACAGACTGACTCAGAATGACTTTATGCCTCCGTCCTCTGCATGCCAGCGGGGAGGCCTAACACACACAGCCCAACAGTCAGCTGGGGGACATTAAGGCCAGTAGCAAAGTCAGAGATGTGAAGTATTAATAATGTAAGAAACACTTTTTTGTGTAGGATAACTTGTAAAACTTGTAAAAGAAGCCAAATCAAGCTAAAATGTGAAGGTTGGAAATAAACATAAAGTCATGCATTTTGTGTCTGAATTTAAAAAGATAGCATGTTTACCATGACCTGGAGAAACTATGGATGGAACAGCATTCAACAGGAGAAAGAAATGTTACATGGTCAGTACTTGGGCTTCCAAACTGTAAGAATGCACACATTCAGAACAATCTGCAGGACAGATGTGAGCATGTTCTAATGATCTATGAAGCTTCATGGGTGAGACATTCTGTGTGAAAGCATCATGTGTTCAGACAGTCAGCACCACCTAATGTACCTTGGGTTATTGCGCCCCCCACATTCTCAGTGGGGCTGCAGCCGTTCTGGGTGGTGTTGGTGCCCAGGTCCACCATCTGGTGGAGGCGGAGCTTGCGGCAATAGATGGATGCTGCCTCGGGTTCCAAGGCGATGATCAGCTGCTCAGGGTTCTCACGGCTAACCAGACCAGACTACATGAGGGAGGAATACAAACACCTTTAACTTGTGAATGAACATACTATTGAGCATGATGATGTGTTCAAATGCCCACAATACTGTCTGAAGGTGTGTATGCTTTGTTTAAGGCTTTTTTTTTTATTGTTTCTACTGCAACCACAAAACACAATAGTTGTTGCTGTTATTGTTCGTGTGCTTGCTTGTGCTGCACTACGTTACCTTAGCGATTAATATTAAACGGGTCAAATATTTTTACCGCCAATGACTCACATTTCTAAACTTGACCCCAACTTCCTCCCAGAACTCCAGTGTGGTTTTTTACCAGTCTAATTACATGGCTAACACGGACAACACAATGACTGTGAACAAATGAAGTATCATTTGCACAAAGCACATCTTTGCTGGTGTTCCCTAAGGTGCTAGCACTGCCAGTCAGTTTGGATCAGAGTGTTTGTCAGACTTCACTGGCAAAGTGCAACCAGGGCGAGTCTGTCAACAAAGCGACACCAGCTATGCTAACCAATGCTATTGCTATATGTTTCTTCAAAGACACTATGGCATTCTGTTTCTTATCTATGCCTACTCACTGTATAATTAATTTGGATGAGAAGTTAATTTACAATACACTTTACACTAGATGTTAATGTTTCTGCTAATTAAGTGCCATTCATGACAATGATTCAAGAAATCATCAAGAACAAAGCTGAGATCTTCTTATAAAGTAAAAAGCACTTTGATGTATCCTAACAGCTTGTCAATCATTTTTCCTTTTATGACACAACACATTTATTTGTTTTTATCTCCCCAAAATCCAAGAAACATATTAGCATTTAAAACTATTTTAAACGCATACACTGTTCATAGCTAACCGTACTGAATGTAAAACCGTGTCATTCTTAACCTTTACCCAGGATGGGTAACCCACTTTGTCCAATATGAAACCAGAATGAAAGTATTTGTCCCATAACTTTGTAACTCTTGCAGTTATGTTATATAAAACACCATTATACTTCTAGAACTAGCAGAGTTGATGTGTTGCTGTACAGCACCATACATGAGGAATACAATGTCATAAGATATGATCACAATTGCGGTTATGTTGGTTTTAGGGGTGGATTAAAAGAGAGAAGGGCTGTGGGTGGTGTCCCAGCCCCAGAGGGCTGATGGATGACGTGTCCTCCCTGAGCAGCCAATCAAATGATCCTTACTGCCTGATGCTGAGTCACTGCAGACACCCCTCCCCTCTTCACTGTGTCTCCACCTCTGTGTTTCACTCACATCCTCTGTCAGCTCATCCCTCCATCCTGCCTCCAGCGCCAGCGCAGAGCGGCTGAAAGCTCGCCTCTTTTTTATTTCTGCCCTCCTCTGCACCCGCAACCACACCCCTCTCTTTCCCCCATTTTAGCTCACACACTAGGGATGTGAATAGGACAAAAGGATGATATCATCGGGGAAGAGAGTAGCAGAAACCAATAAGAGAAAAGTGTAACAATCTATTGTCTATAACCAAAGTTCCCCTTAGCTCTGCCATAGTTGTGGGTTGTGACAAGGCTTGTTATAATAGTCAGGTTGTCATGTTTGGTACTATCAATACCAAAACCTAAACCTGGGTGCACTGACTGTGAGTGTTACCCCAAGCTGTTCCCCAGCCAGAGACACTGCACTGAAGGGCTGGGCAGATCAAATGTTCTCTATCAAAAATAGTACCAGAATTTGTCATTGGTTGACCGGTGCCTTGCTCAAGGGCACCACGGCAGGGCCCAGGAGGTGAACTGGGACCTCTCTAAGTAACAGTCCACACTCCATATTTTAAGTCTGTTCGGGGACTTGAACCGGCAACCCTACAGCTCACAGTCCAAGCCCCTACTGACTGAATACTCATAAACACATGTGCAGTGAAGTATCGATTTATAACATTTTTCTAATATTATAATCATTATTTCACTGGAATTATTATATATATCTCAGTTTCCAAGAGAAAAACAAAAAGGATATTTGACTGCTCAGATTCATCAGTTAACATAATAATGCAGTGAAGGATGTACTATCCCCGCCTCAGACCACCACCAAGCTAAAAACAACCTTGCCCTGTAAAGGGTTGAGTGGCTCTCTACTGCCACTTCTGTAAGAATAATACACTCACAGCGTAAATGTATTCTGCAGCTAACTGAGCTGAATATCTACTTGTATCAGACCACTTCTAATCATCTTTTGCCAGCCCTTTTTGCACCTGCAGTGTTGTTGAAAGGCTACCTTCAGAAACTATAAATAAAATAAAAAGTATTTACGAACTAATTCTCTGGTCTAGCGTGCTGCAAAACTATCCGCGTTACAACTTTCAATAGTTCTCCTTCCTCCTTTTCTCTCTCTCTATACTGACTGCCTCCCTGTGTCCTCTACCACAGTCTGAAGGTCACTGTATGTGGGCGTCACACATAACATTAAGCATGCACCTCTCTCTCTACAGTGATGATTATCTAACACACATCATTGGAGCTAAAGTCAGATCCTTTGTGCAGCCATCCTCACTATATGGTTACAATATTGAGTCTGTAAACAGATGTCAAGTTACACAGGCATATAAAGCTTCTCTGCCTACCTTATATGCAGCCTCTCTCATGAACTGCTTTGCAGGCATTTTCCAGATGGCAGGAACAGTAATGACCCATCTCACATCATTGTTGTCAAACTCTCCACCTGTCTGATCACTCAGCTCCTGCGGCAGGAAAAGTAAACACAACCAACAGGTTAGCAAACAAGTGCTACACATCCCTTCTGATGCAGTACAAGTTCCCTGAGCTATTCAGTGTGACACAAAGTGCCCCCTGCAGTAGTCAGATTAAGCACGTCTGAATACTAGTATATTACAAGATAAATCATTATTAACTTCAGGGTTCATTCTGGGATTAAACCCAAATGATACACACAATGTAGATTGTAGATATAAGAATATAAAAAATAAATGTTGTTTGTCTGTTTACAACAAATGATTCGGTAGTGAAGACAGAGGTGTGTTACCTTAATTGCTTGCTCCTTAAAGAAGGCCAATGCATATGCAAAGATATCAATAGCTTTCACTCGCTTCCCATTGGCTGCGTGGAGGTCTGTCTCTATGGACAGATTCTGAGTGCAGGAAGAAAACATCAACATTAGAGTTTAAAAAAGGACATGAAATCAGAACTTCAGCAGAAAAGTATATGCATATGAGGAGGGAATATGAGGTCTGGAAATACATTTCATATATCCTCTTTGAGGATCGTACATATATGTGACATTGCTCAGCCAGTTGTCAGACGGTGTCTTCCAAACAGTGTATCTCTGCAGCCAGCAGCCAGACGGCCATCAAATATTCATGGGTACCATGGGATGATTCTTAATGGCGCTTTTCCATTGCAGGGCCTCGCACGGCTTAGTACGGTTAGGCCAGGCTCACTTTATGCTGCGTTTCCATTACAGTTTAGGAACTGGGGCAGTAACTATAGTAACGCAGTGTAGGCGGAGCCGTGACGTCATCTTCAATGCGAACCACAAAACCAACATCAGCCGTTAGCTGTTAGCCCTCAGAGCTCACAGCTCCTCATATCTGTTCAGAAACTAGACAACAGTTAAACAAGTACAAACCACAGACTGCCTGTGTCATGGCGAATACAGTCGCTGGTTTATTTATGTCTGTATAGGCCGTTGTTGTGAGTGTGGACGGTCGGAGCAAATACAACGTTAGCTTAGCCTGATCGATCCGATCTCCATTCAGAAAACACCAAGATTTACTAACCGTTATCAGTATGTTGTTACTTCGGCATCATTTTGAAACGCGTATTACAATTAAATCACAGTAAAATATGTTCATTTTGTTGTAGTTGTAGCCCCCTTGCCAGCGATTCTCTCTGACCATTCGGCAGTCGAGAGTGTTTACGTCACTAGTTTAGCATATTCAGCCCGGTTGTTGGCCCGGTAAGAACCTCGATTTTGGAGGGCCAGAAAAAAGGTGAAAAGTAGCCCTGAGCCGGAACTACCCCTATTGGAAAAGCAAAAAAAAGCGGGCCGGGTTACGTGCTGCAGTGGAAAAGCACCATTAGTGACCCAGTAACCTTTCCTCTTTTTCCATCATTAAGGTTAAGTCTTTTGTCCTTCTATACTTTTCTCATCATTAACAAACTTCATGAAAATATCAAATGTTTTACTGTATATCTCAATAGTTTCACTAACCTACATGTCTGTGACACTCAGAACTTACTAAGGATGTCAATCTTTAAATCAGCTCACATGTAAATAGACTGAGTGATTTTCAAAAAAAGCTGGCCAGTGCAGTTTTTATCAAATGTAACTCAAACTGTATTAGAGCAGTTGTTATGACATATTTTCAGTTTTTATATAATTTAAGTATGTTTGGCAATGAATTAGTGTAAGTGGGATTAATATCAAATACATGACAGGGTTTGTTCATGGTAGTACAGGAACATGGGAAGAATAAGCTATGGATACACAGTACACCGTACTTGTTAGTAGGATAAATGTATTGTTGGTTAGGTCTGTACATGGGGTTCGCTGTCAATTAAATAAATATTGAATATTGCAATGATTGACCCTTCAGTTTCAACATTATAATACCATTGTTAGGATATATTTATGCTACGGGTAGGACGGATGGCTGATTATCAGTCATATCACCCCCCTCTTATATACTGAATGCTATGGTGATTCTCCATAGGTTTTTAAGGGTGGAGCCTAAGCAGCATTAACAATATCATCACTACTTTAAATTAAAATATAGTGCAACTGTAGCTATAATTAGTTATTTTTAAAATGTAGATTGACGTCAAATGAAAAATGAGCTGAACCTTTTTTTTTTGTACAGATTTGTACAGTAAACACTACTAGGACTGCAGACTTCCCAGTATGCATAGATGTCATTGTAAAACCTACATGTTTTACTTATAAACTCTTATGTTCGAACATGTGTTTGATCCAGTGATAAATAAATCATCTGTCCATCTATTACAACACCACAGCAGAGCAAGAGGCAGGAAGCCTGGCACAACAGCCACTGGCATGAATAACAAACACAGCAAGAAGGAGGAAGAGTCGGTGCAGCATCGACCTGGGACAAGGTGATGAGGATGGGCTGTGATGGGACCGCTGCTTGGCAGGCCTGACTGCTATTACGTGTGTGTGAACAGTGTGTATGTGTCCTTACTGCAGTGGTGTGGAGCTTCATTTTGAATTTTTCCAGATAGAGCCACTGTTTGGACTCGCTGGGGTCCAGGTCATGGTAGAAGTCACGGGCAGCATAACCAAAGCTGTGGAACTTCCTGTCTGGAGTCAGCAGGATGGTGGTTGGAGTCTTCTGATTGGACACACCAGGGTCCCCGCCTTCCCAACGCCTGCGAGGAAGTCAGTTATTATTTATGTACCATAAATCTGTATTTCTGCTTTCCTGGTAGTCAAATAAAGACTTTTTGAACTGTAGGCAGCTTAACATTGTCATGAATAATCGTTAGGCTGTTGAAACCACCCAACTTCTGACCATCAAATGCACATACAAATAAGCATCTATTACGAGTTATATGCAAAGTGCAAAGTGATTTCAGTTCATGCTTTCTGTAACATTCACAGTTTACTCGTGAACACTTGTATTTGGGTCAAGTCGGTCATTACATTGTGTCAGGATAACATGATCCTCTCTTGTAGGCTAATTGAGACAACACAGTATTTCTGGATAAATCGAGGTCAGCTATTATTAGTCATATGTTCCTTGGGAGAGGTACATGATGGAAAGGCAGGGGCCATCTCACTAAGAGCACCTGATGTGAAGAGGAAATCGTTTGGGAGATCTTGGAAAGAACTGGATGGAACTGCTAACAGCTGGGATATCTCCTACATTTTCATCCGGAATAACAGTGAGTCATGCTGCTGTCTGTTCTCACTCTGCTTTGTGTAATCTGCCTCCAACTCTCTGTTGGTGTGTGTTTCTGCATATCTCATGTTATTTTAGTCTGCTCAGTAAATGTGGGTATTACAGCAATCATAATACTATATTGTCCTTTATGTTTTTTGATTTCAATCAACTGTAAACATATAATGTACAACTGCTGTTCTCTCACATACATGCATACAGGACGACAGCACAGGAATGAACTGTCTTTCTATGAGGAATATAGCTTTTCCTTTGTAAGAGGACAATTATGTCTTAATTTAAAAGTTACAGTCTTGCTTAAATAAATGGCATTATTTAAAAACTATTACTGATCTGTCCCTGACTGTGATTGGCAAATTGGAGAACAGATCTACATCCCATATATAAAACGATATGTTTTATTTGATCTCCTCCATTACAGAGAGCTCAAGCACCATGCAACACATTGGCTACACTCACAAGACATTGTTTATCTACTTTCTTCGCACAATACTAATAATCCATATGAACAGATATCTGCATATGATTGCAGAATTTGTAGGCAACGTTAAAGATTTCTGGTTCCTGTCTGTAGTTCGATTAGTATTGCTTAATAGAGCAGTCTATGGTTAAATGCAGGTCCATCTGGAGAGCAAAATAAAAAAAGGAAAGCATTGGCAGAAATGAAACCTCAGATCTCAGGTGGCATGTGGCGCAGTGGATAGAGCCTTGGTGTTGGGATCAGGGGGTCACAGGTTCAAACCCCACTACAGTCAGCATGTCGTTGTGTCCCTGAGACACTTCACCCCAAATTGCTCCTGTGGGGATTGCCCACAGTATTGAGTATGTAAGTCGCTTTGGATAAAAGTGTCTAACAAGTGAAATGTAATAATGTAATAATAATAATCTCATTGGGTACTGACTGACGAGGATTTAGCTCTTTATGCCCTAAAATTGAAATAATGCGGTTGTAGTCTGTCAACTCCATTCTAAGATTAAAGATGTTAAGACGGCTGTGAACAGTAAGCGGCGCACAGACAGGAAGTGTTGTACTGATATCCACTGGCCCCTGCCTCCACAGGCTAAAAGCCACACTGTTATCCGGAGGGTTCTTAGATTGTAACATGCATGACTGCAGACAATTGGCCGTCTGCAAAACAAATGAATGCAATAAACTTTACTCAAACTGCACACAGCAAAGCCGTACAGGTATGGTAACAGAACTCAGCACAGATTCTCCAGGACAATCATTCCTCTATTTTAAAAACACAACTTCATATTTGTGACGCTTAAAGAGTTTTGAAAGATGAAGAGCAGCTGGATGTATTGTGGGACATACTTGATGGCATTACACTTTTAATGGGATTTGTTTAATTTGTTTAAATAGTATGGCAGCCCTATCCTTTAGGTCAGAACACCAGCAACACGCCAGGCAGCCTGTCCAGATTAGGGTAGAAAGCAAACAACGCTTATACTGAATCATGCACCTCACTGAAGCATACACTGAGTAAAATGTGTCTTTTTCTATGAGAAGGCCAACTATAAAAAAAATGTAGACTGAAAAACTGAAACGTTTACTTTAATCAAATGTATTATGTCATCAAATGTCACATAACTGTATTCGGTTAGTTGAAAGCAATAATATCAAGTTTAATAACACATATATTGCTTTCAACTAACCTAATACCGTTTTTTGAAATGTGTTGACATAATACACTTAATTAAAGTCAATGTGTCTGTGTTGTCAGTGTATTCAATGCAAATAATATCTGGAAGCTGCATCTCTGTGAGGTTTTGAGGAGATGAGGAGCTGTGACGCCAGCAGGTTTCTGGATCATTTGTTTCCCTCACAACACGTGAGGCCAGCTGGTGAATGCTAATGTTCAGTATATAGTGTGAGGAATGTCTGGTACCAGCACCCAGAACACCCCCACCCGCCTGATACAGCTTTTCTCTGGTTCCTTGCTAGAAACGTAAACCCTGCCAGGATCCAGGACGCCTGTGTCCAGCTCTTGTTTTTGTAAGGATTCCAGCAGAGCAGGGATCTAAATATTCAGGCATCTGGATCTGTTTAACTGCACATCTAGTAACACTTCAAATATCTCATTCTGTTTCTTATGATAGTCAGAGACAATGACTGGTGTGAGAGGGAGTTCCTGAGGCAAAGTCCCAAGGCCTGTGTGGGATATTTCCTCTTTAAAGGTATTAAAGAATATAATACTTTTTAACTTACTTTTAAAATCACAAGCTATAAGTGTGTTTCTGTTGGTTTGGATAAATATGGAACATTTAAAGTATAAAAACAAATCGCTTTCAGGATTAGTAATTATGTTCTAAATCCCTACCCTTCCTATGTTTTGTAACTTAGTGACTTTTAAGGTGGTTAACACAAGTCCTCCTCAACACGTTTCGCAATGATGACGTTCGAGAAGAAAAACTAAATATAACACCTGCTCAACCAATGTTTTTTTCTTTTCTGAATGATGTAGATATCTTCAGGGGTTATCTCAAATATAGCCTGGTTTATTTGTTTGTAAGTGTATGTGCCTCCATTTCTTTTTAACTAAATCACGAAATCCCACAATGCAGCTCTAGAGAGAATGCCAAGAATCACACATGAGTCATTGAAATAAACTCCTGTCAGCTGTTAACCCCTGTGGTGCCTGGCCCTGAGGGGTCATGCGACTCAGTGTCAGGCCCCAGCTCCACGGGAACCCATACGGCAAAACGCATCGGAGTAACGCAAATGCAACCGCAAAAAACCTTCCGCCCACACGCAATATACACCGGATTGTGTCAAGCTCCACGAGACGGCTCCGTTTACATCCAACCGCTGGAAAAGCTGCAGTACATATGCCGAACCTGTACGTGGCGCTGTAACTTCCTCCACAAAAGCAGCAACTTCCTCCACAAAAGCAGCGAAGAAGAATGGTTGTCATGGCTGCACTTCTGTTTATTCTCCGCGGTGGGGGCGGAGGGAACCGCGCAGAGTTTTTCGCCGGTCAATGTGTGTTAAAGTTTAAATCTTCATGCTTCCTCATGCAGCAGCTGATCCAGTAAGTAAACCCGACAGTAAAAATAAACATATTTATAACTAGTTTAGGTAGTTTGAGAGGTAATTAAAATAGCTAAGGGTGGTGATCTGACTTGAAGTGTGTGTTTTGCTCCCGCTGCATCACAGCGGGAGGAGCTGCGTGTCTCTGTCCTGTCAGATTAGACTTCACTCGCGTTTATGTCCATATCGAGATAAAGATAAATAATCTGAATTCAGTGTGCAGTGTACTTTTGCGGGGGTGAGCAGCAGAGGTGGGGAGAGGCGGGGCTATGAAACGGATGACCGTATAGGCGACCCCACGGCCCCGTTGGACCCCCCAGAGCGCTCCGTTCCCAGATCTATCCACCTTTGGACCCGTTGTCGTTTGCGGGGTCTGTTTCTACGTTTCCCTTACGGCGTCGTCGAGCTTAAAGGGCTATACGCATGAGAAATATGCGGATTCAACCCGTTTTCGTCCCCGTGGAGCCTAGGCCTCAGAGTTCAGCTTTTTTCACTAATAATTGATCATCCTAGAAGATGTTCTCAAAAACCTAGGTTTCTGTGTGAATTCTCTCAGGCACACTGTACTCTGTCATTCTAAATCTACCATCATTTAGTCCGGTTCTAGTGGTTTCTGTGCTCAAATGTTTTAATCAGATGTGCTCAACTATAACTGCAAGCACAAGGCTTTTATTACAGCCTGCTGGTCGAGACACATTGTTAGCACATGCACATTTTTAAAGTTACATTATGTGTAAGTGGCATCATCTCTGCAAACCCAAAAAACTGTTAGCAATGAGTCTATCATTTGGAATAGTTTTATTGTTTTTGAAATATGGTACCTAATACTTTTCTTCAATACCTTATGTTGAGTGATATCAGCATACTGTTTCAACAACCCATCTTTTAATAAAAAAAGAAAAAAGGAATTCAAATGTGCCAATGTTTTTACTCTTTGGTTTGAATATGAGCTTGTGTTTGAATTAGGATATTTGAGATAAAAGGTCTTCTGATTTAAACAAGGTATTACAAAATATTGATTTAAGTCCAGTTGCAAAGGATTTCAGATTTCGAAGATGGTGGGATGTGCACATGCTGATGCAGCTCCACCCCCACAGAGTGTCTGCACTGCAGTGCTGGCCTACCTCATGGTGTGAATGCACTCCGGCTCCTTAGTGAAGGCGTAAGCATAACCGCTGGACGTGGTGCCAAAGTCAATGGCTACCACCACCACGAAGGAGGGGCCCGACGGAACCTGGTCCGTGTCGTTCTGCTGCAGGAGGGGGTGGGGGGGGGGGACAGGATGAGATGCTGATTCAAATTCAATTCTTAGGCTTTATTGTCATGTGCACAGTCTCTACAGTGTAGAAATGGCAATGAAAATCTTTAAGCCCAAGCTCCTCCAACAATGCACCAAAATATATACATGAAATAATAAAACACATTTAAAAAACAATAAAATAGTGCAAGACCAATGTGCAAGTAATGCAGATGAAGTAAACTATATACATGTACAAACAAATAAATTCAATAAGCTAAATAATGCAGAGAATACTTTAAGTGACCAAGTAAATGCAGGAGTCTATATACATGTAAATATAATAAGAAAGACAAGAACAGAATCTACAATTACATATTGTACAGTGAAATAAAATACTGTTTATTGTAGTAATAAATCAATTGTAAGATGCAAAGAATGTCTCCAACAGCAGGGTTATACACACACACACACACACACACACACACACACACACACACACACACACACACACACACACACACACACACACACACACACACACACACACACACACACACACACACACACACACACACACACACACACACACACACACACACACACACACACACACACACACACACACACACACACACACACCAATGTAGGCTGTACTTCATGCTTTCACATTCACAACACACATCAACAGCATCAGGTCCAAAGCGGTCACTGAAAGACATCGGATCAGGTCAATAATATCACTTATTTCTAAAGATCAAACCAGCATCCAGCACACCACACATGGACACACACAGAGCTCTGACATATTTACAGCTCATTCTGAGGCCTGGCTGTAGAGCTGCACAGTGATGGAGGATGTGTTCTGTGGCCTGTGTCCTATCACTGTTGAAGCTGCCCCCCCCCCGCTGGGGTGCTCTAACATTGTTATTTAAGATACATGAGCGAGTGAGGGGAAACAATGAATAATTGGTGGAACGAGCAGACAGACCAGACACTGTTGTTTTTATGCCATGGAAGGAAAGAAAGTCCTTTTGCCGTATTCACAAAATGTAATATGAGCCTCGAAAGACAGATATTGCATTAACCAAACTGTACCTCAACATACTATATTATCAGAAGATGAACAGATTAAATGTGATTTAACATGTGAGCACATAATGCAAATAGACTGTAATGCAACACTATAACACCCCTGTTGTGCAATATTACTTATGTTCAATATATATATATATGTATTTATACCGCTTTATAACTATTATTATTATTATTATTAATGGCTGCTATCCCTTAGTAAGACAATTTAACTACTGTAATACATCTTTAAACAACTGTGCAATATGAACTTCCACTTAAATACTATCACTTTGCTGCTATCACACTACTTTATAAGTGCAACACATTTTTAAATACTGTAACTGGTTGTGTATTTTGTAAATTGTAATTTGTGTATTATACACACAGAGAGCATGAGAAGAACAGAGAATAGTCACTGATGTGATTAGAGTTACCTGAGTGTGTGAGGGAGACAGGGGGGTGATTCCAGGGTCCCCCATGCTCTTAGCTGGAGACGGATTAGCCATTTCTTCTGTAGAGGAAGAGAGAAAGATATTCATGTTACAATCTATATTCTATATTGTATGTTTCATCATTTATTTATGACTTGTACTACTTTTACTTTGCGAACAGTAAAAAGATGAGGAGGAGCTCAAAAACAATCTGGAATCTGAAACCAATGGAACATGATTGTCTTTGAATCAGGATGCTCTTATACTTCAGGGCAATATATATATATTTTTAACAACAACTGAAAAAAAAAGTTCAGCCTGCCCATAAACTAGCTAGTTAGGGTTTGTTAAGTAAGGCCACACAGTTCCCAATGTTATTTGAAAGTTGTGTAATCCTGCAATCCATCACAATGATCAGACTCTTCCTTTAGAGTTGGCACAATGGTAACTATCCTTTCTGGTGTTTTGGATATCATCAACACAGCCCAGTTCAAAAGTACAATGAATAAATCATTCAATATGAAGAGCATGAGTCGCTTTTGTTCTTTACTCCGGCCTTCTTTTGTTACGTTGGGCCGGCTGGCAGATGTGATGACCATATAACCATACTGTATTACCATGGTTACTGAAGGAACTCAACTCAAGCATGTTGTATAATTAGGCTGTATACAAAATGATGGTATTTGAGTAATAAAGACCTCTGACCTTGGGACTTAACTCAACTCAAAGTCAATTTATCAGCTTGCTAATTTCAGCCTGAATGAAGGCCTGAAGCAGAAGAGATCAGGTACCTGTGAACCTTCCCACTCACAGGGAAGAGGTCAAAGGTCATGGACCAGGAGTAGGTGGGCAGCTGGAGAAAGATCCAGAAGGACATTCTGATGCCATTTTAACATGCATGCACAGGGGCTACCTTCTCACCAAATAACAACCACCTTCGTACCACTTCAGAAGGTCTCATGATCAGGACCGAGCAAACATCCACTGACCAACACCATGAGGAAAAGCTACTGTCAAACGTTATGCTACTGCTGGTGCTATTATCAGGACAGTTTAGTTAACTATCACATATGACAAAGAAAAGAACAAATCATCTTATTTGAAATGCGTAAGCTAATTAATTTTGATATTAAAAGGACTGAATACATTTTCAACAATTGCAGTTGTAGGTCAATGTTTGGTTGATTCACTAATAAATAAATGCACTAATCTCTACACACACTTCATATTACCACACAGACACGTAACAGAAGACTTCACACCGTGTGGAGAGAAACGAATGCCCTCATTAAGATGCTGTACTGGTATTGTGAGTTATGGTATATTCATGTACTTGAATATATTGACTAAACCAGAGGTTGCGCTAGACTTTTTCGCTGTCCGTCATTTTGACGGACAGGATCATAACATTTCCGTCAAAATCCATTATTACCCGTCGGCCTGGTTTGGAAACGGTATAATTTCCTTTTGGGCGGGCATGCATAACACGGCATAACACCGGAGCCCCGCTGCGGGGAAACTTTGGCGCTGTTCTGAGTTTGTTCTAATCTGTCAAAATGACGGAAGGCTTTCAGATTTTTCCGTCATTGTTAAAAAATAATCCGTCATAGACGGAAAATATTCAGTTAACGCGAACTCTGGACTAAACACACAGGACAAGTACTGCTCATTGATTGGCAATATCTTTTTTTCTCCACATTTTTCTGTTACTTCAATAATTATATCCAACCATTTTTAAATGTTTCCTTTGTGCACTGAACATCAGAACTCAACATATTTTAAACATAATATTACTGTCAAAGTACATATAGCAAAACCTTTGTGGAGAAAGCAGAAAGCATGGATAACATTTAACACAGACTCATTGCTGAGACTTGCCATATGTCTGTAACATCACCTGTGCCCATTTAATACTGAATACATCTTGTCGTTGATTAGCGGGGTTTAGAAATGGCAAAAAAGTAAATCTATGAAAAGAGCCGTGTGCAAAAAGTGCCAAGTTGAATTCAATGTGGGTGCAAAGCCGAACATGTGCTTGGGGTTTGGGAGACATGAGCTTAGGTTTTGTTCTGTGAGCCTCACTAATAATCATTATGTGTCACTTGCTCATTTGTGTGAAAAAATTAATCTGCTATCAGTATCTGAAATCAGCTCAAGACTGATCAAATGCTACAAACACACTTTGAATAAATGAAGCAGAGCAGAAATCCTCCTGGTTTGATCCTAATGAGCGCTTCCAATCAGTGGGTGGAGGGTCTCAGAGAGCATCAGCTCTGCCGTCTGATGCACCTGTCTCTAAACACAATGACATTTCAATAAGAGATTGTCTCCCCATTTGCTGCCATCATTTTCATTAGTTGGACTTAATAGCCTCCACAGAAAGTGTTCTTTGAATGCACAGAATAATAATACTCCCTCGACATATTGTAAGTGTCTGGCAGAATTGTCTCACCACAGGACATCAAGTTATCCATCCTTTTTTCCGCCTCGATCACCCTTTTCTCTTGTCCACCCCTACAGAGTAGATGAGTGGTCTGAAGACCCGTAATACACTTTTCCAGGCAATTACGGTGCAGAATTACAGACCACCTGTGGCTAGACTCCATCTAGAAGCCCACTCCCAGAACCACCTTTACAACCTTCCTTTTTATTCCTAACAATTGCCAGAAAAATCAAATCACAATTAGAGAAGTAAAGTGATTGCGCGTTTGTAGCAGATAATATCTCAAGTGCTGTATTACACAGGTTCTGCTGCTATTGTGCTAGCTCCGTTTGTTTACCTCCATGCACTAAGACATTTAATCACAGAACAGGTAGATGTGCATTGTGAATGGAAACTGTTTGTTAACAATTTTCATTCTTTCGACCCTACTTTTAAATAAAATCTAAAAGTATCAAGATATAGTCACACCAATCAATAGTGAGTACAGTCACCGGTTTACAGCTGTGTGTAGAACCCTGACATTGTTGAACTTCCACACACACCCTGCTTCACTATGTAGTCATTTGTATGAAGTTCTAACCTAGCTTTTTTTGGTTTTTCGTAAGGGTTAACCTGTTAACCGATACCTTACGCACATGTTTCTAAGAACGTATAACACTGTAAAAAAAAGAAGAAGCAAAGAACGTCTCAACATGAGGAGATAACCGTTTACTTATCACCACAGGTTTGAAACCATTACTGTCGCTGACCATTTATGTTTCACGGGCTTACTTTTATGTAACTGGTTACATTTGTAGTTATATTTCTTTATCATCATTGTACACAATAAACTGTCTTCTCTCCTTTTTCTTTTAATTTGTTGTCTTCTTCTATTTTAATTATATATTTTGCATTCTTTTTTTCCTTTCTCTTTCCTTTTTTTATGTGTAAATATTACAGTAATATTTAAAGACCTATTATGAACTTTACTATAGGCTCTATGTCTATTAAACATTTTGAATAGTATCCTGATGGCAGTGCTCGTTATTAACCAATACTGCAGCAGCGATGAGGTCATCCAGGCTCCTGATTGGCTGAAGAACATCATGTTCCACAGTGGAGGGGCATCATTAAAATTAAACAGGAAATGTTGTATTCCTCTAAAAACCAGCTGAACTCAAGTTGACATAGCAACGCTGACTGTGCCGCTGAAAGGATGGTAAGTCTCTATTTCTCTCCTCTCTGCAGGAGCAGTGACTTCCTGTTGGCCTCACATTCCATCTATCCCCAAACAACTGTTCCTCAGAGGCCCGAGCCACGAGAGCTTGTTGGTAAAATGATCAGGCACTTGACTAAAAAAAGTCAATTAGTCTAAGTACAACTGGAAACAGATTCCTTAGAGTTTAAAAGGCCCACATCAATAAAGAAGGTCACTCTCACTGAGGGTCTGCCTGATGAAGAGCAGCTAATCCAAAACATGCTTTTAGCTGCTCTCACGGGAGAGCAGTCACCAGAGCGGCAACTTTACCTGGACCTAACCCTACGCTTATCCCTACCGTTTCTGTTATCACTATTGTATTCACTTCCAGTTCACCTGACCCTTCAACTCCCCTCCTGTGTGTCTGTCAGCAGGGTGCAGTGTAGAGCGCTGTGTTGTGTTTGTGTACCAGGAGCACATGTGAGGCGTGTTGCCCTGCCCTGATTTCCATTGCACATTACAAATATTGCAGCGAGCATTTGCTGCGTCAAGATTTGAAGTGAAGCTACACCTGCGTGTGCTTTCTGTGGCTTGATCACTTCGATTAAAAAAGACATTCTACAAGTTTACCTTCATCTGGCTCGAATGCCTTACAGCTTTAAAGTGCAGCGATGCTATAATCCAGCAAACTGTATATAGTTTAAATATTGTTAATGTTCAGAAAATTGTAAAGAAAGCTGCAGAGAATCTTTGGAAATCAGAGAAGATAATAGAAGGCTGTTTCAGAGGACAGTGGTGTCTAAGTCTGATGAAACACAGACAGAAACAAAGCGGTTCCCTACAATAGCAGCAGAGGAGCTCATTAAATTCACTGAGAGGCACAAACACAACACACTATCAAAGAGCCACATTCATAAAGGAAGAGTTTGAGCAGAGAATGTGCCGTTTCTTCTTCCCATGTGAGGTCCCATTCATCTGTGCCACGCAAAGAGAGACTCCCCCCCACACACTCCTCTCTCCCCGGCCCACTGCATCCACTTGGCCATCAGCCCAGACACACAGTGCAGAGAACCAGCCTGACAACAGCTGCAGCCACCAACACACAGCATGTCACTTCTGAACACACACAGACCTGCACACACACTGTGAGGTAGATGACACGGGCCTTTGAGGATGAATGGAAACACATTTCTAAAATGAAGCTACAATTAGAGCTTTCAGATACTCAACACCTTATGTTTAAACATGTTTTTGCTAAATGTCATATTGTCGTGCTGGATGAAGCATCTCAAACAGGTTATGCTTGAACACATAGTGATGTTACTGTGCTACTTTCAGAGGCTGCCGGACACAGATGTACAGTAATAATGACTATGCTAGAACGAGTTCTCTGGCTCGACAGAGGTCAAATAATAGCAGTATATAGAACTTTATTATCAGAAGCATTTCTGCCATTTTAACGCAAAGGTTTATCATCTATCATTGGTTGATATCTATGTCTGTTTATATAATTGGTTGTCTTTATATTTGTCAGATCAAACTGTGTTTATTTGTGGGAAACACAATCAAACATCGTAAAACGTAGTGAAAACATTGAAGCAGTATAACCATGTATGAGCAAGATGGAACGATATAATGATGCATACAGCATATTCAAGTTTTTAAAGTATTACATGAGATCCACCATGCAGCATCTACTTAAAGGTCCCCTAATATACTGTTTTTCATCAATATATTATAGGTCTCAGATATATACAAAACATGTCTCTGAAGTGTTTTGCTCCAAACACCAAACAGATCATTGCAGCATCCCATAATATAAGCCCCTCTGTTTCAGCCCTGTTTCAAAAGTGCTGATTCTCGGTCTGTTATGGCGCATTTTCACTACAGCGCGGTTTAAGCGTGACGGCCCGTTTTTGGTTGCGTTTCCACTTGGCGTAGTACCGGCTAGCGGGTACTATTTCACAGTTTTTCTGGCCCCATAAAATCGAGGTTCTTAGCGGGCCAACAACCAGGCTGAGTCGGGCTGAGTATGCTCAATTATGGCGCATTTCCACCATGGCGCGGAGCGCGGTTTAAGCGTGCCATGTCGTGCCGGGCCCGAAGAAAACTTCCTCCAATATTCTCACTCGGGAAAGCCCTCCCCAGCCACATCACAGTCAACCACAATTTCATCCTTTAAACAAGCCCTCAAAACCCACCTCGCCAGACTTGCTTTTCCCATGGAACCCCCCACCTAATAACTCCGCCAGTCAGGATTTTGATGTATCTGTTTTTTGGCGAATTAAATGTATTATTATTACTAATATTATTATTTTTCTTTTGCTAAATGCTACACCAATGTTTAAACCCCCACAAGAAACGTGGGTATAATATTTGAACCATCTTTTGACCCACACCTAATTCTTCCAAATCAAAAAAATCAAATCAATCCATCTGTCCAACATTTCAGCTAGAGATCTAGAATAACTATGCCCTTTTTTTCACGCTTAAATATTTGTAATGTAAGTATTTTCTTCTTAGCCAAGAAGCCCTATCCCGCCTGCCACTCGTGTAAAACGCTGCAGCCAGGTGCATTACTAAACCCATTGTAGATCCAACATCACACTGATGCTGGCCTCCCTTCATTGGCTCCCGATAAAGTAAATAATACATTCACTTTGGCATTCTGGAACTGTCTGCCCTCTGTTAGTTGTTTCATTCTGTAAACCATACTGCTTCAAAAACAAGAAAATATGGTCTCATTTAAGCTGAAACTGAAGAGGATCTGTATTTTATGAAATCGACTCTACATTGTAAGACTATCATTCCATATTCTTAGGCTTAAGCAAACATGTGACAGATATAACACAGCCTGTCGGAAGCACATCTCCTGGTACTATGAGTAATTGACTATCAAATTGATTAATCACACTAACAATCATACGTAAAGTGTAACTGCTGATTGTCATTGACATACTAAATTAGATTTATACAATTATTTTAAATGATCCAGCTCACTCAGACGGTCCAGTGAACTTTGAATTATGAAACATCTGCACTGCAGGTCAGGCAAGCATCTCTGCACTGCTCCAGTCACAGACAAACAGCAAGGCAGCAGAATATTAGTGTCCTAACCACACAAAATATGCTATAATGTATGGATTTGCTCTTTGAAATGCTGTTAGTCCAGCCCATCTTGGCAGTTACTACAAGAAAATCCAAGAGGGAATAAAGCCTGCAGCTCAGATGGACTGAAACACCTGTAAATCCTCTCCATATATCTACCCATGTTCTACCACTTATACAGCTCTGGGACACAGTGGCAGAAGCTAATTAAAGCAGCTTAGATGTCCTTTTCCACATGCCCTCCAACTCCTCCAGGGGAATCCAGAAAAGCCTCCAGGCAGGGCTGGGACATTAGTTCCAAGTGTATTCCTCACAAAATGTTAATTATAATGTAATACAGAATGCAGTTGTTGTTTTTTGGTTGGACAGTATATATATTTTACTTAATCTATGAAAAAATAAATACATTTAGCTCAATTTATTTTTCATGGGGTTTAGAGCAGAGCGAACCCAAATGCAGACAGACAGCGGTTCAAACGAAAAAATACCTTTATTCAGTTAGCCAGGCGAAACAAAACAACAAAAACTCTATATTTCCCACTTCAAGATACAGGGTTCTTACACCTTTTCCAAAGTCAAATTCAAGCACTTTTCAAGGTGCATTTTCAAGCTTTTCAAGCATCTTACAGCTGTTGTAAATTACATATTTATATACACATACTTATACTCAAATGATTATTTCCCTACCTCACATTAAATCAGATGTTCTTTATGCTATAAACAACCAAATGTGTGTTTCATAATAGCATTCTACATGAGGATGAAAAATTAAAAATGTTAGAAAAGAAAACTATGTTTAATATTTCAAAATGAGTGACCCATCTGTACGTAGACTGGGCATCCCATATAACCTGGCTGAGCCAATATAAAACAATCAGCCAAATAACTTTTCAATACATTATTGATTACTATTTTTGAGGTACTTTTAGGTTGGCAGTAAACACAAGTCAGAGGTAAATGGTGTACTTTGACTCCACTACATGTATTTAATACCTTTAGTTACTTTACAGATGTGGATGAATGATGTGAAATATAATCAAGTGTTAAATCAGACTTTAGTTCCACCTGGAGTAAATCCACAAGCTACTCTGTAGTATACAAAGTCATTCAAACTAGCTGCAACTTTACCAGCTTTGAGAACACTTTAATGATCAATAATTATAAAACATATCATATACAATTATTAGGGATGCTCCGATCGCCAATTTTGGAGCCGATCGCCGGAATCAGTATCGGCCGATACCGATATCGCTCTCTTTTCCTCTCTCCCCCTCTCTCCCTCTCCTGACAGCCTGTCAGTATCTCCTGCAGCTCACTGATCCAGTAATCAGTGACCCGACAGTGAAGAATAAATATATTTATAACTAGTTTAGCTTGTTCCAGAGGTAGATAAAATAGCTAAGTGTGTTAGGTCTAACTCTTAATGTGTGTTCTGCTCCGCTCACCGGTCCGTCACAGCGGGTGGAGCTGCAGGAGTTCTGCTTCACACACACGTTGCATACCGCTATTTTATTGTCATTTTCGGACACTTAAAATACTGCCAGACTAGTGAAGCCATTTTGGCAAGCTTGTTTTGCCGCGCACAGAGAAAAGTGTCATGTATTTTACATGCAACGATAGCCTAATCTAAAATGTTCTACGACAGCGTACCTTTCGTGTGGTGTGTGGCTCGTCAGCGCAGACTCTCGCATCGTTATTGTTGCACACTTTGCAGGAGGCTACTCTTGGGCTTCGCTTGACCCTCGTCTTAGCCATGGCTTGTATTTGTCTTCTGCTAGCCAACGCTCGTTGAAACGGCAACCTCCTGGCATACTGTCATCTATCACTCTCATCAGAATGCCCAGGTCACACACGTAACAAAAACACTTGCCGGTCACGCGCATTGCGCGGGAAGGCCGGAGCGGAGCTGTTTTATGTAAAAGCGAAGCAATTAAGCGCGCTCCGACTTCTTTATTTTCTTTTAATCTAAAAAGCGAAGTAAAGCATTTACAATTTCAAGCACTTTATCCCAAATTCAAGCACCATTCCCAAAATTCAAGCACTTTTCAAACCTTGAAAACACCTCGTGCAATTTCAAGCATTTTCAAGGATTTCCAGCACCCGAACGCACCCTGAAGATAAGACACAGAAGGATCTGACAACCACCAAGAGAAAACCAGAACTTGAATACTAATCCAAAAATAAAGAATTCCTTGGCTAATCACAAGGACAAGACACAGCTGGGGAGGGAAGGAAAAACACCACCAGGTGAACAGAATCAAGGCAAGTTTATTTATTTATATAATAAATAAACATTATTCTCACTTCTTACAGTACTTCTTTCAGCCATCTTTGTTTTGGTCTAATCAACAACTGGAATCTGTGAGCCTTTTCCACAGGGAAACTTACTGTGAGATCTCAGTAAGCTCAATACATGCCAAAAACAAACAGTAACATGTCTTTATATTTCTGGCTGTGGTGATCTAAAGGAGTACAGAAACAACATTTCATCTTTAAAGAGGACATATTCTGCTCATGTTCAGGTTCATAGTTGTATTTTGTGCTTCTACTGTGACAAAGTGCAGGTGTCTGCTGGTTGCAAACTTGTCTCACAGTTGAAATGTCAGAAGTGCTCTATATAAAGCTCAGAATAAACTCAACCTACTATCATAATCCTTTGTATCAGAAAGAAAGACAGAAAGATGGAGGTCCAGACCGATGATGGCTAAGGCCCCTGTGGTCAACTCTGTGAAGTGTCTTTGGGCAAGACACTGAACCCCATATTGCTTTTGGTGTCATAGCCAACAGCGTGTGAGTGTGTGTGAATGGTTATTACTCCTGATGAGCAGGTGGCAACTTTAATGGCAGCCTCTTTCACTGTGTAAGAATGTGTGTGTGAATGGTTGAAAAAGTTGTAAAAGCTCTCAGAAAAGACTAGAAGAGCTCAGCTGGAATCTCTCACTGGGTTCACTGCTGGACTTGATGGATTCCCTCTGTGGGGAGACTACGGTAGTGTGTTCTATGTTCTTCACCTTGTAACCATTACAATGCTAATGAAAGAGAAAGACACAGGCCTGTCCAAGACCTTTAGAAATGAGGACTGCATAAAATAATGCAAAGCTTCATCGCTGAAGTGGAGCCCAAAGTTGCTGACATGTACTGACGAAGAAAACCAAGAAGTCCTTTCAGAGGTTCTTTAAAAAGAGCACAGCAGCAGATAAAGGTGATTCCTCTGAAGTATTCTGTGAAATCAGAGTCAACTACCTGCTCACACCTTCCATAGACAGGAAGGAAGATCTCTTTGCAAGCTGGAAAACATACAAAGTTCAGACTTGGTATTAACATGTGTCTTTTGTGATCATAACTCAACAGGCTTAAATACAGGTTTTAAGTGTTGGACCCAAGAAGCATTGCGGTTGCAGAGAGATCCGACACATTCCAGATGGTCTGGGCTGCATATGGCCACATTCCTTTAGCAGTGCTTACGCAAATGCATCCTAGACCACATGGAAGGACTGTCTCTCCAACTTACTGTATGTTCTCTGCAGAAAAGAGTGGTCAGTCACTGCTTTGTACATGAAAGAAGCCCAGTGTGTTTTGGTCATGTATGTATTTTGAAAGTACAAGCTTCAGTGCTTGTAATTTGCATGTTATAATCATACTATTGTTGATGTGTCTGTGTTTCTGTTCTGCACAGATTGCTCTCTGGAGCTCTCTGCACCACAGTTGCCTGACAAAGGCGTCCGTAATGCTGGCACAGAGGTCCCTGGTTAATGCCGATTTACTTTTACCATAATATTGTGTAGTTGAAAAATCCCAAAATAGAATACACATAAAGTTGCAAAGAAAAGAATGCCAAGTAGCACATAAATACAGTATCACTTTTTCCTTACTCATTGTTAGACGAGAGGCTTCATCATCACTAGGGATGGGTATCGTTAGGATTTTATCGATACCGATACCGATACTGCTTATCGATACCGGTATTTTTCGATTCTCTTATCGATACTTTTCAATAATTTGGTGCTCAAAATTATAGACAGGATTACAAGATGTGAAGATTAAACAACAGTCATTTTATTGTAATTTATTTTTTACATGACCATTATTCAGTTAAAACGAGACGATACGTGTGCACCTCCTCAGTGTGCGAAAAAGCACACGTCCCACCGTGGACCGGGACGTGTTATTTACAATATCGGACAAGTAGATCTTTCAATTGACTTGTCCGGCAGACAAGTGACGTTTTCCGCCCTCATTTATTGACAAATTATTGATAAATTCAGTTTACAAAAGGCAGAACTCATTCGCAATTTGTCCTTGTTCGTTTAGAAATGTTAGTTTCGGCTCTGCTTGTCGATTCCTAAGGAAATGCATCTCGCCGCTTTCTGTACTGTAGACGGGGGCGGGGTGGGGCGGGGCGGGGCGGGACGTGTAGCACAGTGGCAGGGTTGGGAAGCAAAACTCGGTTCCGAGTAGGAACAAATAACAATTGTCCGGTACCGGGATTAATAAGAGTTGTGAGGACAGGAGGCCGAGCCCCGCGGACCGCAGCTCTCTCTCTCTCTATGCTCCGGATCATCTGATCGCTGCATGGTGCAGCTCCGCGTCTCTCTCTATCTCTCTCCCTCTCTCTCTCTCTCTTTCTACACACAGCGGATCCGCTGCCCGTTTAACAGCCTCATCTTTGTCAACCTTTCTTATGTTCTTTCTCTAACACGTAATGAAGGTTATTAAGTGTTTTAGCTCCTACGTTGTTAATATTGACGCCATTTCCTTTATGAAGTAAAGCAGCCTCCCTGTCTGTGTCCTCGCGCTGTCCTCACATCCCCGTACCCCCAGACTCGGAGGAGCACAGGGATAACATTATTGTTTATGAAGCAGGGTATAGAACGTACATTATTGAAATGAAAATACTATTTATTTACTTTTACAAACAGTGAGCAGCTGCAGCATGTGTATTGCACATGCGTGCAAGCGTCTTTGAGTTGTAGAAAAGCGCTAGGCCTATAGGCTATAAATATAATGTATTATTATTATTATTAGGCCTATGTGTTGGACATGTGTGGTTGGACTCTGTCTCACAGGCAGGTTGCAGTGTAACATCAGAGGAGACTGGGCCAATTGTACATTCTCAAACTGCACCACTTAGAACTAACTAATAATAATAATAATAATAATACATTTTATTTTTATAGCGCTTTTCTAGAACCCAAAGACGCTTTACATTTGGGGAAGGGAACTAAACAATGCAGAGATTATTTTTATATAATTGTATTCAATAACCGTAACGAAATTCAACAGTATGAAGTGATTTGTAAATAGGAATACAGATTTGACTTAATGTTTTCATAAATATATTTTTCTCCCAGTTTGTCATGGGACTTATTTTTACCCTCTCAAAGAACCGGAATCGAGAACCGAAAATAACCGGAATCGAAAAGCAGAACCGGAATCGAAAAGCAGAACCGGAATCGTTAAAATCCGAACGATACCCAACCCTATGTGTGATGCAGTAAAATCTTACCGCTCACTTACGTTAGCTGTGTCGTAAAAACCGTGGGAAAATGTAAAATACGATGGTGAAGAAGAAGATTCCAGTGGCCCCAATTTTTGTCCATTCTGGACAAGTGAAAAATGTATTCGGACAAGTAAATTGCCAAACTCACTTGTTCATGGACAAGTACTCTCTAAAAACTTTTTCTCACACTGCTCCTAAACCGGAAGCTCCGGTCGGCTAAAAATTATAATCCGTTTATTGCGTTTATTATTTATAATTGTAATGATGGATTATCAGTAATCATTTTAAAGTTACATAGAGACATTGGATTAACCGTTTTCATGCCCTTGAACACAACTTTTGATCACAAAACAGCAAAGGTAAGACATAACTATCATCATGGCTACGTAAAGTGAAGAAGTTTTCTTGCTCTTTCCTGGCTGCTAGTTCAGTGAGTTTTGGTCGTACAGTGATGAGACTTATACCAATGGAATTCATGTGATATGTCGTTTGTGCAGATGGCATGACGTAGAAAAGATCGCTTTTGCCAGTTATGTGCTAAAGTAGCCGTTAGCCCTGTTAGCCCCGTTAGCCCGTTTCGCTAAGTGTTGATTTAGACTCTTGGTGTTGGACTTCTGTTCCGTGTAGGTAAAATGGTTAATATCGTCTGTTAGCTGAGTTTTTCCCGTTAAGTGGGTATGCATCATTAATAGGTTGTTAAATGTTAAGAAGCCTTGAGACGCTGTTTCTTGCAAGATGTTGCGTCTGCCCTGGGAGTCTCACAATAATAAGAGCGCTGTTAGGAGAGATGACGAGTGGCATTCACAGTGGCCAATCAGAGTGGTACTCAAACCGTATACGTCACACGGGATGAGGGTTCCCAACCAACCAGAATTGTTTAGACTAAGGAAGTAGCGTAATACATATACCGATAGCAGCACCGTTTGTCCACCGACTTAACGGTATACCGATACCGTCCAATCGGCTACCGGTACTGACTTAGTACCGGTTCTCGATACCCATCCCTAATCATCACTAATATTAACGCTAACAAAAATGTACTTGTATTCTTTCTAGGGGTCGACCGATTATCGGCCTGGCCGATTATCGAGGCCGATATTTCGCATTTTACAGATTATCGGTATTGGCCTTTTTTTAATCAAATTGTCGATACAAATTTGGCTCTGATTACGTTAGATTTTGTATCCAGTATATTTCTGCTTTACTTTTGCTTACTTTTACTTTCTGCTTTACTTTTTGCACTGTGGGAAGATGAGACGATCCATCACTATACTTTATATAAAGTTAATATAAAGTGGATCACGAAATAATGCTACAACTCCTGAATACCATCAGTTGTGAAGGGCTTTTGTTAGCCACAAAGCTAGCAACAATAACAACAACAACAACTGCTCAAGCTTAAAGGTCTCCAATTATGCTATTTTTAGGCATATATTATGGGTCTCAAATATATACAATTATATAAAAAAACATGTCTATGATGTGTTTTGCTCAAAATACCAAACAGATCATGCATTTTAGACATCCCTCATATCCCTCTGTTTTAGCCCTGTTATGGCGCATTTCCACCATGGCGCGGAGCGCGGTTTAAGCGTGCCGTGTCGTGCCATGCCCGTTTTTGGTTGCGCTTCCACTAGGCCTAGTTACGGCCCGGCCCGGCCCGGGGTCACTTTTTCACCTCTTTCCTGGCCCGACAAAATTGTGGTTCTATCGGGGCCAACAAACAGGGCTGAGTCGGGCTGAGTATGCTAAACTAGAGAGAGGATCGCTGGCAAGGGGGCTACAACTACAACAAGATGGACATATTTGACCGTGATTTAATTGTAATACACGTTTCAAAATGATGCCGAAGTAACAACATACTGATACCGGTTAGTAAAAACCATGAATTAATGCTTTGGCAAGTTTGCAGACAGACGGCAGGCGAAAAACCTTTTAAAATGCGTGTTTTCTAGATGGAGATTGGCTAAGCTAACGCAGTATATGCTCCGACCGTCCACACTCACAACAACGGCCTATACAGACATAAATAAAGCAGCGACTGTATTCACCATGACACAGGCAGTCTGTGGTGTGTACTTGTTTAACTTTTGTCGAGTTTCTGAACATATATAAGGAGCTGTGAGCTCTGAGTGCTAACAGCTAACGGCTGTGTTGTTTTTCTGGGGTTCTCAATGAAGATGACGTCACGGCTCCGCCTACACTGCGTTACTATAGTAACTACCCCAGTTCCTAAACTGTAATGGAAGCGCAGCATGAAGTGAGCCGGCCCTGTTAAGGCCCAACGCGGCCAAGCAGTACCGAGCGTGGCCGAGGCCGACCGTGTGGTGGAAATGCGCCATTAGAGAACTGTTGATTCGGGGTCCTTAGCTTGAAAAAAACAAAAGGAGGAGGGGGAGCTAATGGCTGCTCAGAATGCTACGAGATACTCAGCTAAATGCTGCCGTGATTAACGCCATATTATGTTCCAAACCACTTCAAGGATTATTTCTGAAACAGTATGGAGCTCAGCGTTTCTGCCAGGGGGGCGTCTTGCTGTCATTTGACGCCCTTATTCAGCTCGGGACGCCCTGAACGTGAGCCGAGGGCGTCCAAAAATATTAATAATTCGAGAGAAGATCGGGAGTTTTTATCGCTTGAAATGACGAAAAAGGATCGTTTCCCCGACATCGGCGGTGCCTGCTACAGGACAACACGGAACGTGCGCGATTTGGACGTGATGAGCGGTGCTAGTGGAGCACGCGCGTGAGCTGCGAGCACCAGAGCCTCGCAGCGGCGAAACTGAGGCTCTGTGGTAAACTGCTCTCGGGGTGGACGCCCTCTCAGCCCTGGTCTGGCGGAAACACTGATGGAGCTCAAAGGCTTTTTCTCTTGCGGGTTTACTACAAGGCAGAGGTGGGAGTAAGTCATACATGTGCAAGTCATGAGCAAGTCTCAAGTCTTAACCTACAAGTCTCAAGCAAGTCCAAAGTCACTGTGGTGAGAGTCAAGCAAGTCAAGTCAAGTCATTGCTCAGGTCAAGCAAGTCACAAGTCAAGTCATACAAAATTCTGATGAATAAGCCCAGTTTCCGCATTTAAATCAGTTAAAATATTGTGGTTATGAAAAGTTTATTTTTATTTTCAACATAAACAGCAATGGAGAGTGGGGCACTGAAATTATAACCCTATAAGTTCTAAAAGGGCTCTAAAGTGATAACAGGAGTACAACACAAATATTTTTACATCAACATTTTAAAGGGGACCTATCATGCAAAATGCACTTTTGTACGTCTTTTATACATGAATATGTGTCCCCGGTGTTCCAGGGAACTCACCAAGTGTCAGAAAACACAACCCTCTCTATTTTCCTCCATACCCAAATCTATAAAAAAGGGGCTGCAACAGATCTGATAAAAACTGATCCAGATTTGAACACTGTCCTGACGTCAGGACGGTGGCGCTACGGCTATTGGGCCAACTCCACCAATCAGGAGGAGACAACCACGGCCATTGCCGTTCGAACGCGCTGGAGACGCTGTAGTACATATGCCAGGCCTGTAAGTGGCGCTATAGTCTGCCACAAAAGCAGTGAAGAAGACTTGGTTACCATGGTTACCCTTCTGTTTATTCTCCGCTCTTTCTCCCTCCCCGAGGCAAGCGTTTGCTCCCGCTGCAATGCAATCCCTCCCCGTCGAGGCAAGCACTGTAATTCTCTCCGGTTAGTCCACCAGCAGATGACAAACACCCACCTCTCCGCCTCTTCCAAGGAACGAGGGGACCGTGCGGCAGAGTTTCAGTTTCAGTTTGTTTCGCCGGTCAAGATGTCCGTTAAAGTTGAAATCTTCCGGACAAAATTAGAAAAGTGCCGGTCAAAGGTCTTCTTTGTTATTTATTGAGCTTTAAAACAAATGAATAACGACTCTATATAATAAAACACGGAGATCTCTTTTTCTCCCGCTCTTCTGACAGCCCAGCAGCTGATCAGAGCACGTCTCCCCACTCCTGCAGGGGGCCGTGGTCAGCAAAATCAGACCCGTAGACAGCAAACAGCACATAGAGCGAAATGAGGCATGGCTAAAATGCATGATCTGTTTGGTATTTTGAAAACAGAAACGTATAAATATACCTTATATAGGTATGGCCCTACAATATATCATTTAAATATAGCATGATAGGTTTCCTTTAAGCCTCCTGCCCTGGCTCCCCTTCAGCAGGGTCACAGCATTTCTCCATGGTCTGTCTAAGGTGCTCCCATATGACACTGTCTCATTGTTTTCCTAACTGTGTCATTTTCATTTCATTTAATCGTTTATTTGAATTGGGACAATGCACATTGATGAACATTTTAAACAAAATAATGCTTTCAAATGTAAATGAGCCGGATTTTAGCTTTGAGCTAATTTATATCCGTAGTCCCGTCACATACAACATTTATGAACATGACAGTTATATACATGGCAAAATAAATACATGATATGCAGAAAGAGCATGAGCAACATACAAGCATTTATCACATGGCAGTACAATGTAGCAGCTACGACATATAAAGTGCAAGAGAAGATAAAAGAGCTACATAAAGTGCAAGAGGAGATACCCCTGTATAGGGCTGCACGATATTGAAATTGATATTTTTTCCCCCTGCGATATATATTGCGTTTTTTTTAACTATATTTAACCGGATGAAGGATTTTAGGCCATATGTACACGGGAACGTTTGCGTTTATGCACAGTATGCGCTTTCAAAAAAGTCTTCCGTTCACATGCATTCGTTTCATTTAACGTGTCTGTTCAAACGAGACCGCTGGAAACGCTGTAGTACATATGCCGGGACTGTAAGTGGCGCTGTACTTCCACACGAGACCGCTCGAAAGCGCTAGACACGCTGTAGTACATATGCCGGGACTGTAAGTGGCGCTGTAACTTCCGCCACAAAATACACCAAAAGCAGCGAAGAAGACCCCGGAGCAGCCCCGCAGCAATGTTGCCATGGCTACCCTTCTGTTTACGCCCCGCGGTGGATTTAGCAACATGTAGTAGTTCATGTAATTCTCCATGTCCACTTGTAGCTGATGGTTGTGGTAGAGGAGCTGTAGATTTTGCACTAACATCTGTAGCATGGTCGAGCTGTAGATGTTGTACTAACATCTGTAGCATGGTCAGTAGCAGTAGCACTAGCAGTAGCTACTGACAGTAGCTACTGGCCATGCTACAGCAGTGAGCAGCAGAGGCGGGGAGAGGTGGGGCTATCGTTATTTTTTCAGGAAATATTCGTATAGAGGCGATTACACGGACTCGTTTGACCCCCCAGAGCGTTTCGTTTGCAAATCTATCCACCTTGGGACCCGTTATCGTTTGTGGGGTCCGTTTGTTACGGCCTCGTGTAAATAATAGGACTATACGCAAGAGAAACTATGCAGATACAAGCCGTTACGTTCTCGTGTAAAGGGCCCCTCAGTCACGGATGTCTGGATCTTAACTGGTTGACTCATCATACCTTAAGTCATGATCTAACATGTCATGATAATGCATGTTGCTTACCCTCAAATAAGGGGGTTCATCTGTGAATGAAGAAGAGTGGTGTCTAGAAGGGATCCAAGAGATTAAACGTATTACATTAAACTATAGGAAGCTTCATTATCACATTAGGGAATTAACATACGTGACAAAATAGGTAATTTAACTTTTTATTCCACAATTAAAACCTTTTTTGTGCAAATAGCAGCAAAGTAGTGGACATCTTTTAAACAACATTATAAAAATAAAATTAAGAACAGCTATACACCAGCTCCCTGAGTGGTTTACAAAATTACAACTTAAAATAAATATAATAATTAATTAATTAATTAATTAAGCAGATCTTTATTTGTTTAGGCTAGCCATGATGACCAAGAACACTTTGTTTTACTTTGCACTGACTGTTGCTAAGACATTTTGATTTAAAAAAAGGTTTGTGAAACAAAATGGTTCACAAGTTGATATTGTTATGTAGTCGTTCAATTTTACAAGTTATTTGTTTTATGACAAATGATATTATTATTATAATTTTATTTGCAGCATTGTCTGTTGTTATACAGACTTGACGTGTCTCATCCAGGCCCCAAGCAGCCACCGCTTCTCTCAGCCTCGCTGCGATGTTCTCACTTGTGTGATTTTCTGGGAAAAATGCCGTTTGCAAACAGCGACTTTTCAGTTCGAAGTCTTCATCAATAAAGTGCACCATCAGGCTTATGTACGGCTCCGTTGTCCGGCTGGACCACAAGTCTGTTGTAACAGCGTAGTATTCCACTTTTGACAGCTCTGTTTCAACTTTTGCCCTGCATTTCTCGTACAGGTCGGGGGTGGCGACTTGAGAAAAATAGGTGCGTGGCGGTATTACGTACCGCTTATCAAGTGACCGGATCATTTTCTTAAAACCCTCTATGGTAACGGTGTAAATTGGTACCATGTCTTTTGCTAGGTGAAATGTTATGGCATCTGTGATGTCTTTATGCCGTTTTGAACCTTTCTCATATGGTGTAACACCGGCAAAGGCATCTGAAATAGTTTTTTGCTTTGGCTGTGGATGGCATTCAGATCTGACTCTGCACTCGTCATACAGAGATTTGTGGTTTCTATTCAAATGGGCGAGTAAATTCGATGTGTTGCCTCGGGTTGCCGAAACAACTGCATGGCACTGTCTACAAAGTACCTTTGTTTGGTCAACATCAACCTTTTTGTATCCAAAATAGTTCCAGGTGGCAGATGTTGCTTTTCTTTTTGGAAGTAAATCTTCATTCTCGCCGGTATTGTCCTCCTGTGCCTCGCTCATTTTTTACCGGTGTTTTGATGGTCTGCAAACTAGCGGGGCGGGGCCTGCTGTGATCTGATCAAGAATGATTGTGATTGGTGGTTTGCTGTGCATGCAGAGCCTGCATGTCACTCACTCAAGTACCCCTGACATGAGAGCCGCGCAATGTGAATGCGTCCCTGCGATGTGAATATCGCGCATGCGCATATCGCGGTTATCGCCGACACGATATATCGTTCAGCACTACCCCTATATTAAAGTGCATTTAGCGGTGATTACACGTCTGTTTCTCAACCATTCTTTGAGTTGACCTTTAAAACTATTGAGAGTGGGACAATCCCGTATCTCAGTTGGGAGGCTATTCCACAATGAGCTGACTTTAATGGAGAGGACATTTTGTCCAAAAGTGGTCCGTCTACTACGGTGGACTTCACAGTCTCCTCTGGTTTCTGACCTAGTGCAGCGTCCAGTGTTTTTTGTGGATGAATTCCAGTCCATGAAAAACATTTATAAAAAAAACACATACTTTTAAAAGACTTAAAATTGTCAAAACTCAAGACATTGTGTTTTTCAAGGATGGTACAGTGGTGGTATGAATTAGGCTTTCTGTCAAACACCTTGATAGCTCTCTTGTACAGCTGTTCTATTGGTTTCAGTGTGTCTGTGCACAAAGAAATATTGCATCAAAGCCAATACAACGGAATAGTGTATGTACCAGGGCGCATGATATGTGTGTGTGTGTTTGTGTGCAGACAGTGCGACATTAAGATTAAACGAATGTATTTCATTTGGGAACGCCCACATAATAGGGCTGTGCCCGAATATCCGAATATTCGTTCGTTGGAGTACTATTATTCAGGTTTCAATTTCGTTATTCGGATATTCGTTTTTTCGTTTTCTTCCCGTTTTTTTTTCAAATGGAATTTATTGAAATCTCCAATATCAACGTAAGAGTTTGTGCCTCTTCGGGGGGTGCTAACACTTAACCATAAACGTTATCGTTTACTTTCTCCTTCTTTATATGTAGATATTACTTTTCTCCGTTAATCTCCGTCACGTTGTTTCCAAAGCAACAACAACTTCCTGTCAACTTCCTTCAAAATAAAAGCATGTCCATAAATAGGAAGCCAAGCCAAATTACACTTAACGAAAGTAACAAACACAATGCGATATCCTTTTCAATTTCAAAGAACACAAATTGGGTTACATTAACAAATAACTATGAAACAACAATACTGTAGAATAACAAAATGAATGCCGTGAATACACGTGTTGAAGCGGTTCGCTGCTGATTACTACTAAAAAAACACCCTTAATGTGTTTAGAACTACAAATGAACATCCTTCTGTTGATTTTTTTTTTTTTTAAATGTTTATGTTTGTCCATCACTTGATGACTTTAATGCTTTGTAGAGACCAACATTACATACATACATGTTGTCCAGTATTGTTAAAGAATTAGTCACATTTAATTTAAAAAATGGTTATGTGGGATGGAATTGCTACCTTCCTTCTTTATCTGGGCTTGGAACTGGCAAAGTGAGCCAAAAGAGACACACTGCAAGCCAGGGCGGGATCAGCGATGGCTTTGCGCATGCACGATTAATATTAAGTCTGGACGTGTAGTGTGTCTCTTTTGGGTCACTTTGCCACCTCTCTGCTCGAGTGCAGCTGCCGCGCGAGGCTGCCTGTGAGTGCTTTGAGACGGCGGAGGGGCTCAGCACCCGCTGCTCGTTGAGGAAAGTAACTGCGTAACAATTACATGCTATCACGTCAGATTCTCCAATCACCAGAAAGTCTCCAATAACACCAGAAAATGTAGCTGAATTTGTCGCTAGTCGCTTTTGACAAAAAAAAGTAGCCGGAGGGTTTGGAAAGTCGCCCGATTTAGCGAGAAAGTCCCCAAGTTGGCAACACTGTGCGGTCGCTCTTTAGCTGTTAAAAGCTGTTGAAAGTAAACACAGTGAAGGCGTTGCGTAAAAGGCACAGCTCTTTGCGCGCTGGTGCTGCACTTCTCAGAGGCGGAGTTACACGTCCCGCTGCCTCCTGGTGCTGTAGCGATTTCATGAAGTGAATGAGAGTCGAAATATATCTAAAATAATGTATTCACTGCCATTTCCCAACATGCATTACAGTCTGCAATGAAACGGTTCTCTCCTGTGTGCTCCACTTCCTACTTGGCGCTCCGGTAACTTTCTTGTGCGAACGAGATACAGTATCTTTTTTTTTTTTCCATTGCCCTTTAGGGGCTCCGTACAATACAAAAACAAATGCAAATATTTAATTTAAAAAAGTTAAGTCCTTTCGAGTCATCTGTCTCAAGTCAAGTCAAATCTCAAGTCATGAATACCAAGTCAAAGTCAAGTCGTCTTTTATCAATGTTAGTCAAGCAAGTCTCAAGTCCAAAAATATGCGACTCGAGTCTGACTCGAGTCAAGTCATGTGACTCGAGTCCCCCACCTCTGCTACAAGGTGAGTTCCTTTCTTTATTTCCTGCTTTTTTACACATGCTCCCTCCAGTACAGGTTAGCTCTGAGTGTTAGCAATGCTTGCTAATGCAAACAAAGACCATATTACATCCAAAACAGTCTGGCATTGTTTCTGATAGTGCCGTGGGTCCACATTTCCGATAATACATCATATCGGACGCAAATCTGGATCAGCTCCGTTTTACCCCTGTTTTTAGAGATTTGGGTACGGAGGAAAAGAGAGAGGGTTTTGTTTTCTGACACTTTGTGAGTTCCCTGACACCGGGGACACATATTTATGTATAAAAGACATCAAAAAGTGAATTTTGCATGATAGGGCCCCTTTAACCTGTTTTTCAGGTCTCAGGCTCGAAAATGACATTCCCAGAACAAATGACAATAACTTCCCTTCTAAAAGGGGTAAATTAAAGGTAGGGTAGGTAAGTTTGAGAAACCGGCTCGAGATACACTTTTTGTTATATTCCATGGAATGCTCTTAACATCCCGATAGCAATGAATATCTTAAGTGCTTTGACAAAAAATCCATAAAAAAATTTCATCTGTGGAAGCCGTAATACTGTAAAAAGCACGACCAATCATTTTAGCCGGCCCGGCTAAAATAACTGGATGGCCTACCTGCCTGTCAGCCTTCCATCTGTGCACAAACTTATCTCGTGCCCTCATTGGTCATGTGCGCGTTGGTGTGTGTTGGAGGAGGGGCTCTATAAGGAAGTGGCAGATTTTCTCCGGTCGTGTATTTTCAAATTCTAGCGATCTCGAGCCGGTTTCTCAAATGTACCTACCCCACCTTTAATAATCTTTTTTCTCAAAGCAATGATAAACCTGTGAGTTGGATGTAGAAAAGTCAGAATCAATATAGTTTATTTTTTTATTTTAAAGTAAATTCAGATTGAACATAGTAAATAAATGTAAATGATAGTGTCCGTCCAACCATTACTTATAGTGAAAACCACCCTTGAATGATGGGATAGTAGACTAAAAGCTTTAGGAATCCAAACTAAAACATAATAAGTACCCTGTATCAAGATTGATGCAAAACAAGTGACATTTGACTTTTTTAGAGAGGTTTAGCAAAAAAAAAAAAACACCTCTGCCGGTCATTTGGGTGGAAATGGGTGTATTTGCCGTTTCTCTGGAACCCATTGGTCGATTTTGATGATTGACATCTCTTTTGAACCGTTAGAGCCAATAGAATCGAAGGGGAATTTCCACATACACACACACGTTACCATCAAGAAGTCAGAGCTATGCGCACGCAGTTTGCCCAAAGCGAAACCTATCTTACGCTCTGAAATATGAAAACTGAAAACTAGGTTTATTGCTGATGGATTATCAGAAATCATTTCAACGTGACACAGACACATTGGATTCACCTATGGATTATCCTTCAGCAGCGTTTTTATCGTTTTAATGCCATTGAAGACAACTTTTGATCAGAAAACAACAAAGGTAAGACATATTGCCGTGTTGGCTACCTAATGCTACGTGGTGTGATGTCTTTGTTAGCTTCTCATGTCGCAAGTTCGGATCGGTCAGTAATGATACTAATGCCTGTCGAATCTGTGCAATCTCAGCTTGCTAATCGATATCTTGTTTGTGCAGATACGATAAGTAATAAGGGTATTCTAACGTGAGTTCTGTGCTAAGTGTGTTAGCAGTTTTTCGCTCAGGGCTAATTCAGAGCCTTTGTTATTACCCTTATGTTTCGTTTTGCTAAAAATGGTTAATATTGTCTGATAGCTGAGTTTCTTCCCGTTAAGTGGGTATGACACATTAATAGGTTTTTAAATGTTAAGAAGCCCTCAGACGCTGTTTCTTGCAGATGTTGCGATTAACATTGAATGGGGCTTAACAGGTTAAGGTGGGCAGACTTTTAAGATGGCCTAGAAACTCTCATGTAAAAACTCACCCCTCCAAGTTTTTACAGCAGCAACCAGCCACTTATCTATGCAACATCCTGAGTTTTATGACAAAAAAGGAAAAATAACTCCCTAAGATCTGATAAGTATTTACAGTTATTCTACTAGAGCTCATTCTTTGTCAGCCAGCTTAGAGGTTGTCAGCTTTGACTCCAAAGTGCCACCTGTTTGGACAGACCAAAGCTGGATTCATGATGACTGCCTCTGGACTTTTTAACCATTCATTTCCTCATAACAACTCCTGCTTGACATTTCCACATGAAGGTTGCCAGACTGAGATTTGTAAAAGACCCAATTGGGGAATTTTCATTGCAACAAAGACCTTTGTATAAAACAATGAACAGAGCAGTCTGACAGAGAGACAGAGCGAGTTCCTGGAGAGGGCAGAACGTTTCGGTCACTCAGAGGAAATGCTTTAAAACCCTGCTGAACAATGGCTTTCCTTCCTGCCTGCCTGAAATGGAAAACCTGATAATAGCAAAAGCTCTGCTCAGTCCCTCATTACTGTGTAGACAGTTCACTTAACCCAAAAGTAGAACAGAGCAGATTGGTACTGCGCGGTCATCCACGTCAACATGTCCTTATCTGTAGTGATCAACAGATATGCAATAGTTGAGTTTTGGTATTTGATGTGTCCAGTGTTCTTAAATCGAATCACATACCTTCATGTTTCAGATCTGATTCTGCAGCCATGCTTTTCTCTGGGTGTGTGCATATTTAAAGAGCAATGAATTATTCAACAGTGAGAAAAGTATTCATAGCTTAGCAGTGGCTTCACATTTTAAGGAGACATATCTCTACAAGCTAAAGCATTTGATTTTGATTTTCTAATAACTCAGGAGGCTGCTGTATAAAAAAAAAGGTATTGAATTGACGGTTTAGAATGTGTCTGCTTCACATTGGTTAGTATAGTTAGAGGTGCATCTGCAGGTTTATTTGGTCATGTGGCTTTCAGTCAGCAATATTAGGCAATTTCCAACAGTGATTTGTATTTTCAATATCTTGGGATTGTACACATATATCTACTGTCTGTTGGTAGTAATACAATGGTGTTTAAATCTAACATTAACACAGATTGTGCCTTCCAATTGCCACTTGTGAGCTCCTGTTTGCCTGCATCTAAGATATAACTTGTATTGTTTAAAGTGAGTAAGTAGTGTATGTGTGGTAGTACTAAGACATTTCCAAAAGTACTTCTTCACATGTTTTTTTTCTCCAAATGAGTGCTGTTTCCTCCCTCTTTCCCGGCTCCTATCTGATGGCCTGTGTGTAGCCCCTCCCCCATCCTGTAGCTCCCACTCCTCCATAGACACCCCCCCCCCCACACACATGTCTGAGACATGACACAATGCTTACACTGCCTGCAGTTCCTTTTCCTCTTAACACTCTGAGCCATGGCGTATTTATATGCTGTTTGCTTTGGTCAGCTGGGGGCAGTGATTAGGTCACTCATGACATTATTTTCTTTAATATGAAATATACATATATGGTGTTTCATGTAAAAGACACAGTTTTATGTCAATGTGTTTGTAAGTTACCTTGCAGAGCTCTTTTTACCAGATGACTGAACTGATCTGAATAAACTAGTTACCAGTCCGTGACTTTCCAACCTTTACCTACTAATTAAGTAAGACAAATTGTCTGTTAATTCAAAAATAACTTTCCTATTTAACCCTTTTTCCACTCTTAACAAAAAATGGCCAATGCAAAATGTATGAACCCCAAATTAATTAAAATATATATTTATGTTATTAGATAATGTCAATGAAAGGCCGTGGAAGTTGTGAGAATATGCAACTACACAACAGGATTGAATTGCTATATCATAGTTAGATGATACACTTTTATATCCCAACAGACTGAGGCCCCGCTCACACGGGACCGTTTGCGTTTATGCACAGTATGCGTATTCAAAAAAGTCTTCCGTTCACATGCATTTGTTTCATTTAACGTGTCTGTTTAAACGAGGCCGCTGGAAACGCTGTAGTACATATGCTGGGACTGTAAGTGGCGCTGTAACTTCCGCCAAAATACACCAAAAGCCGCGAAGAAGAGCAGCCTGGAGCAGCCCCGCAGCAATGTTGCCATGGCTACCCTTCTGTTTAAGCCCTGAAACTGAAACTGAAACTGAAAGAAACTGAAAGAAACCGAATCTGTTGTTGCTGATGGTTGTGGTAGAGGAGCTGTATATTTTTGCACTAATATCTGTAGCATGGTCAGTAGCAGTAGCACTAGCAGTAGCTACTGACAGGAGGAAGTCAGTGTGTGTGGCGATTGCTGGTATTCAGCGGGATATAGTCATTTCCTCAGCATATGGATAAATGCAACGGGGAAGTTAACTGAAAGAAACCAAGAAGCACGTCTCTGTGGATATTGCATCGAGAGGACGGCTCAGAAAGAGAGATATTCTCTACAAACACCGGGTGAGATCGCTCCTTTGTCAATATAATGGATCAATGCATGAAATCTGACTCTGTTTATTTTGTTTAAGGAGTATATTGGGCGTTAACAATTCTGGTTTGCCTTTTATAATATTATTTCATTCAAGAACCCCTTGTGCATTTAATTAACACAGCTATTTTTGATAGTTGCTAGTACAGCAGTGAGCAGGAGAGGCGGGGCTATCCTATTTTTTCAGGAAATATTCGTATAGAGGTGATTACACGGACTCGGTTGACCCCCCAGAGCGTTTCGTTTGCAAATCTATCCACCTTGGGACCCGTTATTGTTTGTGGGGTCAGTTTCTATCGGCCTCGTGTAAATAATAGGGCTATACGCACGCGAAACTATGCAGATACAAGCAGTTTTCTCCTCATGTAAACGGCGCCTGAAACTCTAAATTACCATCAGCTCTTTACATGTGCAAACATGAGGTGCCTGTGCAGTTGACGTTGGCGTCTTGGTGCAGACTACAGAGCCTCTGTGTAATTTAATTACTTTCGTAATATAAGTGTAGACAAGAGACAGGAAGACATACAGTGGACCATATACACATCTACATTTGAGATAAAGCCCAAAAACTACAACCTGCTGAAACTACTAACATTTGTAAGCCACTTTACAGAGGCCCAAGGTTATAATAAGTTAGGCCTGTCAACTATATGGAAAAGTTAATGGCCAGGGTGTTAAATCCCCAACACCCACCACCGAACATCACTTGTCTGACACCCCACCCTTCCCCCACACAATTCACACACTGATGTCAACAACATGCAGAGGACACTTCATTTACTGAACAGTTATGTAAATGAAGTACCTTTTGTACCTTTTCTGAGAGCCTAACTCTTTTGGTTGCAGCTGAACTTGATTTGCAGCAGCAGGGAGTAAACAAGTTATTTTCAACAGAGAAAGTCATAGTTTTATTTATACAAGTGGTTCCTAATATAAAAAAATGCAGAATCACTGTTATTGTGAGGATTACAACATCCTTGCCTCACTGTTAAGGCCCCTACACACCAGGCCGATATCGGCCGTCTTGCGTTGTTGGGCGAAAACGGGTTCCTTGTCGCCCAAAGTCAATTTGGTGTGTCCCGAACCCTCGGCCGTGACACGCCTTATTTGGCCTTTCACAGTCGACACCCGGCCGATTCGGCCGATTCAACATGTTGAATCGGCCGGGTGTCGGACACAAGCTATCGGGCCAAGAAACCACTCTGATCAGCTGTTCAGCTAGCAAATGAGAAGCGAAACGGAAGTGAGGGACGTAAACAAACGATTTAAGGCACAAGACAGCAGCTAAACACCAGCAGGTGATACTTAAAGACATCAAACATAGCCCTTAAATGTCCTCTCTTACCTCCCACACATAGCAGGGACATCTCTGATATCGGCGGGAGCGTCCCCGGCTGTCCTCTGCTGAGAGCTCCGTGATTTGTTTGGTCAAGTCCGGTTTTTCATCTCATCGTAAATTTAGCAAGAAGTGGCCATTATTACATTGCTGACTCAATAAACTACACACCCGCCAGAACACTGCGATCATCAGATGCAGGTCTATTAACTGTGATTTTATAGTATGTCTGCACTTTATGTGCTCATTTCATCATTCATGTATTTTTATATTCTAAAACATGTTTTCGATGGACGAGAGTGAAAATGGAACGCACATGCTATTTGTTTGTTTATATCAGTCTGTTCTTCTTCTCTGTCTTCCGGTTGTTGCCTATTTTGAATGACGAATACACACTACCGCCGCCTGCTGGTAAGGAGAGTTATTGCCACTCACGCATGCGCAGTTCGTACGTGCTCGGCTGAAGTCTTTGCGGTGATTTCCAGTGCGACACACGGCCAATACGCAGGAGAACTCGTCGATGGAACTGTCGGTGTCGGGTGTCGGCGAGTTCTCTGGTGACTGCCTGGTGTGTCAGGGCCTTTAACTGTTCCCATGAAACCCATAGCTCAGGTCACCCTTTCCAATATAAGGCCCTAGCCACACGGAGACGGTAACGAAAACGAACCGAATTCGATATCAAAAAAGTATTCTGTCCACACGCAATCTGCACCAGAAACGTGTCCGTCCACACGAGACCGCTCGACCCGCTGTAGTACATATGCCAGGCCTGTAAGTGGCGCTGTACTTCCGCCATAAAATACACCAAAAGCAGTGAAGAAGACTTCACGAACATGCATGGTTGCCATGGTTGACCTTCTGTTTATTCTCCGCGGTGGATTTAGCAGCAGAGGCTGGGGCCAGGGCTCTGGCTCTTTTTCTCCCTCCCCGAGGCAAGCGTGTGCTCCTGCTGTAAATCTCCCCGGTAGTCCACCAGCAGATGAAAAACACCCACCTCTCCGCCTCTTCCAAGGGACGAGGGAACCGTGCAGCAGAGTTTCCGTTAGAATTTTTTTCCGCCGGTCAACATGTCCGTTAAAGTTTAAATCTTCCGGACAAAATTATAAAAGTGCCGGTCAAAGGTCTTCTTTGTTATTTATTGAGCTTTAAAACAAATGAATAACGACTCTATATAATAATATAAGAATAATACACGGAGTCTCTCTTTTCCTCCCCCTCTCCTGACAGCCCGTCAGTATTTTCATTATCAGGAAATTATCGTATAGAGCGTAGACACGGAGCCGTTTGGCCCCCCAGAGCGTTGCGTCCGCAGATCTACCCACCTTGGGACCCGTTATCGTTAGGGATGCTCCGATCGCCAATTTTGGGGCCGATCGCCGGAATCAGTATCGGCCGATGCCGATCGCCGATCCGATCGAGTGGGCGGGGCCTAAATGGAAGATTTAAACATCACTTTAAATCTTCCATTTAAAGTGATGTTTAAAACTCAGTTAATGGGGCTCATTCACTGGAGCTTCCACAAACAACAATCAACTTAATTATTACATTCAAATGAAGTACATTATTCAAGTTTACATTCACTTTGGATAATAACACGGGAGAAATGAGCGGAAGCGCTCTCTTTTCCTCTCTCCCTCTCTCTCTCCCCCTCTCTCCCTCCCCTGACAGCCTGTCAGTATGCAGCTCACTGATCCAGTAATGAGTGACCCGACAGTGAAGAATAAATATATTTATAACTAGTTTAGCTTGTTCCAGAGGTAGATAAAATAGCTAAGTGTGTTAGGTCTAACTCTTGTGTGTTTCGCTCCGCTCACCGGTCCGTCACAGCGGGCGGAGCTGCAGGATTTCTGCTTCACACACACGTTGCATACCGCTATTTTACTGTCTTTTTCGGACACCTTAAAATAATGCCAGACCGGTGAAGCCAGAGAAAAGTGTCATGTATTTTACGTCATGCGATCGGCTCTCGCGATCGGCATGTTTAGAGAGCACCGATCAATCGGTAGAGAGTGAGTATCGGCAGATCTCGATCGGTGACCGATCGATCGGAGCATCCCTAGTTATCGTTATCGTTTCTGCGTTTCCCTGTCGGCCTCGTGTGGCCGAACCGTCTATATGATAGAGAACTGTAGCGGATACGACCCGTATCGTCTCCGTGTGGCTGCAGCCTCAATCTGTTCTAGTTCAGAAGCCAGTTTGGTTTTCCAATGAACAGAACCATGTAGGAGCCAGGGGCCTCATTTATAAAGGGATATACGCTCAAAAAATGGCGTACGCCAGTTTCTACGCAATGTTTGCGATTTATAAAATACTAACTTGACGGGAAAATGTGCTGTCCTCCACGCAAACTCTAACCCATGCGGAAGCACAACAACGGGAGAGACGAGAAACTGCGACACCGTTGGCAGAAGGAAGAATGGAGAGAAATATGTGGAAATAATACCATAAATAAAATGTTACCTCTCATTTATCAAATATGAAGAATTCATTTTCAAACATTGATTAAAGCCAATCTTAAAATGATTAAACAAACGCCTGTTTGAGACTCCTCAGTGCACACAAAAACATAACTTGGAGAAATAAATAAATACGGATATGCTATTTAAAACCACCTCGAATATGTTGTGTTAATGTTATGAAATGTTTTCTCATAAATGATGCGGTAAGCAGGAGGACAGAATTACGTCTAAACTGACGCCGTTTTGCATTTCTATAGGTTGTAGATACGAGCATGGTTTTATATACTATCACGTTTAATCGTGTTTTATGCCGTTTGCCAAGACTTGATAAGTCGCTCGTAAAACACAGGAGGTATGGAAACTAAGAACACCATATGTGGTAAATTGTACAGCTAATATAACACAACACATAAGTTGTATTTCCTTTAACTGGTGAATTATGGATATATAGTTGCTGATCGACAGCTGGAACACAAACCACCAAATACAACAAAATAATTCAGATCCAGTCGTCATGACTCCACTCCGGAGGGATTCCCCGATCATTTCTAACAGTTTCTCATCAAGGGGGTGTCTCCTGTCCCCGGTACAAACACACTGCCTGAGGAAGGTTATGTGTATTTTTTTTGTCATTAACTTTTTTCGGACCACTTATTTATTTATTTTGGTGACGATCCGACCTTCATGCTGCTACTCTGGTTCAAACTGCATCCACCAAACAATATGATTTATCTCCACCTCCCCAAAATAACCCAAATCTGACACGGTGTGAGATGTCTTTTTTAGCTGTTGTCGTCATTTCCTGCGATCTTCTTCATGCAGTCAGTCAGAATGAATGAATGAATGGGTGTTTCTTTGACTATTTATAGGCAAATATGGGCGTTACGAGTCGATTGTGATTTATAAAGGGAAACAGGCGTAGGAAGTGCCGTACGCACTTCCCTCGCCGGTACGCAAGGTTTTGTGAATCGGAAAATGGCGGAAAATGTATGTACCTATTTTTGTGCTTTGTACTACGTAAGCAACCCTCCTACGTCAATCCTACGCAAGGCGTTATAAATGAGGCCCCTGGTCATGACGTCAGCATTGATGTCAATGCTTTTTCCAGAAATGCCAAGGAAAATACCCCCCCACAACAACAATGGCGGACAGCATTGGAGCTGTGCTCATGTTGCTTTTACCAGCCAGATAGAATTGAAGAACGATGTCTCCAACTTTATACTCTTCTTCACAGTTTCATGGATAATTGTTTGTCACTCTGGTTGAGCTGCATTTGCCCAACTCCACGTTGCGTAACATTAACCATTAGGCATTTTAATGACTCACCATAAATACTTTGAATGAGTATTTACTTGTTTCTATCTTTGTGTCATAGGCGGTTTATCCCTTACTATGATCTACCATTTGATAGTCTAATAAGACCACTTGCATATTCCACTGATTGCTGATATAAAGAAAAACAGAACGCCCAAAACGCCCAATGATAGCGAACAGGCTTTCATTAAAAGTAGGGGAAAAAACAAATAATATTTCACATGTATGCCAGCTTAATTATCTTGACGCTGCTGCTTCCTGTAACAATGTTCTACTCTTAGTCTTATTGCCACGTACTGTTGTTGCTTAGGTTAATCTCGTACCAGACTCTGACGTACCCTTGGTTTTGGTGCTGTGCGACAAGATAGTTAAGGCCGGACTAGAACTGGTTTGGTTATCGCGACCGAGAACCGGCACAGATGCAGTGGAAAGTTTGAAATCGAGCACTGGTACTGAAGCAGCCCTGGAAACACCTCGTTTGAAAAGGGTAAGACTGACTAAGACTGTGAAGTGCACCGACTGCATAAAATAATGTGTCTGTGAGTAGAATCCCTTCTTAGTTTGTAGAGAAACTGCGTCCACTGTCCTCCTTAAATTCAGTTTATCAAAATAACTTTTCAGAAACACCGTTTACAACATTCTCAAAAGTCCGACAGGAAAAATCCTACTGAGGTTTTGCTCCATCTCCAAATCACTAATGACTCTTATCAAAATTAATACAAAGTAGAGACCAATTATCAGTGATCAGTCAAGCAAAAATGTGTCAAATGTGTGCTTCAGAATCTATTCTCTGTGTTTGCTTGTGCTTGTAGACACAGACCGCTGTGTGGGTCATAGGTGATATTAAAAGTATATCAATTACCAAAATGCACATCCTGTACAAGTATACATGTTCCGTTACAACCTGAGAAAGCAGATGTCATACTGTAAACTGAATGGCATACACATTAACACTGTAAAGTGTTTTCTGATAAGTCTCCAACATCAGGCAACCATTATCTAAATAAGCCTTCTTGGTCCATATTCCAGCGAGGAATGCTTTTTTATTGTCTAAGTTAGCTGAGTGGTTTTACAACTGTTTTCAAGTTGCAGTGTTGACTCCCTGCACTGCTCCACACCGCAACCTGCAGAGGGAGCAGGACGCCTGTAGTCTGAGCAGGACTAGTGACTAAGGGAAAAATGCTTTGTCAGCTAAGAGCCACACCTTACTGAGACCAGAGATGAAATGAGACAACATTTGGATACTAATGAAATTAGGAGCTATCCCTGACATGGATTGCTATTATCTAAAGCAAAATGGATGCTAAGTCACTGGACATCTTAACAGTCGTCTAAAGAGCAGATATCGAAATATGACTCTGCCTTCACTGCAGTGGGTGAAAGACATGATTTGGCAGAGTCATATCTCACTCTGACCTTCCACCATCATTTCTGTTAGCCTGATTTCAGAACATAAAAAGGTGTGGAAGTATTACTATGGCAACAGGCACTGAGGAACTGGCCTTGGTATTGCACATAATTACTAAACTCTGCATGATAATGATGAAATGTACGGTCTGCAAAAAAAATGTCAGCTGTAATCACTTCCATCAAGAGCCCCGTGCACAAAGTGTTGAGGTTAAGACCGGCCCTTTTCATCAACACAATGGAAGAGCACAGTGAAGAAGAAATAGATGTTACAGGTGACATTATTCATCATCCCAAACATAACAGGCGTATAGTGTGCAGGTGAAGCAAGTGGTGTGACAGAGAACAAAGTGGCCCTGAGTTCAGGGCCCTGCTGGTAGGGGGCCCTAAACAGTGTCCAGCCCCATGAACCAACTCCTGGAATTGCACGCCAGTAGGGATTGGTACAGAGAAGTGGTACTATCGGTATTTTCAGTCAGCCGACTCACGTGTTTATTTGATATGTTTATTAGAAGAAGCACATCGTTTTGCATCTAGGCTCAGGCCTCATCACTCAAAACATTTACATAGAACATTGAGTGATGATTAAAAAACGAACACCCCGAGCCTACAGGTGAATGCTCGGGTGGTGGTGGGCCAGGCGAGCAGCAGCAACGTGGAAGCAGCAGCAGCAGCAGCATTAGCGGCAGAGGCAGGCGGACTGGCAGATTAAATAGAGCGGCAGGTTTAGCAGAATGTGTTTGGTTGGATGAAAGAGGGACGAGAAGCGTCACCTGTAAATGTGTCATTGGTGCTCGAGTTGACTGCCTGAACTAGCCTGCATGCTTCGTCCCGTTTGTGTTATGTTACGCACAAAATGATTGTCCAAACACATTTTTGCTCTTTCTAGAGTTTGACATGGACCATAGAGTGTTAAGGCCCTGTGTCTACATGGAGTATTTCCTGTCAGGGCGCTGGGAAGAGCCTCCTTTAAGCATTTAATCGAAAACCTGCTCCAAGCACTAATGTTTCTATTTCTAACAACATCTTAAACAAAGTATCACCGCTTTTGTGTGACAGACTAGGATCGCCCATTTCCTTTTTATAATGTATTTGTTCTAAAAGTTCAAAACTATAGCAGCAACATTCAGATTCTGCCCAGCCGATCTGCTCACACAAATGGGCTTTACCGGTCTTTGCTATGATAGTTTCTGTCTGAAGGCATGGCCAAAAACAAGATCCTCCAACTTCTGCAGTGTCAACAGCTCTTTCATGTTTGATTTTCAACTCAAAGCGCTCCCCGCACAGAAATGACCGAACACTCCATAAAACAGCGTTGGGTGACGCACCTATTGTCGAAGGCGGCCGCTCTCTCCTTATTTGGGACATTTAAAAAAGACACTGATTTTAACAAAGTCACTATGTGGACACCAGAGATGGGGTCGTTACAAAAAAAAAGTAATATATTACATATTACTTTAAAAAAAAGTAATATATTACACTACTTCGTAGTAACTCGTTACTTTACTCGTTACTTTACTCGTTACTTTACTCGCAGGGCCGGCCCGCCCCTCCCTACAGGCAGATCACGCAGACTGCTAAAGTTTCAAATGTTCTCTTTAGTTCAGTTTCCATTGTTGCATAAAACTGATCCAGATAGCTCTGACTATGGCTGTCCTCTGTCTCCTGCTATCTGTATTTTGCGCAGAATATCTCTGAACGATGCGATGGTGATTCCACTGTGCAAATGGGCAACATTACCTCTACTATGAAGGATGCTACAAGCCTGTCCATCTCTGCTTTGGTTACCGGTCCTCCAAATTCTAATTTTTGCTGCTTCGCAGACGGCGGCGGCGCACTCACAACATCCTCACTCTGGGTTCAGGGGTCCTTAGCTATTAGCTTCACCTTAGCATGTGTTCTTTGCAGGTGTTTGTTGAGGTTTGACGTGGTGTTTGCAGCAGTGTATAACAGCTTCTGGCCTGGACACAGTTTGCACCTCACCGTCACATTCCTGTCTATTCTTCGGACGAACTCAAAATAATGGGCATACCTCCACCCCTCGAAAGTTATCGCTGACTCAGCCATGTTTATGCAGCACTGCACGTGGAGATGTGGATGCGCAAGTCGTGCAGATTACGTACATATAAACCTGCGGTGGAAACCCCTCTTGTCTGTCAGTGTGATTATGACTGATTTTATAAAAGTAACGAAGTAACGCGTGTCGGGGCAATGTTAGTAACTGTAGTGTGATTACTGAATTATAAAAGTAACGCGTTACACTACTCCGTTACCGACACAAGTAATATTATTACCCAACTCTGGTGGACACAGGGGGCCCTGAGCCACCAAATCAATACGAGCAAATCATGAACACAGGGCCTCTTTCATTCTCCAAGAACTGCTGTGAAATAAAAAAGACAAATACAGATTAATGCGCTGTTTACACAGGAATGAAACAGGTTGTATCTGCTACTTTTCTCTTTCGTATAGCCCGTTCGTTCACACAAGGCCGTAACGGAACCGCGGAAACGGACCCCTAAAACGGTAACGGGTCCCAAGGTGGATAGATCTGCGGACGGAATGCTTTGGGGCTATCCTGATAACGATAAAGCCATAGCCCCGCCTCTCCCCACCTCTGCTGCTCACTGCTGTAGCATGGTCAGTAGCTACTCTCTGCTACTGACCATGCTAAAGATGTTAGTGCAAAATCTACAGCTCCTCTACCACAACCATCAGGAACAAGTGGACATGGAGAACTACATGAACTACATGTTGCTAAATCCACCACGGAGAATAAACAGAAGGGCAACCAGGCAACCATGCTCGGGGGTCTTCTTCGCTGCTTTTGGTGTATTTTGTGGCGGAAGTACAGCGCCACTTACAGGCCCCGCATATGTACTACAGCGTCTCCAGCGGGTCGAGCGGTCTCGTGTGAAGGGACACGTTTATTGAGCTGTATCCGTGTGAACGGAAGACTTTTTTGATATCGAATTCGGTTCGTTTGCGTTTCGTTTGCGTTCCCATGTAAATGGGGCCTAAGTCGCTGACTATCCAAGTAAATAACATTAGACACAGAAACACGCCATATTGGCTTTAGAGATGTTAAGACCCCGTTTACACGAGGACGAAACGGGTTGTACGCATAGTTTCTCTTGCGTATAGCCCTTTAGTTTACACGAGGCCGTAACAAAACAATAGAAACGGACCCCGCAAACGATAACGGGTCCCAAGGTGGATAGATCTGCAAACGAAACGCTCTGGGGGGTCAAACGGATCCGTCTGTACGCCTCTATACGATCATTTTCTGATAACGATGAAATAGCCCCGCCTCCCTCTCCCCACGTCTCCTGCTCAGAGATCAGCTGCTGGGCTGTCAGAAGAGGGGGAGGAAAAGAGAGGCTCCGTTTATTATTATTATATTATTATATAGAGTCGTTATCAATTTGTTTTAAAGCTCAATAAATAACAAAGAAGACCTCTGACCGGCACTTTCCTAATTTTGTACGGAAGATTTAAACTTTAACGGACATGTTGACCGGCGAAAAAAAAATGTTAACGGAAACTCTGCTGCACGGTTCCCTCGTCCCTTGGAAGAGGCGGAGAGGTGGGTGTTTTGCATCTGCTGGTGGACTAACCGGAGAGATTTACAGCAGGAGCACACGCCGTCCACCGCGGAGAATAAACAGAAGGGCAACCATGGCAACCATGCTCCGGGGTCTTCTTCGCTGCTTTTGGTGTATTTTGTGGCGGCAGCAGCGCCACTTACAGGCCTGGCATATGTACTACAGCGTTTCCAACGGTCTCGTGTGAACGGACACGTTAAATGAATCGAATGCGTGTGAACGGAAGACTTTTTTGAAAACGCATACGGTGCGTAAACGCAAACGTTCCCGTGTAAATGGGGTCTAAGTCTAATGTGATCAGTCAAGCTCAGTGTCACACCCCTTAGCATATGACAGCTGGCGCTGATTGTTTCCATTTATCATGTGTAACATCCTGCTGAAAGTCAATGCACTGTGGTGTCACCGCAGGGGAGATGGGCCACAGTTAGGATCATCAGCATGGGAATACTCAAGTAATTGCATCAAGAGTTTCAACTCTTTTATCCTATGCTTGAACAAAAAACAGTTTGCATACTAAAAAAGAACAGAAAGCACAATGAGGCAGGACCAAATCAAACCAAAACAGTTTTAAATCTTTAAATTGACCAGGCTTGACTGACTCTAAGGCGCCGTTTACACGAGGAGAAAACTGCTTGTATCTGCATAGTTTCGCGTGCGTATAGCCCTATTATTTACACGAGGCCGATAGAAACTGACCCCACAAACGATAACGGGTCCCAAGGTGGATAGATTTGCAAACGAAACGCTCTGGGGGGTCAACCGAGTCCGTGTAATCACCTCTATACGAATATTTCCTGAAAAGATTGCGATAGCCCCACCTCTCCTGCTCACTGCTGTAGCAACTATCAAAAATAGCTGTGTTAATTAAACGCACAAGGGGTTCTTGAATGAAATAATATTATAAAAGGCAAACCAGAATTGTTAACGCCCAATATACTCCTTAAACAAAATAAACAGAGTCAGATTTCATGCATTGATCCATTATATTGACAAAGGTGCGATCTCACCCGGTGTTTGTAGAGAATATCTCTTTCTGAGCCGTCCTCTCCACAGAGACGTGGTTCTTGGTCGGTCGATGCAATATCCACAGATTCGGTTTCTTTCAGTTAACTTCCCCGTTGCATTTATCCATATGCTGAGGAAATGACTATATCCCGCTGAATACCAGCAATCGCCACACACACTGACTTCCTCCTGTCAGTAGCTACTGCTAGTGCTACTGCTACTGACCATGCTACAGATATTAGTGCAAAAATATACAGCTCCTCTACCACAACCATCAGCAACAAGTGGACATGGAGAATTACATGAACTACATGTTGCTAAATACACCGCGGCCCGCGGGGCATGAACAGAAGGGTAGCCATGGCAACATTGCGGCGGGGGCTGCTGGGCTGCTCTTCTTCGCTACTTTTGGTGTATTTTGGCGGAAGTTACAGCGCCACTTACAGTCCTGGCATATGTACTACAGCGTTTCCAGCGGTCTCGTTTGAACAGACACGTTAAATGAAACGAACGGAAGACTTTTTTTAATACGCATACTGTGCATAAACGCAAACGTTCCCGTGTGAGCGGGGCCTAAAGGGTGACACTTATTTAATGACACACACACACACACACACACACACACACACACACACACACACACACACACACACACACACCACACACACACACACACACACACACACACACACACACACACACACACACACACACACACACACACACACACACACACACACACACACACACACACACACACGTATACATCAGGGGACATTACATTGACTTACATGCATTTCCTCGAGACTTATCCTAACCATAACCATAACCAACACATGCCTAACCCTAACCCTAAACCTAACCAAGTCTTCACCCTAAAATTAATGATTCCCCTAATGGGGACCTCCATTTTGTCCCCATAAGGGAGGCGAGTCCCCACATGTGACTGTGTAAACAGATGTAGGTCCCCACAAGTATAGTAATGCTAGGCCACACACACACACACACACACACACACACACACACACACACACACACACACACACACACACACACACACACACACACACACACACACACACACACACACACACACACACACACACACACACACACACACACACACACACACACATCTCATCAGTGATTGTGATCACGTCTTATCTTCAAACATGTATGAAGCTCTGCCTTCACAGCTACGTGATATATTAGCATCCAGGTAACAGTGCTGTGGCAGGCTGCAGTCTCTATGGCACTCTGTTAGTTACATTACATAACAGAGGAGCGCTGCCAAGCCCCCGGAAAGGTTAGTCCTAGTATCTCTTGAAGGAAAATAACTCCATATGAAAGCATGTTATTTAAAGCACGAACATGTGATTTCAAACAAATCACTAAACTACAGAAATAATCTGCATTTGGCAAGTGAGTCCCCTGTCAGCATTTAACATGTCCTACTTTTTGAGGATGGTGCAAACTGCTCACTATCACCTCCACAGTGGATTATGATGTGGAGTCATGGAGAAACGTGTTAACACTGTTAAAATGCAGTATTTAACTTGTTTGAGTGTCTGCCAAACAGTACGGTAAAGGTATTTGCAGAGATGGAAGAGGTACTCAGAGAACTTAAGTAAAAGTAGAAATACTACAGTGTAAAAACGTTGTTTCAAGTAAAAAATCCTGCATGCAAAATCTTAGTTGAGTAGAAATCTAAAAAGTATTGGAATCAAATTATACTTATTGTACAAAAGTAAAAGTACTTGTCCCATTATAGAATTATATGTATTAATATACTTGACTATTATCCTTCATGCATTGATGTGTCCATCACATCAATGCATGTAAAGGTGGAGAAAATAGAAATACAATTATATATATATAACATATATTTTGCATTAGCTAGTGATCCTATTCTGGAAAGTAACTATTTACAAATGTTGTCAAATAAATGTAGGAGTAAAAAGTACAATTTTGGCTTCCAAAATGTAGTAGTATGGAAATGGATGGATACACATAAGTAAAGTACAAATAACCCAAAATCGTACTTAAGTACAGAGCTTGAGTTAACATACTTCATTACATTACAACACTGCGTATTTGCAATCGACCTTACATAATCATAATGAATAGACAAGCGAGCAATCTTCCAAATGAGTTCTTCTGTCTGGCATTGCAGTACATAATGTGCTTACAGCAAACTGAAGAAATCTCAGGGCCATCTTCCATCTATACATGGAGCAGACAAGGATATTTGAAACCGTTATTGCCTTTGAACGCACCTAAGAGCACTGCTCTGGTCAGGCAGCGGGGGGGGGCACTGCGTTACCTGAGGACATGGTGCAGACTTTTTGCTGCATTGAGTCACAACTCCGGTGGGACGGGCGGGTCACGTGACCGAACTCTGAACCGTTATGGAGGATCAAAGTGATCTGATCTGCAGCCAGCTGATAACCAGTCCAAACACACAGCCCAGCCCGGCGTCAGTGAACACAAGCCGGAGATAAACGTGTAATATCGCCATGCTTTTCTGGGTAGTGCAGGCCGAGGGGGGGCGAGGTGCTAACGGTACACTGCGGCTGCCCTTGGAGAGCCAATGCTGGCCTTGGTAGCTCACACAGCCCTCCTACAGAACGACTGCTGTGTCACCATTTAATTTTAACTCAGTATTCAACAAAATGATGAGTCAACAGTCTTCAGAAATCACCAGCGTGCTTGTGCACGCGCCCTGCAGCCCGCCACACAATATGCAAACGTGCGCGTGCAGTGATTGAGATGAGCGTTTAAAACTACAAAAGACAGTTTGAAGCAAACACAGTGGTATTTATTTACCTGTTAATATCTTCTCCGCCGCCGTTTCTTTCTCAGTCATCTTCTCCCGCAGTTTCTCCTCCTCCCGAGCCTTCTCCCCGATACAGCTACACCAAGCAATGGTCCTGCTCCACCGAAGCACCGGACAGAGGGGGAACTTCAGCACGAACAGCCTCCACGCGGATAACTCGATGTCCCCTTCAGCCCCTCTCAGCCTGGCCGCTTCCTGTTCAATGGAAAAGCCGTTAAAACGCACATGGAGAGGATTTGAGGTCTGGAGGTTTTGAAATGGGGGGGGGGCAGTGCCTTCGCAGAGAGGATGTTGGACCCCAGACTGTTGCTTGCTGCTCTGTCCGCCCCTCCCACCTCTCTCACGGATGTCCTGGCCAGGAATCCTCCTGCTGACCGCCTGACGCACGCACACACACACACACACACACACACACACACACACACACACACACACACACACACACACACACACACACACACACACACACACACACACACACACACACACACACACACACACACACACACACACACAGTATGGGGAGGCGTGTGGCGCAGTGGATAGAGCCTTGGTATGGGGATCAGATGGTCACAGACTGTATAAAGGTTCAAACCCCACTGCAGTCAGCATGTCGTTGTGTCCCTGGGCAAGACACTTCACCCCAAATGGCTCCTGTGGGGATTGCCCACAGTATTGAGTATGTAAGTCGCTTTGGATAAAAGCGTCTAACAAGTAACATGTAATGTAATGTATTAGCAGATATAATATAATAAAATAAAGTGTCAAAACTAAAACTACTCATTATCCAAAGTGGCTTGTGTCACATGAAAAGCCCATGAAAACAATGTATGGGACATTTTCTTGATGAATGCCTGTTAGAGCCCACGCCTCTATGTTAGAGAAACAAATAAAAGTTACAAAACTAAACAGTATATAAAGACATATGCAGGGCATGGTCCTTAAACGCTGTCAATCCAAATATTTCAAATTGTTTGTAAAGAGAAATATATGGATTTTGCAGGAACTGACTGGGTGAAATCATCCATCGGTCGACCAGGGATTTGAGTGTCTCGAGTCATCCACATGGAGTATTGTTGGGTTTTTATTTATTTGCTTATTTTCCTCATTTGCTTATTTAGATCCAACATTGACATGATGGCAGTAGATATCAACTTGTGGTCAGCTAGTCAATCTTTTTGAATTTTTATTTTTGTAATGTTGGGGCTTTTGGATTTTCTGTCAACTGGTTTGTGCTATAAGTAAGTAAGTAAGTAAAACTTTATTTATATAGCACCCTTCTCAACACGGATGTACAAAGTGCTTTACAGTACAGTACACAGGACACAATTCAAAGTACAACTATAAAATGTAGAATAAAAGGCATAAAACAGCAGCAGGTAATACATAGGATAAAACATACGATAAAACACCAATAAAAGACAGCTACTAACTCACCTCCTCCGACGACCCAAAGGCCTGTCGGAAAAGGTGGGTCTTTAACTGCCCCTTAAAAATCTCTACTGAGGCAGAGGCTCTTATGCCCCTTTCACACCGGTGCTTTTCCAGCTCCGGCTCGGAAAAGCGCCGGTTTTTCCTGTTCACACCGCAGCGGCGCCGTGTCATAGCTCCGGAATGCGGTTCACTTCCAGCTCCAAAAAATTGTCGGTCTAGAGGCAAGAGCTTCGGAGCTATGACGCGGCGTCGCTTACGTCTCTCTTACGTCGAGGCGTGCAGGAAACTAAACCCACCTCCCCTGAACATGGGTCGACTGAAGAGTCTCGTCATGCCTGCTTGCCTGCCTACAAGCAGTAGCGCTGAGCAAAGTGACTAGAAGGCAACCACACACTTATAAAAAAAAAACACACTTTATAAAGTCAGGCAACACTAACCAGGCTTCGTGTGATTCTGTTTATTTGTACCTTACTTTGACCATCCGTTCGCTGTTATTGATCATTGTGGAGAGCAGGCAGACGTTTTGTTTGTTATTATAGCAGCTATCGGATGGAATCAATACATGGGCTGCACAGGTTGTCATGTCCGACTATCACAAGTAGAATCATAATGAAAAATACGCCGGTAAAATGTGCCTGTAGAAAACGGCTTAGCAAGTAGTCAGTTTAGCTTCGGTTGCTATGCTAACATCACCCATGTTATACCAGAGAAACTTTCATAACAGCGTTGTGATGCCAAACAGCGTCAATTCAGACTGACACACATTCACTTAAGGGGAACTGGGGATATGTATCAGCTGCTTGTGTGACAGTCAGACAGTGAATACTTTAGAGCCGTGTGAGCTAACCCGGAGCTAACGGGAGAATAAACTCCCGTGGAAGAGCAGCCAGCACTGCAGCGGTCGGTAAATGCCGCTGAAACACATTAATAAACAATGAACCACGGCACTCTGGAGAAAAGTATAAGGTTGGAGAAGTCGTTATTTAATTTAATCTGGCTTCGTATGATTAAAAGCAACACGATCATCGACCCGACGCAGTCCCCGGCCCGTTGTTGTTGTGAGCTCCGTTGGGGAGAAAATCAGCGATGTAAACGGTGACGTCATGACGCAGCAGCGGCAGCTCTGGGCGGTGTGAACAGAGCGGGAGCTGAAAAGGGAAACCGGAGCTGAACCAGAAAAGCTCTAGCTAGGAGCTAGAAAGGCGCTGGTGTGAAAGCCGCATTAGTGTCTGGGGGAGTTTGTTCCAAAGCCTTGGGGCCACCACCTCAAAGGCACGCACGGTCCCCCTTAGTTTTTAGCCTGGTTCGGGGCACCCTTAGGAGGCCTTGCTCAGAGGACCTCAGGGCCCGGGTTGTGCTGTGAGGGTGGATCAGGTCATTGATGTAGGCTGGGGCTTGGCCATGGACAGCTCTATATGTGAAAACTAGGACCTTGAATTGGGTTCTGAGATGGACAGGGAGCCAGTGCAGGGCAGAAAGAATCGGAGTGATGTGGCATGTTTTTTTGGACCGAGTGAGTAATCTGGCTGCAGCATTTTGGACCTGTTGTAACCGGTTTATTGATGTTTTGTTGAGGCAGGAGAACAGAACAGACTGATCGAAAGTTACACCAAGGTTTTTTATGTTTGCCCTTATGTTACCACTGAAAGAACCCAGGTGGCTTGCTACCTAGAGGCGATGTTATCAGCCGCTAAGATCAAGACTTCCGTTTTTGATGCATTGAGCTGCAGGAAGTTGCTTGACATCCACTCCTCAATTGCAGACAGACATGTGATGAGGGTGTTTCCATTTTCCATTTTGGCAGGTTTGAAGGAGAAGTATATCTGGATATCATCTGCGTAGCAGTGATACGAGACACCCTCAAATTGGCTAATTAAGCGGCCCAATGGGAGCATGTACAGGGCAAAAAGAAGGGGGGCTAAAACAGAACCCTGGGGCAGGCTATGAATGAAAATATGGGAAAATGCACAACTAAAGCACAATATCAACTGATATGATGACGCCCTCAAGGCGACACATCATGTGAAATTCCTTTCTTCATGTCATTTTAACATAACAGAGTAGAAACCCCCAAAGTGTGAACAAAATATCCTGTATCTTTTTCTGCATCTCCATCTGTCAGAACATGTATTTAACAACAAGCTAGTCAGACTTGCAGCTGTGTATGACAGGTATGTGTATGGATCTATAAAGAAAACTGGATACTGTGATAAGGGGGGGGGTCATATGAAGTCAAAGAAGTCTGCCTGCTGATTAAACATAAAGTTACCTTGATCTGTTGCCTCTAAATACTGGCTATTTATGTGCTAGTGCTGGAAAGTCAATGTACCTTGCGTAGCTGACTTTCAAATGTTTTTTTCCCAGTGTAAAGTATTTTAAGGTGAATGGCATCACAGGGCTGACCCGAAAGTCTTTGGCCACTAAAAAAATAGCTTGTGTGGCTGATCTTCCAAGGAACCAGCAAATCCATTACTTTTACTGTTGTTAGTTGCAGGAACAAACAGAGTAGTCTTCATGTTCCCTCATTACATTTATTTTTTATTGAAATCAGCCCCGTCAACATTGGAAAAAAAAATTCTCACAAGGACTCGTTCGAAGCAGGATTTACTTCAAAACGAAAGCACAAGGAGGATTGATTTATTTGTATTTAACCTTTATTTAACCAGGAGAAGTCTCCTTGAGAATAAACATCTATTTTACTAGATACAGTAGTCCAGTCTGTCAGCAAGATAGCAGCACAGCTAGACACTATCTTTCCCTAACCCCACCTGAAACTCTTCTGTAATTTCTGCCATTTTTATCTTGTTTTATTGTGTATTGCCCACGATACAACTTAACTTTCATTGACTGTAAATACTAAGTGGTTTTTCTCTTTGATTTGCCTGTCATAGGTCACTTCCAGGAGCCTGACATTAAACAGATCTGTGATGTGCAGGAACGCACAATGCACACATTTAGCTGCTGGGGACTGGGCACAGCTAACTGTTCTGAGGGTGAACCCAATGATGTGTTAAAGGTGATGATGTATTATGCAAAATCCACTTTTTCGTGTCTTTTCTTCATCAACATGTGTCCCCTCTGTGTAAAGAGATTCTGAAAGTTTCAGGAAAAAAGATTCGCTCACTTTTTGTCCTGATCCATTTATATAAAAACCTGTCTGAAAATGAGCTGATCAGATTTTGGCCACTTTATGATGTCATAACGATTTGTTGGCTTGTGTAACCATTAGCCAATCACCAACCAAGGTAACACCCCCCCACCTTATCACCTGAATATCCTCCTAGAGCACCATTGTGTTCTTTTTAACCAAATATCTCTCATGCCCTTTTCACACCAACGCGATTCCCGTTCTAGCTCCGTGCTTGCGCTCTTCTGGTTGGGAACCGGTTTTTATTTTCAGCCCCCGTTTTGTTCACACCGCCCAGAGCCCGACTGGTGCTGCCGCTGCTGCGTCATCATGATGTCACTGTTTACGTCGCTGATTTTCTCCCCAACGGCGCTCACAACAACAACAATGCGCCGGGTCGACGATCGTGTTACTTTTAATCAAGCCAGATTAAATTAAATAACTACTTCTCCCAGGGCCGTATCCAGGATTTCCTAAATACCGAGGTCCAAACATGCTAGGGGGGTTCGGGGGTATACACCCCCTGAGATTTCTGGGATTTTCATGATCTAGTTAGGTGCTTTTTAAGTCCTGGGAGGTCACAAATTGGATAATATATTGATTTCAAACCATGTCAGTGGGCTGCAGCATCAATTATTTTTGAAAGTGTAATGCAGGGGTGGGGAACCTCCGGCCCCTGGGCCGTATACGGCCCGTGAGACAATTTGATACGGCCCTCGAGTTAACACACGCAAAAAAAAAAAAAATTAAGAAATCTAGACCGCAAAATAATTAAACAAGCGAGTGCCTGTTTTTCCTGGCCAAGGTCAGGGTCCTTGAACACAACACGAGCCTAACGTGTCATCACGTGGTATATGTCTCGTCTGAAAGGGGTTTAAAGCTGACGGAGAGCACCAGAACGCCACTCCGGGCCGGGAGTTCACAAATGTCAGTACCCATATGGAGCCGTACACATGCCGCAGTTTTTGCGTGGCTGTGTCTTTAGTTGTAAACCCAGTGGCGATCTGTTCATCTGTCATACTGATCATACAGTCAATAACTTTGTTGTTATTAGCATCTGGTTAGCTAGCTATGCTAACGAATATAAGAAGCTTTTTCTCCAACCAGTGAGGTAAAGGCACATCTTTATATGATCATTATAGTTATAAAAAAATAAGAGAATAAAGTAAAGGTATAAAATACTATATGACAGTAAAAAAAAGTTGTTATTAATAAACAAGAATACAGTTTGAAAGGGGAGTGATTTGTAAAATATCCATAAAGAAAATAAAATCTGCTTACAGTTCGGTTTCATATGGATGTTGAGAGATGTATCCATAGATTTCGAGCATCATTGCGATACACAGCCACTGAACTGATTACCCAAGATCCACAGCCATGGTTTAAGCTCGGTGATTGGATGTTTTAGCCGCAATGCACGTTGGGATATGGTGTTAATGCGATATGAAATCCGAAAAACATTTCAGAGTTTAGGATGGCCGAAGACACTACACTACCCATAATCCCCAGCTATCATTTGGGACTACAGTCCCCGTGATTAATCTTCAAGCTCTGGGATTGGATGTTGGAGTGGCAGTGCGCCAAGGTTACGCCGAGCGTCAAACAGCTCTTTGAAATCGAACGAAACCACGGCAGACTATCCAAAACTGGACTCGAACGCCCTCCCCCAGAACTACACATGCTGGCTATTGTATTTCGCAAAATGTTCTATGGGAATTGTAGTTTTAAAAGACGTTTTCGTTTTTCCCAAAATTAGAAGTTGACAGTATTAAACTGTATACACCCCTGGAGGTTTAGGCGATAGGAAACAAATTGGTGTGTACAAATTTAAAACATACAATTAATAAATGGGTGAAAATCTCTTGTGTACATAATGCGCAGCATTAATATATACCCACATGCCAGCTCATTGTTACTTTGTAATTCTACTCCACTACAATTCAGAGGTTAACCTGGTATTTTTACTCCACTACATTTATTGTAGTTACTTTGCAGATTCTGATTAATGATGTGAAATATAAACAACCCTTAAATCAGGCTTTAGTTACACCTGAGTAAAATTCAGGGAAGGTGATTGTCAAGTGCCAACAATCAGGAGAGATATTTTATAGTTGGTGCTTGAGAAGACTAAACATTTATCTGCAGATCCCTATAAAGTATATTCATTACTCGTTATTCTCTACTAATAGTTAATGAAAGACTGTATATAATGGCATATAATGGTATATAAAGTCATCACAACAATAGCTGGGGATTGTGGGTAGTGTAGTCTCTTTCGCGCTCCACATTTCAGAGAAAACAAGTTGTCTCAGAATTGAAGGGGAAAAACACAAAAGCATTGTACACAATTTAAACCTATCAATGTCGTTGAATTAACAAGGATAATCTGGTGTTTTTGAGTTGATGAGTAATGGAGATATCACTGTCAAATCAATCGACAGTAAGGAGAATACTTACTTCCGGGTGTACAATTCTCTGTTATCCAATGGGAATGGACGCTCACATTGCCTTTAAGAGCTGCCGACACAAACGAATGCCGTGCTTCCCTAAGCGTCAAATACCGCCGCCGATGGGAATACATTGCAATCAGTTGAAAGCTCTTTGCATCCGTTTATGACGCTGAAGGAGCCTCGGCGCGTCACAACTGGACGCCACGGGATCCTGACCAAGCGTCGCTCCTGGACGCGTTGGGAGTGAGAGTGTGTTGACATATCATATACACAACTAATTCAATAACGTGCTTTAACCACTAGGCGGTGCACACAAGGTACACACAGCCATAATAACTTTGTATTATAAGTGTAGGACACTTGTGTATGTATAACATCTGAAGATGTGTAGTTTTATTCATGTTTTCACATAATTGTACAGGATATTGCTATACTATTTCACATGTTTTACTTCTAATATCTGATTTGTAAAAAATTACAGACAGAAAGGTATATCCGTAATTTAACAGTAAGCTATTGAAATTCTGAATCCATAGATGTGTCTCCCATCACCCAAATCCCCTGACTATTATTTCAATTCAGTATTTACATTCTTATATTCAAAGAAAATCAGTAATATCTTTAAAAACTACAAGTCCTTTTCTATCAGCTGTGCACCGTTATGGTGTAAATATAACCTATCTACCAATTGGATCAAATATAAAAGTCAACCGAATTAGTATTGATACTGCAAGGAGACGTATTGTGTGAAGAGAAATTGAATATGTTGTTTAATTGCTGATATATTTATGATCCACGTCACGTATTCAGTTTCGGCGGCATTTCTTCCAGTTTGTCTAGAAGTCTTCTAATCAGGGCTCTATAAATAGAGAACTACGGCAGATATGTAATATTTAATGCAGCCGAACCGTGTATTACAATGCCGTTATGTGATGACTTCCAAAGAGAAAAGCAAGCACACTCGGAATAAAGTATTATTTTCTTTTTTTAAAAAATGTTTTTCGGATTTCATATCGCATAAACACCATATCCCAACGTGCATTGCGGCTAAACAATCCAATCACCGAGCTTCTAGCTGAGGATCTTGGGTAATCAGTTCAGTGGGTGTGTGGTCATAGATATAAACACTAGGGTTGCGGTCGGATAATCCAAAAATCAGCTCCTAACGTCTAACCCAGGGGTCGGCAACCTTTTTGATATGAAGTGCCATTACATTTTTTTATTGTTATCAGCGTGCCAACGATCGAGAATGATCAACGGGGGGGGGTTTGAGGAGCTTGGCGCTGGTGAACTATCAACAGGAGGGCGGGGGGAGCCTCGCTGCGGGGAAGCAGTGTGTGGACCTGTCAGCACAACTTACATAATGCCGAATTTAACAAACACATTTAAATAATTGGTTTAAACGGCATAATAATAAGGACGATCGTCCGTTCTGTGATTCTCCAGAACACACATGTTATGATATTAGGGTCATGCAGAGTGAGATGAGATCGCTGTCCCTTTAAGAGAGAGAGAGAGAGGGGTGTGGCGTGTGCATGTCATAGACTGTATATATAAAGGTGCATGTGTGTGTGTGTGGATGGTAGAGCGACAGTGAGGGAGCGTGTGTATGTTTCTGGAAGTGAAACGAGGCAGCAGAAAAACAGAGGTCTGTGATGTATTTTGTGAAACAGAAGAACAGCTAAATAAATGCAACGGCCTCCCAAGAAGAGCTCGCCTCTCTCCAGTCATTTAAGCTAAAGTGGGTTATTGAACCTGAAGCTTGTTGCTTCTGCCCTCCTCGACTACGGTCTGGGAGCCGACAGGAAAGTTCAACACACAGATGGCCAGTCCGCCCCTTTGTAGCATATTATTTCAATGAGAGATGAGCAGATCGCCACTGGGCTTTCAACTAAAGACACAGCCACGCAAAAACTGCGGCATTTGTACAGCTCCTTATGGGTACTGCAATTTGTGAAGTGCTTTCCTCTGTGGTGAAACGATCAGCACTGCACCACGGAGGAAAGCGGCAGAAAGTCACCTGGAGTTAAACAGAGCGGGGCTGCGTTGCGTGCATGGCTTCCTTCTGCAGGTAACGGGGAGACGCGCTCTGGCGGCGGTCTCGTTCAGGATCCAAAAATACAATTTAAATATTTTGCACACTTATTCCACTTATTCCTAGTGTGCCACTGGTTATGGTGCCGCGTGCCAATGCTGGCACGCGTGCCAGGGGTTGCCGACCCCTGGTCTAACCCTATCGTCTATTCCTTGACCTCTGAGTGAAACGTCACGGGGTTAAGGGATAGTGGATAGGATAATTCAAAAGGATTTAGGAGAAGAGACTGCGGTACTTTAGAGCAGTGGTTCCCAAACTTTTTGTGCCCAAGGCACACCAAAGGACAAGTAAAAATCTCAAGGCACACCTATTGTGCAAAATAGCCCTTATAACACGTGTTATCACTCATATCATGTAAAATATCTGTAAATGTGCATCATTATTTACTAATGCCAAATAAAATGTGACAAAGACAACTATATTACTCATGAAATATTTATTAACGAAATATTTCAGAAATTAATTTGAAACTTTCTCAAATTAGGCTTCACCAAAGCAGCAACACACTCATTTAAACCAGACAGGTCACACAATTAAAAATGAGGCAAAGACTCAGCAGAAATTCAGCACAGAGAACTGTCAATGCAAGGAAGCTGCACTGTCCATGGGCCTGAACTACAAATTATAAATGTAACATTTCAGCAATCAGCATTGTGCTATTGTAAATATTTTGCCGACTTACAAATTAGTGAGATACATGTGCCTGTCGGGGCGCGCAGATTTTTTTAATCCTTGGTGGCACTGAGGAGAGGGCCACTCGCAAGTCCTGTTCAACAGAGAGCCGTGACCTCCTGTTGTTCTTCATGTAAACCAGAGTAGAGAACGCCAACTCACACAGGTAGGTAGTGGGAAAAAGAAGAAGTTGCTCAATCGCGTGGTGGGAGATGCTTGGGTACTCCGATGCAGAAGCCAACCAAAACTGATCCAGTGGGAGCTCACTAAATTTGAGTTTCAGTGTGCGGTCCACACGGAGCTCTGCGCACTCCTTTCTCTCTTTAGTGAGCTTTTCTGTTGGGAATTCCTGGTGGAATGGGTCTCGGATCCAGTCATAGTCCTCGATGTCAGCCACACGTGGAAAATAGTGGTCAAACCTCTCTTTTAAGGTCTGAAGGTGTTTGGCATATACAGCGCGCTCCCTAGCTGCCTGCGGCGCAGCTGATGCCAGCGGGAACATGTCCATGGAGCCCTGTTCCAAAGCCTCGCGCCACAGGATAAGTTTGCCCATAAACCCCCGAATCTTGTCTGTGGATGATAAAATGTTTTCATTCCTGCCCTGAAGCTTGGCGTTTAACTCGTTGAGATGCCCAAATATGTCTGCGAGGTAAGCCAGCCTGGCGCACCACCTCTCATCCGCGAGCTTGTCTTTATGTGGGACAGCGTGTTCACGTGAAAACTCCAAAAGCTCTTCCCGAAGCTCATAAAGACGGGATAGGACTTTCCCCCGTGACAGTCAACGTACCTCTGTGTGGAGGATCAGGCTTTGGTGGTCGGCTCCCATCTCGGCGCACAGCTGGGAGAAGAGGCGAGATTTCAGGGGCCTTGATTTGATGTAATTCACCATCTTCTCCCGTAGTATGGCTTTCCATTTCTTCGCAGAAGAAAAACGTCTCTTTGATAGAGTCAGCATCAACATATCTGACATTTGCCAGAAGTTGGGCAGCCCCACTTATGTCAGTAGATTCGTCTATTTGTAGGGAAAATCTGCCGCTCGCCTGCAGTGCCATAAGACAGGTAACTTTCATGATACTGTCTGCTGACAGTTTTTTTCCTCTTTTCTTTCGGTGGTGGGTTGTCGGCAGTCTCTGCACTAGTGGTTGGTGGTTTGCTCCGCACAAGAAAGCGCTCCATTTTCCCTCTTGCGTGTTTCTCTGTTTTAATGTTGTCCTTCAGCCTTTGATGTGTCACGGTCTTATAATTCCCACCTGTGCAACTGCGTTAACAGCGAAATATGGGGTTCTGTGAGGATTTTTTTTTAAAGAATTGTTTTTAGGTATATAGTTTGCCTCTGTATTATGAAATGAGTGCATACAAAGTACTGATATAGTAAATAAAAAAATAATTATTTTTGTGTAGTTGTATATTGCAATAATAACGTATGGTTGTCACAAAATCCCACGGCACACCCGGACTTGCCTCACGGCACACCAGTGTGCCGCGGCACACCGGGTGTTTCTCAATCGCGAGTACGCTTGCTTGGTAGCACATGTCTGCCGAGCATCTTGCTTCAGAAGCGAGGCAAGAATACTTCCTGCCATTCGGAAAACAAAGAGTGGAACAGGCTAGCAAGTGTGCAGGTGTGCGTCATATGAGAGGCCCCGCCTTACATCTTCCGCCACAGATTGGGGAAATTGGTCCGTGCGCAAAGCATTGTGGGGATTTTAAGACCGCGGAGTCTACTCATGTGCAGCCTCGATATTTCTCCAAACGGAGTACGCCGGGCTCGGTAGATTTCCAAGTATGCTGGAGATTGGAACAGTACTTCGGCGGCACTCGATGACGTAGTATGCTTGAAATAGTGGCTCTGAAGCAGCTTTACTCGCGATTGAGAAACACCCACCGTTTGGGAACCACTGCTTTAGAGAATCCGACTGCACTTTCACTATCCGACGTGTTTATGATGCGCCAGCGGACGTCATAAATGTGCGTCTGCTGCTGTGGGGAAACTATGGAAACTAGTTTTCTATACAGCGGACTACAACATGGATGTATAATAAGAACGAGGGACTGCTGTAAACTCATCGAGAGACTCTGCACCGTGCTCTGATGCTGTTGTTTTATGCTTTATGAACGGGGACAACAGAGAAACATATTCTTCATGACCAAAGTTGGAATTGAAATAAAAAAGGAAAGTGAAACTTATGCTCGTCACCCTCTCCCTCCGGTCCACATTAATACAAATGATCCCAATACGTATGATTGTATGAACTATGAAAAGATCTTAAAATCAATACAAATGTATTTATTATAAACGTTAGTCCTTAACATCTATCACTGTGTATATCACCATTCAAACATCTTTTAAAAGTTGAACAAACCCCACACAGCTCAGTAAAGACTGTGAAATGTTGACTTTATTTGATCATTTCAGTAAAAACTAACGTTCATATTTCTCTTTTTGATTATAATACTGATGAACGTTCAAAACAAAGCACTTTGGCAAGTTACCACATACGTTTTAAAATGCTTAATAAGCACCGTAACTTTCATGATATCATTTCTCGTTCATAATCGGTTGTTTCCGTGAACGGCCGACTGTTGTGTGACGGCAAATGCTGCAGCTGCAAGGCATTGTGGGGCAGCATTTTCTCCTCTCCTTTCGGTGAGGGAGGTCCAGTTCTTATTATACATCCATGAGGTCCAGTGGTTCCTAAGCTAAAGGAGGTTATAAAGGAAGTTTGAAACCTCCTTTCCTTTCATCTAGAGAATTCGAACGGCACTTATCATGGCTGCCACTGAGGGACTTCCGGGTCATTTCACTCCGTTAGGAAGGTTTCTAAGCTAAATGGACTATTCGACTTCAGCCTCGATGACTCACCCACGCTGCTGGCCAATGGAGACCGACATTGCCACATGGCGGCCATCTTGCTCGCTCATTCATAACATGTCTATGGTGCACTATTGAAATAACCGTAGATTGCTCAATTTTCAACCAATTTTCAAACGGTTTGGTTTGTTATAAACATCAAAGATGTAGTTATGATACTGCATACTTATAATTATAATCATGAACTTTTTTTTTCAACATGTCTTGTTGTCTCCTGTATCATAGCCATGCTAATAACGTTTATAATAAACCAAACCGTTTGTAAATCAGTCAAGATTTCAGCGAGTTAAGAGTATTTTTGTGCAGATCACTCACCTTACAACAGCTGTAGCAGTAGTTGTTGACTGTGGCAAGATGGTCACCGGTGAGCTACGCTGGCGACTCCCCCTTGAGCCATCTAGTGTTTATATATATCTATGTGTGTGGTGTGTATCGCAGTGATGCTCGAAATGTCCCTTATAGGCCTACGTCTGTTTCCGGTGACTTTATTTTGAAATTCAGTTCCTGAGGAACGGCTAAAAAGCCCGAGATGATAGAATTAAACGTATAAATAAAAACAAGGATAATTGTGTGTTATTGTTGAGTAAATAACAGTGTGTTATTTAGAAAAGAATAACAAATTAGAAGGAAAAAAAGATTTTAAAAATACAGATTTCAGTATTTTGAGGCTCTGAGGATTTATTTTCCTCACAGACGGCAAAAAAAGTCGGACATTATACGATTTAAAATAAAAACAATAATCGTGGCTTGATATTGAGTAAGAACATGTTTTTATGAACCACACAGCTTCCGGTCTTCCAAGACCCGACCGGACAAAAAGACGTGTTGCAGGCACGAAACATACTACCAATAGAAATACATTGCTTTTAAAATCGTTCTGTGTGACACGAAAACAAGGGGAAAATCGTGTTGGTGAACACGAATCAATAGATTAAATGTTGTGACTATAACACGAAATGCCGTGAGACTGGGTTGCACACACACACACACACACACACACACACTGTACCACACGCACCTACACACTGTACCACACGCACCTACACACTGTACAACACGCACCTACAGCTCCTAAAGCATACTATCAGGCTACAGCCATTGTGTATTTTATTATGTGAAGCACTAAATGGTTTTAGACAAATATTGACTCTTTGTTTGTAGATATCTACTAAACTAAAGCAAATAAAGAGAGTAATGTAGGCCTGTTATACTGAGTGATATATATTATACACACTGCTCTGCTTTCTGCACGGACCTCACAGCTGTTCTCACTGTAAACATTGCGTCGCGATGAAAGCAGTTAATAAAATAATATCCAGGGGATTGTTGGAGCAGAACACCTATTGTGGTGGCTGATAGCCACCCCCTCTGCTACGCGCCGTTCGTTGGATGAGGCTGAAATCTCTATTAAAATAAAGAAAGGAATTGAAAACACCGGAATCAAAAGTTATAACAATTATCTGAGTTTACTTCTGGTAGGAAACCAAACACATATACAAGTTATACAGAGTACTCCGGACTTCAGGTTTGTGATGCGATGCGGATAAAGGTGTCAGGACCAACCAACTCATCAAACAAAAAGAAATTGACTTCAGGTTTGTGATGCGATGCGGACACAGATATCAGGACCAACCAACTCACCAAACCAAAAAGCATTTTTACATACAAAAACACCAGTATTCATATCCCTATTTTGGGGCGGAGATGTGTTAACTTCCCCCTTCCCCTTTTATTCCCAAGCGAATGAGAGAGTCCGTGAGGAGGAGCTGTCTAAGCTGCTCACCTCCCCAAGTGTTTTTACTGGCTGGATTCACTTCTGGTCGGGTTCAATAGTTCTGACCAGAACGTCAAATTCCTAAGTTTCACAAGGTCAAAAGTCAACCCTTATCTCCGTCCCAATCTTAACTCCATTCCTTTTCCATGAGAGTTTTTCACATAAACTATCCTTTTTCAGACATTTAAACCTTTCTGCACATATTTAAGGAGGTCTTTAACGACTTTAAAAACAACATCTGTTGTGGAGGGGTGAAAAGGAGCGGTGTAATGATGTCTTTAATGACCTTAAAACCAACATCTGTTTTTAGGGGTGAAAAGGCCAAGTGTGTGTGTGAAACAGAATCTCTGGGTCAGTGAGTTTGAAAGTAAGAATATCATTTCTATATATATGATTACCCAAAACCGTTGTGATTACCTATAACAGTTGTGATTACTTAAAACAGTTCAAACAATACATGTTCACTAAAATACAATTCAAAATAATACATGTTTACTTCAATACAGTGTAGAATCATATCTTTTTACTTCAGGATGCATGCAGAGCTGTCATTGGCTGAGATCAGTCCGGCCGTGTGTCACGACTCTTTGAAACATCTCTGTTGCCGGAAATGCATCCGCAGAGGAGCCGTGGAGGATCCATCAGTGTATCCTCGATTATAGCTCCTCCAGAGAGCCTCCTCGAAGCTCGATCTTCAAACTGGCTTCACTCGCTTTAATTGCTCCTTTGAATGTAATTTTCCTCTGTGGTTTCCTACTCAACACATTTTTGTATTGTAATGCCACTCATATTTTATTTTCTTTGTTTTGAAAGGTGCCCTAAAATAAAGTGTATTATTGATCTTATATCTGTGCCTATATCACACTCATAATGTTCCTTATTTTAGACTAGGTTTTTCCTGGTGTCAATAGGGAAGATCTGCACTGTTCTCTACATAACATGTTCAGCAGAGCAGGTATTTCTCCTGCCAGATATGGCACCCCCCCAACAACTTTGTCCAGGACAGTCACACCGTCACCAAAATCACACTGGTGTTTGCTGTTCCCCTCTAGTTTGTGCTCACAAAAGCATTTTACTCTAGACTCAGCAGGTGAAAAACTAAAGAGGGGCTGCCATATCCGGCAGAGAAGGAGTTGTGGCTGCCGGATTTGGAACCCCCCCTATTACTTTGTCCAGGATAGTCACAATGTCACCAAAATCACACTGGTGTTGCCTGTTCCCCTCTAGTTTGTGCTCACAAAATTCGGAGAAACAAATATTTTTTCGGAGTTTAGGATGGCAGAAGACACTACACTACCCAGAATCCTCAGCTATCCTTTGGGACTACACCATGTGCTTTGCTTGACAAACCCTTTGATTAGTCCTCAAGCTCTGTGATTGGATGTTGGAGTGGCAGTGAGCGAAGTTTACGCCGAGCGTCAAACAGCACTTTGAAATGGAATGAAACCCATCGACGGCACACTATCCAAAACAGGAATCGAACGTGTCCTACCCCCCCCGCCCCCCAGGTCACAGGCTCCTGCAACAGTGCAACATAATAAAACAGATACACAGAAAATATAGTGCAAGTAAATACAAAAAGAAAAATAGTAAAATAGTAAAAAGTGAAATAGTGCAATAAGAGTCTATATACAAGTGATTGGAATATGATATATTAGATAAATAATTTCTAAGTAGCAGCCAGATGAATGTTATGGATGTTGTTTCAAAGTTCAGGTGTTTAACAGTTTTATGGCCTGTGGGATGAAACTGTCCCTGAGTCTGTTTTTTTTAGTCCGGATGCTGCGGTACCGCCTGCCAGACGGCAGCAGACAGAACAGTTGGGGTGATGGGGGTCTTTTATAATCCTGAGGGCTTTCTTTAAGGTTAACCTGGTATTTTTACTCCACTACATTTATTTTAGTTACTTTACAGATTTGGATTAATGATGTGAAATATAAACAACCCTTAAATCAGACTTTAGTTACACCTGAGTAAACTTCAGTGCCAACAATCAGGCGAGATATTTGGTAGTGGGTGCTTGAGAAGACTAAACATTTATCTGCAGATCTCTATAAAGCATATTCATTACTCGTTATTCTCTACTAATAGTTAATTAAAAACTGTATATAATGGCTATTTTGCACATCCCTTTCAAGATTTCAAGATTTTCTAAGGTTTATTCACATATCATACACAACTACGGTGTAGTTATGCAATGAATGAAAAACTTGGGTCACAGGTTCCTCAACAGTGCATTACAAGACATCTATCAATATGTGTGTATACTTCCACCATTAAACTGTCATATTCTGCACATTTCTTATACTATCTACATACATCTTATAAGAGTATAATTAATATGTATAATATCAGTTAAAATAAGTGCTTCAACATCGTTAACATTGCAGGAAAGTTGATTGTCAAGTTCCAAAACAAACCATGCAATATATTAGACGTTAAGTACTTTGTCAGGCTTAATATCTGTAGATACCCCCAAAGCTTTTTTCTTATTTAAAAGAAGACCTTAACTTAAAGTATTCTTTAATGTTTAAATAAAGCCTTAAAGGTAGGGTAAGTTTGAGAAACCGGCTCGAGATACACTTTTTGTTATATTCCATGGAATGCTCTTAACACCCCGATAGCAATGAATATCTTAAGTGCTTTGACAAAAAAATCCATACAAAAATGTCATCTGTGGAAGCCGTAATACTGTAAAAAGCACGACCAATCATTTTAGCCAGCCCGGCTAAAATAACTGGATGGCCTACCTGCCTGTCAGCCTTCCATCTGTGCACAAACTTATCTCGTGCCCTCATTGGTCATGTGCGCGTCCGTGTGTGTTGGAGGAGGGGCTCTATAAGGAAGTGGCAGATTTTCTCTGGTTGTGTATTTTCAAATTCTAGCGATCTCGAGCCGGTTTCTCAAACTCTACCTTTAATATATTTTTTAATATCAGGCACTAAACTGTTTTATTGTAGAGATCACTTACAGTATCTTCTTCATATTTTCTATTCTGTATTTATATCATTGACCTTCTACTTTCCCACTATTTTGTATGTACTCTTAATATTTAAATGTTTTCATCAAATATAACACATTCAAAAGTGCTTTACAAAAATGAAAGACATTAAGAAAAAGGCATTTTAAAACAGTCATTAAAAAGCAACACAATCTACCTGCATTGCAATTACTCTAAACGTGTAATAACGTGCTTTAACCAGTAGGTGGTTTGGGTTAAAAAGCTGTCAAGTTTACAGTGTTAACAAAATAAAATATACTGCTGTTTCTGGTTTAGTTTAAGACGGATATATTCTGTTATTGTTTTGATATTTGTAACACAAAAGCGATGTAAAAAACCCACAGCAACACAGAAAAGATGGTCTTAACATGACCCAGCGGTCTAGTAGTTAATAAAAAACAATAATATCAAAACAAAATATTACTACTAACTTTATTGTGAAATTAAAACAGAACGGTAAAAGAATAGTTTCCGGTCTATTCTGAGGCCCGATCTCTGTAGATAAATAAAGAACTACGACAGATGTGTAATATTTAATGCAGCCGAACCATTTATTACAATGCATTCATGTGATGACTTTCAAAGAGTAAAGCAAGCACTGCTGAATAAAGTATGATTTTATCTTTTGCGAAACGTTTTTTTTAATATGCTGCAGTTGGAGGTTAACGAATCACAGAGCTTGAGGACTAATCACAGGGTTTGTCGAGCAAAGCGGAACGATAGCTGAGGATTCTGGGTAGTGTAGTGTCTTCGGCCATCCTAAACTCTGAAAAAATATTTGTTTCTCCGAATCGAAGGGGAAAAATACAAAAGCATTGTACACAATTTACACCAATCAATGTTGTGTAATTAACAAGGATAATCTGGTGTTTTTTAGTTGATGAGTAGTGCAGATATCACTGTCAAATCAATCAACAGTAAAGTAATAGTTACTTCCGGGTGTAAAATCCTCCGTTATCCAATGGGAATGGATGCTCACATTGCCTTTAAACAGCCAACGACATAAACGGATGCGGTGCTTCCATGAGCGTCAAATACCGCCGCCGATGGGAATACATTGCAATCAGTTGAAAGCTCTTTGCGTCCGTTTATGAAGCTGAAGGAGACTGCGCTGGGCTAATGCTAATGCTAATAATGCTAATGCCAGCAAATACAATGGCGGCTTCACAAAACTTTTCAGAGTTTTACGTTGCGTGGTTTGCAATCGCCCAGCCAATCAGAAATTGGAACCTTTTTCTCCCCAGGAAAGTCCCTACTCTCTAGCAGGGACTAAAAAGGGGTGAAAAGGTTCGCAAAAAAAAAGTTCTAGTTCCAGATCTTTTTGGTGTGAACGCAAAATTCCAGGAACTATCGGATCTATTCCTGGGAAAAGTACTCCGGTGTGAAAGTGCCTTATGATTCTACTTTTGATAGTCGGACATGACAACCTGTGCAGCCCATGTATTGATTCCATCCGATAGCTGCTATAATAAAAAACAAAACGTCTGCCTGCTCTCCACAATGATCAATAACAGCGAACGGATGGTCAAAGTAAGGTACAAATAAACAGAATCACATGAAGCCTGGTCAGTGTTGCCTGACTTTATAAAGTGTGTTTTTTTATAAGTGGTCACGTTCTATTCACTTTGCTCAGCGCTACTGCTTGTTTCAACTTTTATTTGCCGTACTCACCATAAACTGTTAGCTCAGGTTAATCTCGCCCCCCTCCGACGTAAGCGTGACGTATGCGGTTCTTGCTTCTAGAACGACAATTTTTCCGAGCTTGGTAAGAACCGGTTTTCGGGGAAAAGAGCCGGCTCCGCTGCGGTGTGAACAAGAAAAACTGGTGCTTATCAGGCTCTGGCTCCGAACCGGCCCTGGAACCGCGTTGGTGTGAAAGGGGCATCAGAGGGGCGTGGGGAGTGGCTCCTTATTTTCATCTAAAGTCAAAGACAGAGAATCAGCACTTTTGAAACAGGGCTGAAACAGAGGGGTTTATGGGATGCTACAATGCATGATCTGTTTGGTATTTCAGACAAACACTTCAGAGACATGTTTTGTATATATCCGAGACCTATAATATATTGATGAAAAAGAGTATAATAGGAGACCTTTAACACTTATTGAGCTGTTAACAGTGAGATGGTAATATCTGTCAATTCTTAATTAGCATCCCTAGCAGTAACAATAATTTAACGGGGCAAATGGGAGCAGATCAGAACAGAAGGCAGCTTTATACTAGAGATAAGACGATGTATACTTATCAGACGGAGCGCACAGAAAAAATGCCTGTATGATTTATAAGCCTGCCTCAAATAAAAGCCTGGAGCCCTCTGCATTTAAAGTTGATCAATGTTAAATTGTGAAATGTTATAAGTAACACTCCCTCCCTATTTATTTAGAAAGATCAGTGAGCGGATTTCTGGTATGGCATGATTAGGAGAAGGAGCAAGATTTTTGCTCTCTGGGAAAGACAGAGTAAGCCTGTATAAGTGTAATGCTCTCACACCTAAAGGGTCAGATACTGGTCCAATCATTACTGCTCTCTGCTTCATTCACTTGTTTCTGGTAGCTGACAGAATCCGCTCTCAGACACTGTCCCTGGCCTACCGTGCTGTGAAGGGATCCGGTCCCTCCTACACCCAGGACATGGTTAAAACTAACACACCAGGGTTTGCATTGTTTGCTACCCTGGCTCCAAAATGGTTGAAGGAGCTCAAAAAAACTGTCTAGAGAAAATACTTGACACAATTCCTTTGCAGTCTAGAAGACTGGAGTTTTAAATGCACTCTGTCTGTATTTAAGCTGCTCAAATTGTAAAGGTCACTTCTCCCAGCCTTGACATTTCTCTGAAACCAGTGGGCCTTTTGCAGGTGAAATGGGTGATTTTCAATGATGGCTTCCACAACAGCCCTAACTTGAATTCTAAATTCAAAAATAAAAAACCTAACAACAGAAACAACGTTTTAAGGAAAAAATACTCAACAATTTCCTCTGCAGTCACAAAGTCTTAATTCTGCACTCTGTAACCAATTACTGCATTTACTGTATGAATTTAGAAGAATATATCTAATTTCCTTGGATTTTCTTTGCATTTCAAAATTGTACGACAAACAACAACATCATGGGGCCCGAAAGAACATAACAAGTCAGAGTGAAAGAAGTCAGAACTTGATCCATTAAATGAGCAAAACCACAACTAAGCAGGTGAAGCTCCGGGACCAACAGCACGATGACAGCAGCAACCTGACCAACCCTGGCAATGAAGGCAGTGGGAAACTATCTTTACTAAAATAGATGGACTTTTTGCAGCTGTAATAAGAAGTTAAGGAAAAACATAAATTAGGTGTGTATTTGTATTGCAAGAGTGGAGTTTTTGTAAATCACAAGGATAGATCTCAGGTAATCACAAGCTGAGGCTGCTAGGTTTCTAGATAAAGATAAATATTAGCTAAAAAATGTAGGAAAATATGTGCCAATAACACAATGTTGTAGCAAAACTAACTTACACATTTGGCACTGTGAGTCTAAAGTTATAAAACTCATAGGCATTTATATTAAGTTAGACCTAACATTTCTGGAAGAACCTCTGAGTGTACAACCACTGGATTGTACTTATATCATGACACTGATTGGCTCCTACACACTGACATAGTTGTTAGTAAAGTTATGTACATTCAATGCAAACAATAAAGCAGCCTAATGTGAAAACATCCATTTCCAAACCTAGCAATGCAACAATCTACACCCTTTGTGTCTAAAAGTTACAGGTCTGAGTCCCAGTGGCGGTTCTAGACCAATTTGACTGGGGGGGCCACGCTGGGGCCAGTTATTTTCTGAGGGGGGCACAATAAATGCAGGACGAAAAAGACAAAGACAGTATGAAGTAATTGCGCATAAGAAAACAATGCAATACAGTTATTGGTATTTGCTTCAGTACACATATTTATTTCAGATACTTATAGTTACAGTGTTTACGCTCTAAATGGATCCGACTAGAATGACAAATAGCGTTAGTTACGGCTATTCCGTCAGCCAAGAATCGTTGAATCACAAACCTTTTTTTTTCATTTTCATTTTCAGGGGGGCCACAGGGGGGTCCAAAGTCAGTGTTAGGGGGGCACTGCCCCCCCCCCCCCCCCCCCCCCCCCCCAGAACCGCCCCTTGGTCTGACTATAATGCTGGATTTGGTCTGTAGTTGGTAGAACACACCAGACTCCTTTTGTCAGGAGAAAATTGTGCTTATCAGCTTAAACAGTCTCAGCAGAAAGCATTCTTTTTGTCAGCGGTTTTCCTCAGGGCATAGTTAGCGAACCGGGCAACAAAACCGCCCTGCAGGTGCCCAGTCCTTCTGTAGTTATGGATCTCTCTGCTGAGGTCTCCTTATGCCCACCGGAGAAAACACATCTGTCTTATTTGACCTGATGAAACAGACTGTGGGGTTTGGACCTTGGTATAGTTGGCTGTTTAACAATGCTCCTTTAAATGTGACACCACAATCAAAACAACCCAGATAAACCCTTTCTGGGATGATAGGCACTGCAGAGTGGGATGTTCCATATTTTTTTCATTTTCACACTGCTGCTGTGGCACCTGCTCAGCATAACATTTTTCAATAACACCATTTACAAAGCTGGAATATTCCTTGTGCAACTGTGGGTTATTCACACATTTCTTTCTTTAACCAAGCAGCATCAGGTTTGTCCAGGCTATACCTGTTGTCCTGTAATGTTGCAGAGGTGTTCATGATATCCATAAATCTGTGGTATTTTCTTGAAATCTGTTTATGCTAAGAGGCCTTTTCTTTAAAGTCGTTCAGCATGGCTCCAAGTTGGATACAGAGATATGATTCACCACAACAGAAGAGAGCTCCATGTCAAAATGGCTGCCATTTAAAAGATTTTGATGACCCATACCAATGCTGTACTTATAGTGTATGGGCCGTCTCCACAGCTGTTGTCAAGGTTCCAATATATGCGGAGTGATAATTTGCTCCTATAGTATTATTCAACTTTTCCGTCACATCCATACAAATTAAACCAATTCCCATTTGACTAACTGTTCATATTGCTCCCCCTTCCTCCTATACATTTTAAGTCAGCAATTTAGTGTACTATCAGCTTTTAGGATCTCTAGTTTTACATGTCCTGCTTTGAATACCCAGATACTGTTAACTAGATGGTTGGTCACAGAATCGTGTTACTTTGCCACTCCTACTGTTTAAATGTTTTCTTCTACTACAAAAACATTATTTTGTGTGCATACAGCTCATGATGATAAAAAAGACTGGATCAAATGCTATCAATTCTCACTATTAAAAAAGTCCAACTGTAGATTTTTTTAACTAGAAATATCTTGAAATAAAATGAAAAAAATGGATTTGATAATTTTACACACATTTGAAATGTTATTATCTTTGGGAAACTTTGGGATATGCAATTATGATTTAAAATAAAGATTGTCACTATGAAAAAGATAAATATCAAGGCCGTTTTTGGGGAAAAAGTAAGTCATAATACTATGAGAATAGTGTAACTTTGAGAAAAGTGTTACAGCTTCAAGAAAAAGTCAAATGATGACTACATAAATGACGTGCTTTATAATACTTCATACACAATACATCAAGGCAATTAGAGGCCATATTAGTGGACTACATTGCTTAAAATAAGGTATGTGATTTTTATTGTTTGGAAAAAGCTTTTGAAGATCTTTGTCGCAGCTCGATGTCTGCTGCTGTTCCAGCCTGTTTGTACAAAGGGAAATATCCCATCAACCATTGCATGGATTTATATGAAATTGTGTACTATTTAGTGCTAGCATGCATGCTAACACTCTGAACTTTGATATGAAAAACGTCAACATAACTTGCTAAACATCAGCATTACCATTTGACCATGTTAGCATAGCACCCCAAAGTATACTTGAGTTGCCCTGTGCTACGGTCCTTTAACGGACATGTGTTGGGAAACATGTGCCACAATATCAAAGCCAAGGTGGGTCTGACCTTATTACATCTACAATATTTCTATGTTGCATTTTGCCTTAAAACATGTGATGGGGGCTGATAGCTGCCCATGGCTCCCCAGCAGGTGATCTGGCCATGTTTGAGTGAAATGGGGCAAAATAAAGTACACAGTAGTGGCATGTAACTTATAACCATTGGTCGAATACTGAACGTGCATGTGATTATGAGCAATGTGTTGAGTTTAAAATTGTTATTCTGTTTATCAAAGGTAAATGCAGTGCTTTAAATGACATTACTTTGACAGTACGATGAATCAAACATTAGAGAATCAAATTACAGTTTACACGTAATCCTCTACAATCCTTTTCTGTGCTGCCTAACATGTTGGTGTGGAGCATCTTATTCAACACCTTAAACCGTCTAAAAACACCACTGACAGTGAATCATTGCAAGAAAAATAAAACAGTTTATCTTTGCAGCTGAAAAACCGAGAAGTGTTTGCTATTTGTTGAGGATGTGAGGTCATTTTGTGTCTTTCACCATAATGATCAGCTTCTAACCCCATCTAGTGGTCTTCAGTGTTAGGCCCCCCACATTGGTTACCCACAGAAACACTGCCCATACAGCTATGGAAAAATGAAGAGACCACTGCAGCATTATCCGTTCTCTGGTTTCACTATTTATAGGTATGTGTTTGAGTAAAATTAAGATTTCTTTATTTTATTCTATAAACTACTGACAACATTTCTCTGTGTTGGAATTCAACAACCACTCGAATGGAATGGCTGCCATACATGTAAAGATTGAGATTGAGAACAAATTTGAGTGGTGTCTTAATGTTTCCAGAGCAGTATGTATTTGTATATAAATACTATATAGGTTGCAACCTTAAAGGTGGGGTAGGTAATTTTGGAGAAACCAGCTCGAGATCGCTAGAATTTGAAAATACACAACCGGAAAAAATCTGCCACTTCCTTACAGAGC